>NC_044033.1:88772110-89103776 GCF_901765095.1 Microcaecilia unicolor | reverse complement strand
GTCGCCACCCATCTCTTTGATGCTGATCCTATTGCTTCTGTTTTGAAGGAATAAATGTGAGTCGGTTGATATTGTGTATGTGGATTTTCAAAAGACATTTGACAAAAGTACCTTATGAAAGACTCCTGAGGAAATTATAGTCATGAGATAGGAGGTAATGTCCTATTGTGGATTAAAATCTGGCTAAAAGATAGAAAACAGAGAGTAGGGTTAAATGGTCAGTATTGTCAATGGAGAAGAGTAGATAGTGGGGTTCCCCAGGGGGGCCGGTGCTTTCTAACAAATTTATAAATGATCTAGAGATGGGAATAACTAGTGAAGTAATTAAATTTGCTGATAACACAAAGTTATTCAAAGTTGTTAAATCACAAGAGGATTGTGAAAAATTGCAAGAGGACCTTACGAGACTGGGCATTCAAATGGTAAATGACATGTAATGCAATCAAGTGCACAGTGATGCATGTGGGAAAGAGTAACCCAAACTATAGCTATGTGATCCAAGGTTCCACATTAGGAGTCTGCGACCAGGAAGATGATCTAGGGGGGTCTCTTACTAAGCCACAGTAGCGTTTTTAGCTTGTGGTAGAAATCAGCTGGCAGTAAACACCCTTTATATTCCTATGGGCATCTTAGCATTTCCTGTCAGCTGATTTCTACCTTGAGCTTAAAACGCTACCACGGCGTAGTAAAAGACCTCTTCGTTGCTTATACTTTGAAAACCTCTGTTCAGTGTGCAGCGGTGTCTAAGAAAACAAATAGAATGTTAGGTATTATTAGGAAAGGAATAGAAAGCAAAAATGAAAATATTATAATGCCTTTGTATCTGTCCATGGTGCAGCTGCACCTTGAATATTGTGTGCAGTTCTGATCACCGCATCTCAAAAAAGATATAGCGGAATTAGAAAATGTACAAAGAAAGAGGATGAGATGACTTTCCTATGAGGAAAGGGTAAAGGGGGGAGGTTCTATATATGTCGCCTAAGGATCGGTGCTGAAATCAGTGCTGACTAAGCGTTTTCTATAATCGACATCTAGATTTAGGCACTGAATACAGAATGTACTTTGTTGATATTTCAGCGCCTAAATCTATTCACATCCATTTACACCATTGAAAATGTGGTATAAATCCCTGCATGTAGGTTTAGGTGCCCTGGGCCATATTCTATAACTAGGCACATAAATTTCGGAATGCCCACAAAACACCTTAACCATGCCCCTTTTTGTCTGCATGTGTTAAAAGTTTGGCACACATCATTACAGAATATGCTTAGCGAGCTGTGTGCCTAAATTCTAATCAGTGCCAATTAGTGCTCATTATTGCTTGTTAAATGCTTTTATCTGCACTCATTAGCTTGTTAAGTTACGCGCATTGATATGAAATCCGCATCGATTTCAGCACAGCTCTCTAGGCGCTATATAGAATCCAGAGGAAAGCGGCTAGGGCTCTTCAGCTTGGAGAAGAGACAGCTGAGGAGATATGATAGAAGTCTGTAAAATAATGAGTGGAATGGAATGGTGGACATAAATCGCTTGTTTACTCTTTCCAAAAGTACTAGGGGGTACGCAATGAAGCTATTAACTAGTAAATTTCAAACAAATTGGAGAAAATATTTCATCGCTCAACATGTAACTAAACTCTGAAATTTGTTGCCAGAAAATGTGGTAAAAACAGTTAGCAGGGTTTTAAAAAGATTTGGATAACTTCCAAAAAGAAAAGTCCATAAGCCATTACTAAGATGGACTTGGGGAAAATCCACTGCTTATTTCTAGGATAAGCAGCTTAAAATGTATTTTACTGTTCTGGGATCTTGTACCCTGAATTGGCTACTGTTGGAAACAAGATACTGGGCTTGATGTTCCTTTGGTCTGTCCCAGTATGGCAACACTTAACGTACTTATCTGCACTGACTGTATTTAAACAGATGGTTTACATTCCTTAGAATATTATCTGCTTGTTTCCATAATTTGACCATTTGATAAATTGTTCCATTCTTCTCCCAACCTGTTGCTCCGTTTCCCTCTTTTGAACCTATATGTCAGGGATTCCACCCCAAATCTAAAGGAATGAGTTGAAACCATACAGTGAACTGTGGAGAGCTCCAGCTCTATAGCTTATGTCCTGCGTCTGTCATGATACCTGAGCTGATGTACAAGGGTGAAAGAAATTATATAGGACAAATATTATACTAGGCAAAGTGTAAAAGGACGACCTGGAGCTTTCGCTTTGCTGGTCACCATATCTCAAAAAAGATATAGTAGAATTAGAAAAGGTACAGAGAAGGGCGACGAAAATGATAAAGGGGATGGGACGACTTATGAGGAAAGGCTGAAGCGGCTATGGCTCTTCAGCTTAGAGAAAAGACAACTGAGTTAAGATATGATAGAGGTCTATAAAATAACGAATGGAGTGGAATGGGTAAACGTGAATCATTTGTTTACTCTTTCCAAAAATACTAGGACTAGGGGGCATGTGATGAAGCTACAAAGTGGTAAATTTATAACGAATTAGAGAAAAATTTTCTTCACTCAATTTGTAATTAAACTCTGTGTAAAAAATGTAACGAAGGATGCTATATTGGAGAAACAGGCCAGATGCTTAAGACAAGATTTAATCTGCACAGACGTCACATGAAGATAGCCGGTGCCAGTCAGGTTCCCACCCCGGTGGGCCAGCATTTTACAAGACCAGGACACTGCACCAGTGATTTCATAGTGAGAATCCTGAAAGGTAACTTTAAAACAATACAGGAACATAAGACCTTTGAAGTCAGAATGATTGAATATTTTGACACCCAACAGACAGGACTTAAGAACGATCTGGGTTTTCTAGCCCATTATAAACCATAAAATTGTATTTCTCTGTTTATCACCTTCCTCTCACCTACCCACACCCATCCTGTTAGATTATCAATGAAATGCTTTGATGTCTCCAAGCATACCTCCTACCTACCCCCACACTCCCACCCTGTCAGACTGTCAAAGTAATGCTTGGATGTTTCACTTATATATACTATCTGCTACCACATTTGCTTATTTCCGATCTGACGAAGAAGGGCAACCTTTGAAAGCTAATCAAGAAATGTATTAAGTTATGTCCAATAAAAAAGGTATAATCTTATTTTCTTTTCCATGTTTTATTTTGTTTGATTTCTATTGATATAATTAAACTCTGGAATTCGTTGCCAGAGAATATGGTAAAGGCGGTTAGCTTAGTGGGGTTTAAAAAAGATTTGGACGGCTTCCTAAAGGAAAAGTCCATGGACCATTATTAAAAAGACTTAGGGAAAATCCACTGCTTATTTCTGGGATAAGCAGCATAAAATGTATTGAACTTTTGGGGGGATCTTGTCAGGTATTTGTGACCTGGATTGGCCACTATTGGAAACAGGATGCTGGGCTTGATGTCCCAGTGTGGCAACACTTATGTACTTATGTAATATATGAGTAAGATAACTAGGAGAAGACCAAGTTCTTGAAACTGCATTGCCTAATACAATACCGAGCTATTTCGACTTTACAGATACTGCAAGCCATGTTACAAAAAGTATTAATCAACATGAATACGATTGATAGAGAACAATGTTGGTTTGTTACTACTAAGGAATTAATTATTGTTGTATTATTTGACAATAGCAGTTAATTCTTGATGAAGCACACTTTCCCTCTTCAGTTTTTTAAATTTCAGATTAATAAAGCTGTACTGCCAACCTTGAACAAACTGTTGTACAGTCAACACTTCTTTTTTTTTTTTTTTTAACTATAAGAAATACTAGAAAAATTCACCACTGTGGTGGTAGCTCCATTGTGATAGCATGAGTTATTTTAGATTGCCTTCTCAGTTATACAAAGCGTATATTTAATACCTTTTTCTGTAGTGTTTTCGTTGCATTATGAAATAAGGATAGTTAAAAGAGCTGAAAGAGAATTGCCACAATTTTTTAAAAAAGAATATTGTGGTATTTTCTATATGATGGTGCAGTAGGTGAGAGCCTCCCTTTTTTACTGCATTTGTCTTCTGATGTCCTACCATCATACTCATACAGCCTTCCTGCACTGAATATGAGATGCAGTCTGATTTGTAACCATAACTAGGTCTTTTGCAGGGCATGGCTTTTCCAGGAAGTAACAGTGAAACAAACATTGGCAAGAAAAAATTATCAAAAAGAGAGTCTGATTTTTAAAATGAAAGCTGTTTCAAAAATTATCATCTCTCCATTTGATTGACTGGTGTTTGTCTTGAAGTAATACATACATAACATAGTAGATGACGTCTCATCTAAAATCTGCAACAGTCCCTTTTAAGGCATTACTGAAGAATATTAAAATGAATCTGAGATGTGTAATTAGAGAGGCTGGTGGATTGTAAAATCCACTGAGGTGACTTAGCAGTTTAACAATAATATACAGGGAGACATTTCTTGTTGTTTTGGAATTTGTGTTGTTTATATTTATTTTTGGTTTGGTATATTTTTTTTCTTTAATCTGTTTTATTAATGGTAGATAATCCTTCTTTAAAAAGGTAATTCATTTTTATTGTGCTGTTTTTTTCTTTCATCACTTTACTGCCTCTTGCCTGACAGCTGCATTGAGTATATCAGTTGTTTCCTGCAGATTTATTTCATGGCCTCTCACAGTTCTGTCTGATAACCTCATGTGCCCTTGGTTGGAATGAATGCAGTCCTGGGAACAATGCTTGTGTATATGTTGCATGCAGATGCATAACATATTTGGCAGTTGCTCCTCCTAACCAATTAAAATAACATTTTGTATGAATACATAGCTATCTTTATTCGAGAAGCTTTTTCTCTTTTTTGTTAACTGACAAAAATAGTTTTCAGTGATCAAGTTATAAGAATAAAGGCAAATTCATACTGATGCTGTTTAGAAGGGCTTGACCATTCTTGTTGGAAATAGAAAAAAAAGTGTAATTATGGAGCATAATTTCATCTTGAAGTGACCTTTTACAAATATCAAAACATTGTGTGACTCTATTACTCTTATCCCTTTCTCCAACCACTGTTCAAATCTGTAAGCTTTGCCAAATAAATAGGTATTTACCTGTGACATCTGATCTTGACCAATATGTCAGTGCATTGTATAATTGAGAGATGTTTAGAATACTGCCTGTGGTGCTTTTGTTGATAGACTGCAATTGATGTCTGTCAATCAGCTTGTCAAACTTGATGAGGGGGGAAGAAGACTTTAATTTCTCTAAATTAAAACAAGCAAAACAGCATATATACCTATACTAGTGCAGACTATTTTGCAAGATTTTCCTCCTACTTTGTGCCTATTGCCAAAGTCCTTAGTGAATTGAACCATAAAACAAAATAAATGAATTTTAATTTAATAATAGAAAAGTGGATTTTATAAAGAGAGAAAATGAAAAACAAAACCTATATACCTAGCTATTTAAAGCACACAGTGGGTCCTTGTAAAGGTTTGTGGCAACATAATATAGTTTTCGAAGGTCATTTCAGGATACTAAACTGTAAATTGAGAAACCGCAGAACCAGAAAAACATGATGGACCAGAATCGATTAAAGGGCCAGAACAAATAAAAGAACAAGGCCTTTGCACATATGGAGGCATATTTTCAAAGCACTTTGGGAGGCTAAGTTCCATAGGTTTCTATGGAACTTTGGGAGGCTAAGTGCTTTGAAAATGAGCCTCTTCGTATACATAATACTTTGCATTTATAAGTATGATTGAAGAAAGTGTTTTTAAGCTACAATTTAAAAACCTAGCTAAGTAGAAATAATGTGTTCATCCAAAATATTTCTAATTTAGGGCCTCCTTTATCAAGCCACGCTAGCAGTTCCTGGTGTGGTAATACCAACAAAGCCCATTCACTTTGGGCTCCGTCGGCATTGCTACATGGGAACCACTAGCGCGGCTTGATAAGATGCCCTTAGTATCAGGTAATCCTAACTTTTGTGTGTGTGTGTGTGATCTTGGCTGTATCTTTTTTTCATCCATGTAGATCAGTCCAGTTATATAGGCAGTCGAAAAGAGAAGATTCCTCAACATTGATAATGCCTAGAATAGAGTAGTATAGTGTTTCATTATATCTTTATTCCTGATCTTAGTCATCCTTTACTCCCACTCCCTTTTTTTTTTAGAAATGCAAACTTTATGCACTTTCTTCATTTTGTTTTCTTCATTTTTTTATGTTATTTAAATAGATTTAAGATTTAAGAAAACTTGAATTTGTTTTATATGTTTCTCTTAATTTTTATATTTAATTCTATTATAATTGCTTGCTTTGTTATAGCATATTTGGATTGCAAAGTTTCAAGGTTTCTTAAGACTGGATAAGAATAAGAAATACTTTTATTAATTATTATGCAGTTGAAAGCACAAAGCTGCTGCTGGTATATTTTGCAAATAATGCTTATACTACTATTAATAATAATTAACTAAAACCACTTGACTATTAGTGACATAAGATTGCAGACCCTCATGGGCTTATGAGTAACAACAAAGATGTGGCTCACTGGTTCTCCTGTTTTATTTCCTGTATATGTCCATTTTGTAAAACCAGCTCAGTGCAAACGAGCTTTCATAGACTGCTTTCTACTAATTTATTTGTATAAGTTATGTACATGCTAATCCCAGTTTATTTTCCATTTCGAGTGACTACCAATGTTTACCGCAAACTAGATTACTGTTATTTTTTATAGACATGACTCCTTAAAAACACAGTGGTAAATGTTGTAATATACTAATGAAAATCCCCATATTTTTAAATTTCTATACATTTCCAGTAAATGTTCTTGATTTGGGACCCTTTCACTAAAGTAAATTAGATTTTGCAGTTACAGCAGCTTAATGCAGAAAGGTAAGGTGCTGTAGCTATAAATCTGATGTAGCAGCTATTACAGACATGCCCAGCATCTTTCTTCGCAGATCTTGTATTAACATTTCAATTAATATGTGGTACTCAGTTGCAATTAGTGCAGAAGCACTTAGAAACAGAGAAACATGACGTCAGATAAAGGCCATATGACCCATCCAGTCTGCCCATCCTCTGTAACCCCTAACCCTTAGCACCTAGAGCGCAAATTTGGGCACTCAAGTTATAGAATAGTACCAGTTGGTACCTAAATTAGGTGCCAATTAATTTTAATTACCAATATTAGCCTTTAAGTGGCATTAATTTGCACTAATTTGTAGTTATACGAGTAACTGCATTTAGGCACTATTCTACAAACTTGGGGTCCTTTTACTAAGGTGCGCCAAAAAATGGCCTGCACTGTTGTAGGTGCGTGTATTGAATGCACGCATGTCCATTTTTCAGCACCCCTGCAAAAAAGGCCTTTTTTGTTTTGGCCAGAAATGGATGTGCAGCAAAATAAAAATTGGCATGTGTCCATTTTGGATCTGAGACCTTACTGCCACCCATTGACTTAGCGGTATGGTCTTGTGTGTTAACCGGACGGTAGTCGTCAGTGCGCGTACACTGCCAATTACCACCCAGTTAGCGCGCCATAAGGTAGAAAATAAAAAATATTTTCTGCCGCATATATTGGACGTGCATAAAAAATGGAATTACCACCCGGGGCATGCGGTAGTTCCGAATTGACACGCGCAGGCGCCTTAGTAAAAGAGCCCCTTAGCACCTAAATGCTATCGTGCATAACTTCAAAGGGGGCATGCGTATGGGCAGATCAGGGGCATGTCTTGCAGTTGCAAAGTATAAGTTATAGAATACTAACTCTTACACATGCAACTGCCAACTTTAGTCACCACCATTAGAGGCTGACCAAAAATACTTTTTTCAGTTTTGGCAGAAACCAAAACTGCAGGCGAAACTCATCACCTGGATTTGGCCGAAACTGAAACCAAAAACTCAAGTTTGAATGTGAACCAGTGGGGGTCGCTGGGGATTGTCAGAGTTTGCAGTCTGTATCCCTCTGCTAAACCCATAGTATCCAAGCCAGTATATAATAATTTAAATATTGAAAGACTGTATTATAACTCCAAGCAAGATAGCCTCCACATCCCACTACTAATGAAAGCTGTAACTAAAAGTCATGGTGCTTTTATAGTGACTGACTTTGCACCACAGTTGGAGTGACAGCTGACGCCATAACTCCACAGAGAGGTTAATTCCTAAAGAGCTTATACCAAATTTACAGACATAAATTCCTGCTAAAAATTTCTATCGAATGCATTTATTTGGTGCACTCTATTTACCATATAAACCTTTGTGGAAGATCATAACTGCACATTACTTGCAATCGCAGTACAAAAAAAAAAATACAAAAAGCATCTCCCAGGACTACTTTACAATCCCTAATGGTTTAGTCAGGGCAGAATCAATGCCCCCAATAGCAGCAGCCATTTTCAGAGCAGAGATGGAATGGGCAGAAGTAACTAGGGCTCACTCCTGCCCTATCCTACTCCCCTGGATCACCAGAGATTGTAAAATAAGCTTAGGGGGCCTACAGTGGTGGATGCACTCAAGGGTGTCTGGGAGGGGGGGCGACTCAAGTTCGAGGGGATGGAGACAAACAGGATAAAGCATAAATTTTCGGCTTCCACCAAAGACACATGGTCATTTTCTGTCAGAACCGAAATTATAATAACCTTTTGGCCAAAACCGAAATCAGACAGAAAAAGGATTTTAGGCCAGTTTCAGCACTGTAATTGAAAATGAAATTTGGGCAGCCTCCGACCATTTACACCTGCCTTTGACATAGTGTTTGTGCTCACACCTAAAGTAAGGTGTGCGCATGCCAACTTATGCTCCACTCTATAACAACAATATTATGCACAGTTGCTGTTATAGAATTGGCGCTTAGCACTCATTTTTTCACACCTAGCTTTTGGCATACTTTCTTGAATCTGTTCTAAGTGGGTCTGTTCTAACTGCAGAAGTGAGAATGTGCAGTATGTAGTAGTCCTACCGGTAAAATGCCTTCCATGCCCATTCTCCACCCATGCCCCACCACCCTCTAACACCAAATGCCCTTAACATGTGATTTAGTGCATGGTAACTGTCAAAATAATGCAGAACATGTTGCTGTGCACTAAATGTGTACTTTAGTAAAAGGGCCACTTTATTATTGATATGCATTTATGCAGTCTTTCTGAAACTAATCAAGGCATTTCACGTAAATACATTAAATTCAGCCTCTTGGAATTTTAATTATGTGTGTGTTTAAAATGTTCTAAATCTACTGTGTGATTATTGATATTTCTTTATCCTAATTTTTTTTTTCAGGCTTATGATGGTTTTGCCAAGATAGGAATATCGAGATTGCTGGAACCTTCTGATATGGTTTTGCTAGCAATTCCTGACAAATTGACAGTAATGACTTATCTTTACCAAATTAGGGCACATTTCAGTGGCCAGGAACTAAATGTGGTTCAGATTGAAGCAAATAGCAGTAAAAGCACATACAAAGTTGGAAACTTTGAGACTGATACAAATAGTTCCATTGATCAGGATAAGTTCTATGCGGAGCTTAATGATTTGAACCGGGAGCCAGAAGTGCAACAAGTTAATAGTAGCTTGGCAGATGTTGTTTCTCAGAATGACTCTTTATTTGTAAATGACAGTGGTGTAGGAGAGTCGGAAAGTGAACATCAGACTCCTGATGATCGTCTGAGCCCAAGCACAGCTTCACCTTCTCACAGGATTAAAAGTGAGATCAACTCACAAAAGTCCCAGCAGAGTTCCTTTAGGACTTCAGGATCTGAAGATGCTGGCAGGAGCAACATCACAGACATGATTCAAGCATCGCCATTGTTAGGGAAAAAGAAACTGTTGAAAGCAGACACTTTAGATTTAAGTGACTTGTCACATGTCAGTGATGAAAGAAAGGGTGCATCTCCAACAGTTCCACCTGATGACACCAACAGTCAGTGGCACAAAAGTTTAAATGGTACTACTACTTACTCAGAGGAAGAAGAATGGAGGCATTTACAAACCATAGAGAATAGAACTTCTGATCCTGGTTCAGCTGTCAGAAAGCCCAGCATGTCTCCAACTTACAAACTTGGGCACTGTTACAATAAGGATGCAGATCTTGCAATGAAAAAACAAATTTCTGTACAGCAGACAGACACAGACTTTGACCCTGACAGTAGAACTACATTAAATCACCCAAATCAGCCTGCAAAAACTTCACAGGTAAGATCAATTGGTGTTTGATGAAATTCAGATGCTGCCTAACCTAGGTTCTGTGTTCCACCTGATTGAATCATAGTATTGTCATAACAGTATATCAACTGACAGAATCTGTAGGGTACATTGAAGTGCTGAAAATTTAGCAGATTGATGTTTATACACAAACAGCATTTCCGTGTCATCAATACCAGACCAGTCTATATTAATGGGTTTTGTCCATCCACTAGCGGAAGGAGACAGAGAAAATAGTTCCAAGTAGGGTATCGTGAAGCCTGAAATGGGTAGTATTTTCTCTGTCTCCTAGCGGATGGTGGATGGATGTGCATCTCCTCTTAGTGCTGGCTAGCTAGCTCCTGCCCCAGCTTGACTGGGTGACAGTTGAGCAAAGGGTGTGCTGGTAACCCAAATTTGGGTTCATTTAAGATTGCACTCAGTGGTACTGAGTCCCTCATATGCTAGCTAAGGGATACCTAGTGGTCCTGCACCCTTCCCCTCCCACGCCTGAGGCTTTTGAGGCTCGGTGGGCTTGGATGTGCAACATGCAGGCTTGTATGTGTGTTTTTCTTTCTTGCGATATGAGCTGTCACACTTCTTGACTGTAGACACTGGTGAGGTGAGTTGTTCTTTTTATTTTCTTGCGGGAGCCTCCGGTCAAAAAAAAAAAAGAAATGGAGGTTGGGTTTTTTTGTTTTTGTTTTTTTGTTCTCGATTGCTGCCTTCTGGGGGTTCTTGGTCAGGACGACACAGTTTTTGTTTTATTAATTTAGCAGGCCTTTGCTGTGTTGGCGATGGGCCTGTTTCTCACGGTCTGTAGTTCCACTGTGTTCCCTTCTTTTTGGCGCCATTTCGGGCAGCATTTTCCCTGCACCCTCCCAAGTGTTCCCACAGGGGCCGTTTCACTTGCGGCTTGCCTGTTCTCTGCCACCAGCCTGACAGGAGGGACTTGCAGCTGCTTGCCACTGTGCTTGTTCTCCTTGAGAGTTCTTATGGTGCAGGCTTTGGATGGTTCTGGACCTCTGAGTCTGGTGTGGGCCTCGGCTAGTATGCTGGTTCCACCTTCTTTCTCTAGGTACTGCTGAGTGGGTGTCTTCCGCCATCCAGGAGTCCTGGTACTTCTGTTCCGCCGGTGGGGGGTACAGGAAGTCTCGGCCTGGTTTCCAGTCTTAGTAGTCTATGAGTTGGCAGTTGTCCTTGCAGTCACTTGAGATGCAGCTGGGGCCGCGCGTACAATCTTCAATATTCTTTTTTGCTGGGACGATGCAGGCTGCTGCTTCAGTTTGGCTGGTATCCTCTCCCCATGTGTGATCCGCATGCCCTTCCCCTTTTTCTGTGGGGCACTGTGCCTGGCTGCGGGGTGGCCTCTGTGTTTGCCTATGAGTGTTTCCCAGTAGTTTGGGTTGTCCCTGCCTCTGGTGACTGTGAGGAGCACAGCTTGGGATCTTGGGGTACTCCTTGGCTGCATTTGGTGTTCCATACCTTCACGCTGATCCCTTTTCTCTTGTGAGTGTTAATGGCAGTAGCTGCACTTCAGCCTTAGCGGCACGGCTTCTCCTTTGTTTTTCTTGCCTTTCTCAGGATTGGCAGCATTTCCTTTTGTGATGGAGGCATGGCTCAATCTCGCTGCTTGATGGGGCACCAGGTTGTCCTTGACAATTTCATTTCTGGGCCCGGGTGAGCTTCTGGTCTTCCTGGGTTGGCACCCCTCTATGCGCTCGAGTGCGCTTGGATCTCTCCCTTTGGGATTCTCGTTCTCCTGGCTTTCACCGCCCGCTGCCCTTTTTGCTGTGGCAGCCTTTCTGTCTCAGGTGAGAAGTTCTGATCTGCTTTTCAGGTTTGCTTCTGCCCAATTTGGACATCCCAGATTACTCGGGGTGGGGGGGTAGAGTGTTCCTTCCCCTTTGCAGGGTGAGACCTTCCCCTTCATGTAGGTGGAATGTGGTTTCTCTCTCTTTCTCCAGCCCCTTTAGGGGTGCCCATGATCGCTCCTCTCCTGGTAGTCCATTGATCCATTTCAATGTCCCTGGGTCACGGCTCGCTCACTGCTGGGGGTGTTCTGTTTGTGGAGAGCAGCTCCATTTTCTCAGCTGATCTTGACTCCTTTTCTGCCCATTCAGTGCTTAACTGGTGCTTTTGGTTCTTCTTGGCTGATTTTGTGTGTTTTATGTCAGCGGCCTATCTCTGTCGCTGCCCCATTTTTGGATGTTAGGCGTTTCTCCGAGGACAAGCAGGCTGCTTGTTCTCACTGATGGGTGACGTCCTCGGCAGCCCCTCCAATCGGAATCTTCCTAGCAAAGTCCTTTGCTAGCTCTCGCGCGCCCGCGCGCACCGCGCATGCGCGGCCGTCTTCCCGCCCGAAACCGGCTCGAGCCGGCCAGTCTTCTTTCGTCCGCACTCGGTACGGCTGTGTTTTTTGCCGTGTTGAGCCCCGGAGAGTCGACCTCGCGCGTCCGGTGTTTAATCGACGTGTTTTTTCTTAGGAAAAGTTTCTTTTCATTCGGAAAGTGCTCCGGAAACCCCCTTGGGTTTCGTTTGCCCCTTCCCGTATCTCCAGTTTTTGCCCCGGTAAGTTTTCTTTCGTTGTCAGGGTAGGCCTCTTTTCGGCCTCGGTCGAGATTTTTCTCCCTTAAAGTTTTGGTGCTCCGAATTCGTCATTTCGGATTTTGACTTCGCCGGCGTGATTTTTCCGCCCATGACATCGAAGCCTTCCAGCGGCTTCAAGAAGTGCGCCCGGGTAATCTCGCTCACTGATAGGCACTCTTCGTGTCTTCAGTGTCTGGGGGCCGAGCACCGTCCCCAGAACTGTAGTCTGTGTTCCCTTTTACAAAGGCGGACTCAAGTAGCGAGATTGGCCCAGTGGAACGTTTTGTTCTCGGGCTCTTCGTCGGCATCGGCACCGGGGTCATCGTGTGCATCGACGTCATCAGCGTCCAGACCTTCTTCCTTGGCTGCCAGTGCATCGAGTGCATCGAGGCATCGGCCCTCTGCATCGGCGCCGAGACATCGGATAGCTGCATCGACGTCGGTGGTACCGGGACCTCGTCTCCTGATGTCGTCGGACGGTGGTGCATCGAGTGGAGTGCAGGTGAGGGCTGTCCATTCCCCTGCTGGTGGCGGTGAGCCCTCGGGTGGGTCTCCTCCTACCCTGAGGGCTCCTGCGGTACAGCCCCCCCGAGACCGACCTACTTCGGCCTCGGCCCCGAGGAAGCGACGGCTGGATTCTACGTCCTCCTCGTCGGTGCCGGGGAGCTCCGGTGACATGCTTCGGAAGAAGTCGAAGAAGCATCGACACCGGTCCCCTCCCCGCGTCGGCACCGAGAGCTCTGGGTCGCCGAGGGAGTCGGCACCCAGCAGGCATCGGCACCGAGAGGACCGCTCACCCTCTGTTCAGGAGGTGTCGATGCGCTCCACTCTGGACAGCCCGGAACAGCCTCCACGCCCGGAACAGGTTCTGACGTCGACGCCTGCATCGACCTCCATGCCTTTCTCTGCAGCCGCTCTGAACGAGAGCCTCCGGGCCGTTCTCCCAGAGATTCTGGGAGAGCTGTTGCGCCCTACCCCTCCGGTACCGGCGGTGCTTGCGCCTCCGGTACCGTCGAGCGTGGCGCCGGCTGGCCCGTCGCCCGGGGTGAGGTCCCCGACGTCGGTACCGCGTGCGGTGCCGACTGCGGCCACCTCCCAGGAGGGCTCCCCGACTACATCGGCGGAGGGAGCTTCGCCGATGCGGGCGAGGGAGTCTACCTCTCGACGCCCCCATCGTGGACGTGGCTCCACGGAGTCGAGCCGGGCACGGTTGCAGACGCAGGTCCGTGAACTTGTGTCTGACACCGAGGGTGAGGCCTCGTGGGAGGAAGAGGAAGACCCCAGATATTTCTCTGACGAGGAGTCTGAGGGTCTACCTTCTGATCCCACTCCCTCTCCTGAAAGACAGCTTTCTCCTCCCGAGAGTCTGTCTTTTGCTTCCTTTGTCCGGGAGATGTCTACGGCCATCCCCTTCCCGGTGGTTGTGGAGGACGAGCCCAGGGCTGAAATGTTTGAGCTCCTGGACTATCCTTCTCCACCTAAGGAAGCGTCCACTGTTCCCCTGCACCATGTCCTCAAAAAGACATTGCTGGCGAACTGGACCAAGCCTTTAACTAATCCCCACATCCCCAAGAAGATCGAGTCCCAGTACCGGATCCATGGGGACCCAGAGCTGATGCGCACTCAGTTGCCTCACGACTCTGGAGTTGTGGATCTGGCCCTAAAGAAGGCTAAGAGTTCTAGGGAGCATGCTTCGGCGCCCCCGGGCAAAGACTCTAGAACCTTAGACTCCTTTGGGAGGAAGGCCTACCATTCCTCTATGCTCGTGGCCAAAATTCAGTCTTACCAGCTCTACACGAGCATACACATGCGGAATAATGTGCGACAGTTGGCGGGCTTGGTTGATGCTCTTCCCCCTGAGCAAGCCAAGCCTTTTCAGGAGGTGGTCAGGCAGCTGAAGGCGTGCAGAAAATTCCTGGCCAGAGGAGTTTATGACACTTTTGATGTTGCGTCCAGGGCCGCTGCTCAAGGTGTGGTGATGCGCAGGCTCTCATGGCTGCGTGCCGCCGACCTGGAGAATAGAATCCAGCAGCGGATTGCGGACTCGCCTTGCCGTGCGGACAACATTTTTGGAGAGAAAGTCGAACAGGTGGTAGAGTCTCTCCACCAGCGGGACACCGCATTCGACAAATTCTCCCGCCGGCAGCCTTCAGCTTCTACCTCTACAGGTAGACGATTTTTCGGGGGAAGGAAGACTGTTCCCTATACTTCTGGTAAGCGTAGGTACAATCCTCCTTCCCGACAGCCTGCGGCCCAGGCTAAGCCCCAGCGCGCTCGCTCTCGTCAGCAGCGTGCGCCTCAGCAAGGCCCCGCGGCTCCCCAGCAAAAGCAAGGGGCGAGCTTTTGACTGGCTCCAGCAGAGCATAGCCGACATCCAAGTGTCAGTGTCGGGCGACCTGCCAGTCGGAGGGAGGTTGAAAGCTTTTCACCAAAGGTGGCCTCTCATAACCTCCGATCAGTGGGTTCTGCAAATAGTCCGGCAAGGATACACCCTCAATTTGGCCTCCAAACCTCCAAATTGCCCACCGGGAGCTCAGTCTTACAGCTTCCAGCACAAGCATGTACTTGCAGAGGAACTCTCCGCCCTTCTCAGCGCCAATGCGGTCGAGCCCGTGCCATCCGAGCAAGAAGGGCTGGGATTCTATTCCAGGTACTTCCTTGTGGAAAAGAAAACAGGGGGGATGCGTCCCATCCTAGACCTAAGGGCCCTGAACAAATATCTCGTAAAAGAAAAGTTCAGGATGCTTTCCCTGGGCACCCTTCTCCCCATGATTCAGCAAAACGATTGGCTATGCTCTCTGGACTTGAAGGATGCCTACACACACATCCCGATACTGCCAGCTCACAGACAGTATCTGCGATTTCAGTTGGGCACACGCCACTTCCAGTACTGTGTGCTACCCTTTGGGCTCGCCTCTGCGCCCAGGGTGTTCACAAAGTGCCTAGCTATGGTAGCAGCGGCACTTCGCAGGCTGGGGGTGCATGTGTTCCCATATCTCGACGATTGGCTGGTGAAGAACACATCCGAGGCAGGAGCCCTGCAGTCCATGCAGATGACTATTCGCCTCCTGGAGCTACTGGGGTTTGTGATAAATTATCCAAAGTCCCATCTTCTCCCAGTGCAGAAGCTCGAATTCATAGGAGCTCTGCTGGATTCTCGGACGGCTCGCGCCTATCTCCCAGAGGCGAGGGCCAACAACTTGTTGTCCCTCGTCTCGCGGGTGCGAGCGTCCCAGCAGATCACAGCTCGGCAGATGTTGAGATTGCTGGGCCACATGGCCTCCACAGTCCATGTGACTCCCATGGCCCGTCTTCACATGAGATCTGCTCAATGGACCCTAGCCTCCCAGTGGTTTCAGGCTGCTGGGGGTCTAGAAGACGTGATCCACCTGTCCACGAGTTTTCTCGAATCCCTGTATTGGTGGACAATCTGGTCCAATTTGACTCTGGGACGTCCTTTCCAAATTCCTCAGCCACAAAAAGTGCTGACAACGGATGCGTCTCTCCTGGGATGGGGAGCTCATGTCGATGGGCTTCACACCCAAGGAAGCTGGTCCCTCCAGGAACGCGGTCTACAGATCAATCTCCTGGAGTTGCGAGCGATCTGGAACGCTCTGAAGGCTTTCAGAGATCGGCTGTCCCACCAAATTATCCATATTCAGACAGACAACCAGGTTGCCATGTACTATGTCAACAAGCAGGGGGGCACCGGATCTCGCCCCCTGTGTCAGGAAGCCGTCAGCATGTGGCTCTGGGCTCGCCGTCAAGGCATGGTGCTCCAAGCCACATATCTGGCAGGCGTAAACAACAGTCTGGCCGACAGGTTGAGCAGGATTATGCAACCTCACGAGTGGTCGCTCAACTCCCGAGTGGTGCGCCAGATCTTCCAAGCGTGGGGCACCCCCTTGGTGGATCTCTTCGCATCTCGAGTGAACCACAAAGTCCCTCAGTTCTGTTCCAGGCTTCAGGCCAACGGCAGACTGGCATCGGATGCCTTCCTCCTGGATTGGGGGGAAGGCCTGCTGTATGCTTATCCTCCCATTCCTCTGGTGGGGAAGACTTTGTTGAAACTCAAACAAGACCGAGGCACCATGATTCTGATTGCTCCTTTTTGGCCGCGTCAGATCTGGTTCCCTCTTCTTCTGGAGTTATCCTCCGAAGAACCGTGGAGATTGGAGTGTTTTCCGACCCTCATCACGCAGAACGAAGGGGCTCTTCTGCATCCCAGCCTCCGGTCCCTGGCTCTCACGGCCTGGATGTTGAGAGCGTAGACTTTGCCTCTTTGGGTCTGTCAGAGGGTGTCTCCCGCGTCTTGCTTGCTTCCAGGAAAGATTCCACTAAGAGGAGTTACTTCTTTCTGTGGAGGAGGTTTGCCGTCTGGTGTGACAGCAAGGCCCTAGCTCTTCGCTCTTGTCCTACACAGACCCTGCTTGAATACCTTCTGCACTTGTCTGAGTCTGGTCTCAAGACCAACTCTGTAAGAGTTCACCTTAGCGCAATCAGTGCATACCATTACCATGTGGAAGGTAAGCCGATCTCAGGACAGCCTTTAGTTGTTCGCTTCATGAGAGGTTTGCTTTTGTCAAAGCCCCCTGTCAAGCCTCCTACAGTATCATGGGATCTCAATGTCGTTCTCACCCAGCTGATGAAACCTCCTTTTGAGCCACTGAATTCCTGCCATCTGAAGTACTTGACCTGGAAGGTCATTTTCTTGGTGGCAGTTACTTCAGCTCGTAGAGTCAGTGAGCTTCAGGCCCTGGTAGCCCAGGCCCCTTACACCAAATTTCATCATAACAGAGTAGTCCTCCGCACTCACCCTAAGTTCTTGCCAAAGGTCGTGTCGGAGTTCCATCTGAACCAGTCAATTGTCTTGCCAACATTTTTTCCCCGTCCTCATTCCTGCCCTGCTGAACGTCAGCTGCACACATTGGACTGCAAGAGAGCATTGGCCTTCTATCTGGAGCGGACACAGCCCCACAGACAGTCCGCCCAATTGTTTGTTTCTTTTGATCCCAATAGGAGGGGAGTGGCTGTAGGGAAACGCACCATATCCAATTGGCTAGCAGATTGCATTTCCTTCACTTACGCCCAGGCGGGGCTGGCTCTTGAGGGTCATGTCACGGCTCATAATGTTAGAGCCATGGCTGCGTCGGTAGCCCACTTGAAGTCAGCCTCCATTGAAGAAATTTGCAAAGCTGCGACGTGGTCATCTGTCCACACATTCACATCTCATTACTGCCTGCAGCAGGATACCCGACGCGACAGTCGGTTCGGGCAGTCAGTTCTTCAGAACCTGTTTGGGCTTTAGGATCCAACTCCACCCCCCGAGGGCCCTGTTTGTTCTGTTCCAGGCTGCACTCTCAGTTAGTTGGTAAATTTTTTAGGTCAATCTCAGTTATGTCCTCGCCGTTGCGAGGTCCAATTGACCATGGTTGTTGTTTTGAGTGAGCCTGGGGGCTAGGGATACCCCATCAGTGAGAACAAGCAGCCTGCTTGTCCTCGGAGAAAGCGAATGCTACATACCTGTAGAAGGTATTCTCCGAGGACAGCAGGCTGATTGTTCTCACAAACCCGCCCGCCTCCCCTTTGGAGTTGTGTCTTCCCTTGTATCTCTTTTGCTACATATGAGACTGGCCGGCTCGAGCCGGTTTCGGGCGGGAAGACGGCCGCGCATGCGCGGTGCGCGCGGGCGCGCGAGAGCTAGCAAAGGACTTTGCTAGGAAGATTCCGATTGGAGGGGCTGCCGAGGACGTCACCCATCAGTGAGAACAATCAGCCTGCTGTCCTCGGAGAATACCTTCTACAGGTATGTAGCATTCGCTTTCTCCGCCGCCGACGTCCAGCATCGCTTCCCTTCAGTGTGGCAAGCATAGCTCCTGTATGCTGGGTCAGCATAGCTCCTTCTCTGCCTTGCAGGCCTGCCTCTTTGCAGGTAGAACTCCGCCCTTCACTGGAGCATAGCTCCTTGACTGCATGCCGACCGTGGTATATCCAATGTGGATTTCTGTGAGCTCCACCCTGGTTCCTTATCGGGGCTAGAGCTGGCTCCATCTCTGCAAATTGTGTCTTTCTCCTTTTCTGGATACCACACCTTACTACGTTTCTGGATGCCGAGTCTCTCTCGCTCCCTCTCTGGATGTAGAACATTGTTACAGCTCTGGAAGTCACGCCTTGTTCCATCTCAGGCAGTGGAGCTTGAGCCCGCTCTGGCTATCGAGCTTGCCCCATTTCTGGATGTTGAGCCTTGCTCCAGCTTTGACTGTTGAGCCTGCCCACATTCTTGGATGTCGAGCCTTGCTCCATCTTTGCATGTTAAGCTTTCTTCCTTCTCAGGATGCCGAACCTTCTTCCATTCTCAATTTTGTTCCTTGCTCCATCTTTAGCTGTTGAGACTGGCTCCGTCTATGGATGGCAAGCCTGGTTCCATCTCTGGCTGTCAAGCTTTGCTCCATCTCTGAATGCCAAGCCTGCCTCTGTATCTGGCCATCGAGTCTTCCATTGTCTCTGGATGTCAAGTCTTTCCCCATCTCTGTATGTCAAGCTTTCCTCTGTGGCTGGCTATCGAGTCTTGCTTTGTCTCTGGATGTTGAGTCTTGCTTCATCTCCGGATATCGAGCCTTTATGTCTCTGGTGGTTAGGCCTTGATCTGTCTCCGACAGTCGAGCCTTGATCCGTCTCTGGCAGTCGAGCCTTGATCCGTCTCTGGCGGTCGAGCCTTGGACCCGGGCTCCTTCGCTGCAAGCCAGGTGTAGCTTTTGCACTGTGGATAGTCTGTGAACCGCTCAGAGTTTCCTCTAGGGAGCCCAAGTGAGACTTTGTTTCTGGACACGTGTGTCCCTTTCTCTTCGGTTCTCCTTGAGGAGTGTGTTGGGGGGGGGGGGGTTTGCCTCTTCTGGAGATGGAAAGTATCTTCATTATTGGAGATGGGGTCATAGCCCCTCCCTCTCTTGTCATACAGTAGGACTCCATCCCTGTTTATAATCGGGGTTCCATCTCAGATTGCAGTGCCAGGCTTGGCTGACGGCCAGGCAGCGGCACTCGGTCTCTGACTTTCAAGCATTGCTCTATTTCTGTTCTTCTGCTTCGCAGAAGGGTTCACCTCCGTTTTGACTGAGGGTTCGGAGTGTGTATGCCACTGGGTTGCGGCCTGGTTCCCTTTCCTTAGAGGACGTCTGCCTTCTTTTGCGTTTTCAGGTTGGCTTGGATCAGGTGGGCAGTGCATTTGGCCATCTCAGTTAGTGGAGCCTCTCTACTGGTGAGCCGCTTCTCCTGCTGCAGGGGTGCGTCTGCTCGACAGCCAGGAAGACTGAGTGGTGCCTCGCCTCGCTCCTCGGGTGGTATGTCTGGCCCTTGGTTGTACAGGAGCCCCAGCAGGTCTCCCACCTGGGTGTTTCTTGGCTTCCGGGTGGGTTCTGTTTCCTGTTTTCTTCTTTATACAGTTGAGAGCACCATTGCTTGGCTGTACAATAAATACCATTAAGGGGCAAAGTACTTGGGTCTATTTTCTCTGTCTCCTTCCGCTGGTGGATGAACATATCACATTGATCTGGACTGGTCTGATATGATTAAAGGAAAGAAAATTATCAGATAAGAGCATAATTTTTCCTCAACAGTCCTACCTGCTTTTTCTTCATAGCTCAATCTTGTTCCATAATTTCAAAAAGATTGGCTTGGAGGGTTTTCATATTAACCATAGTTTAATGAAGAAAGTATTATAACTACAGTGTCATACAGATACTCAAATGTGAGTGATATGAAGTGAGGATTACTATGATCTTTTCTTCACATTAACTTTTCAGATTTTCATTCCCATGTCCTTTGAAGTTATTAGAAAAATACTTATAATAATTCTCAGAATCCACATCATATGATGCTTTGAGCTTCACAGACATGCGTGGATGTAGCTCCGGTCCCCAACGCTAATCTTTACTACTTACCTCATTTCCCTCGGCTATATTTGAACTAAAATTATCAGTACTGCAGTTTTGCAGCTTATGGACAAGTTCCTTGAAAAACCCGTGGCGTCTGTCGGTTAGAGGCCATAAGTGAGGAGCGGATAAGGCACAGGCTGGACCTGACAATATGGAGGAGACTACTGCGGGGGCGCCTCAATATTTTCCGAAGCTCAAATTACACAACTTACTTCGACAATGGTGCAGGCCCTGGAGCCTTTTCCGAAGCTCAAATTGCACAACTGACCTCAGCAATGGTGCAGGCCCTGGAGCCAAGACTATCAACTATTTCTGGCCAGATTACTAAAGTGGAATCACTTTTGGAAGAAACTAATCGCCACATGGGTGAACTTGAGCTACAGGTCTGCAGTAGAGGATTCCCTCTCGGAGGCCACTACACAAATTGCTTCTCTACAATCTACTTTGAAGCAGCAGTCCCAGCACCTTGAGGATCTTGAAAACCGCTCACGCCACAGTAATCTGCGTTTTGTAGGACTCCCGAAGACTTCCTTAGCAGCAGCTGGGTAAATTGCTGGAGGATTGGCTGAAAAAGGAATTTTCATCTCCAGGAGGTCTGGGGCCAGTTTGCCTTGAGCGGGTGCATAGACTGGGAAGGCACCATGAAGGTGCAGTGCAGTCCCGCGAGGTTATAGCAAAGGTTCACAATTATCTTCATAAAGTGGCCATTTTATGTGAGTTCAAAAACAAAAGGGACAAATTGGAGTACGATGGAGCCAAGATTCAGAATTTTCAGATCTATTCCCAAGCCTTGCTGGAACAGCACAGGAAATTTTTGCCTCTGTGTTCAACTCTAAGTGCTCAAAAAATAAGGTTTATGTTAATACTAGTAAGAAATGCCCGTTTCAGGGGAAAATGAAACGGACGCTAGCAGGATAATCCCCCCCACCGTCCTCCCTCTGTCCCTCCCTCCCGAATTCCAGACACCCCCTCCGTGCCTCCCTTCCGAGTTCCACACCTCTCCCTCCCTCCGTCCCTCAGTGATGTGGTTGCGAGTTTGCGAAGTTCGGTGCGCTCTCCCAGCAGCTGTCAGAGAATGTGTGGAAGTCATCCGTTGTGTCTTTGCCGCCCCGCCCTCTGCGTCATCGCGTGTTGATGCGAGGGCGTAGGTACACTGACTGCAGACCCGCCCTGCCCTCAACGTCATCGCGTTTTGACGCGAGGGCGGAGCTACAGTGACTGCAGCCTGCAGGCCAAACTGGATATCTCGGGCGCCTCAAGTTTCCGGCTTGAGGCTTCAATGGAACGTTGGAGGTGCCTTTTATATATATAGATATCCTGCAATTCTGAAAGTTATGGCTGAGGGTCAATGGCATTCATTTGAATCTCCCCAGCTTGCTCAAAACTATTCAACAAATTGTGCTGCCAGAGCAGAGCTCTTCTTGACAAAGCAGCTGAATATCATTAGGAAATCTGTATGCTAGTAGCATTTCTGATGGGGTATGTACTGCTTGATCATACATTCCATAGAGATGGTGGAGGGGACCTTAGCATAACGCATGTATTTCACTAGAGAGCACCTAGTGCTCACTAGCATGGAGTCTTCCTTGGGAATTGTTATAGGGGTGGGTATGTTCAGTGAAGTTGGGATGGGAATATTTTTGTTTTTATGTGGCATGGTAATCTGTGGGTTTGGGGACTGCTTATGGGTAGATATATTTTTAACTCTTCTTTTATCCTTCAGGGTGAGGGCTGGCCATCCTGAGGGTCAGATTGAGGTTAAGCACTCCATTTTTCTTCTCCTTTTTTTGGATCTACCTTGATGACAAGTGCTCTCGGTAACTCATGGCTGATGTCCTAGAATGTAGGAGGTATAACCTTTCCAGCAAAGAGAGCAAAAATACTATCTGCCTTGAGTCACCAAAATGTTGGGATAGCTTGCCTTCAGGAGACTCGTATGTCTGTTGAAGAACACGAGAAACTCAAGGGACAATTGGTTGGTCAGCTTTATTACTGTTCAGCATCTGGGCTTAAGGGTGGGGTTGTGGTACCAATTCATAAAAAACTTTCCTGTCAGGCTACTGTGCTGTTCAAAGATACTGAGGGACGATTGCTAAATCTTAAACTATCATTGTTGAGACTTGATCTGATTCTTCTGGTCATTTATGGCCCTAATACCTTAAATACTGATTTTCTTAGACAAATAGTTTGTGTGCACCTTTGTTTAGATTAAGGTTTGCTGGTGGTTGGAGACTTTAATCTGGTGCTGGATAAGGAGCTTGACAGGTCCTCTGTCTCACAGCAGAGGACTAGTGGGAGGGATACTGCTCTTTCTCAATTATGTTGAGCCCTATGCCTGGTTGATTCCTGGCGCCTGTTGCACTCTGGGGATAGGGACTATACTCATTTGTCCTAGACATATAACATCTGGTCCTGTATTGATGATATTTTTGTAGGAGATTCTATTTTTCCAGTTGTATTTTGAACTCACATAGGACCTCTAGAGGTATCTGATCATAATATAGTCTGGATTGACATAGAGACAGATTTATTTTATTCTCAACATCCCGGGTGGTGTTTCCCATTGTACTTATTTGGAAATGCCGACTTTAAGACCTATTTGAGCGCTAAATGGAAAATCTATTTGTCTCATAATGCACAACATAAAGAGGACCCCCTTTTATTTAGGACCACAGCAGAGGCGGTGCTTTGGGGCCATATCATAGCTTATATGTGTGCCCAGAACAAACGGATTGCTCAAGTCATTATTCAGCACCAGGCTCAATTATCTAAGGCTTGGAGGACATGTAAGAGACATCATACTCCACAGGCTTGTGAGGAGTTTTATGCAGCTCAGGCGGCATTGAACGCTCTTTTGCATGAACGTACTTCTCGAATGTTGCTGTACCAGAAGTATCGCTTCTATACATTTGGGAACAAACCTGGTCGTCTGTTAGCACAGGTAATAAGGCCCTGGGGCATAGTCACCATATTTTGACTTTGAGGAGAAGGGACAGTACTCTTCTAAAGAGGCACTGCATGCCTTATGACTGACTTCTATGCTAATCTTTATGCAAAACACTCGGGAATTGTTTCAACTGAGTCGATCAATGAGAGGTTCGGGCATGCGAACTTTAACATCAGAGATGTGTGGTATGCTTAACAAAACTTTTCAGGCCAAAGAAATTTAACAGGTTATTAAGGAACTTTTACTAGGTAAAGCCCCTGGGCCTGATGGTTATTCTGGTGAATTTTATAAACTTCTATCCTTAGAGATGGTGGGGCCCCTTCACAACTATTATAACACATTGGTGAATGTGGAAGATTTTCCTAGACATGAAAGTGTTGCCCTTATTAGTTTTCTGCCAAAACCTGGGAAATCTTCTGACCTTCCTGATTCCTGTCATCCTATATCTCTGATTAAGTTGGATAGCAAGGTTTTTTTCCTGGGTGTTGGCGGACAGATTGGCTCTCAGACTCCCTGTAGTGGTGGGAGTGGATCAGGTGGGCTTTGTAAAAGGTCGCCAGTCAGTAATCAATGTGCGTAAATTGCTATTGGCTATGTTACACTGTAAGTTACAAGAATCACCAGCTCATGGTGATTAGTCTGGATGCCGAAAAGGCTTTTGACAATGTGAGTTGACCCTTTCTGTTCAGGTATTGCACTATGTGGGAGTCACAGGGTGGTATTATGGGGCATTGTTAGCCCTTTATGCATTTCCAATAGCCTCCCTGTTGATTAATGGGATTCGAACATCCCCTTTCTCTATTCACAGAGGCATTCGTCAGGGTTGCCCCCTTTACTCTTTGTGCTTTCTTTAGAACCCCTTCTCTATACCATCTGAGCTTCGGAGGACCTCCTGGGGTGAACATGGTAATATTATCCTAAACGTGTTGGTTTTTGTGGATGATCTCTTATTATGTTTATGCCATAACAACAGACCCACCTAGATCGCTGCATTTGGTGGAGGTGTACAGGGATTTGTCTGGTTTTCTTCTCACCTAACTAAATCTTATGCTTTGCCTCTGCTGGAGGCAGTTAGGAGCTCCTGACTTGTTCCTTTCCTTTTACTTGGGTGGAGGGTATATTATTTCTCCGAGGACAAGCAGGCTGCTTGTTCTCACGACTGGGTTGACGTCCACGGCAGCCCCCACCAACCGGAACAAAACTTCGCGGGCGGTCCCGCACACAGGGGTACGCCCACCGCGCATGCGCGGCCGTCTTCCCGCCCCGTGCGCGACCGTTCCCGCTCAGGTCTTTTCTTTTCCGCGCTGGAGAGAGCCGCGTTTGTCTCTCTCTCTGTCAGCCCCGGAAACCGGATCGCGCTTTCGCCGCAAATTTTCTCTTTTTTCGTTGTTCTCCGTTTTTTTTTCTATTTAGTTTCTAAAAAAAAAAAAAAACCACTGAACTTTGTTTTTCCCTCGTCTCTTAGCGGGGGCGTCGCATTGCGGCCTTGTGGCCGCGCGGTCGATTTATTTTCGAGGTGTGAATTTTACCGCCACCATCGACGACTTTGACTTCGCCGACGCGATTTTTCCGTCGATGTCCTCGAAGGTCCCGAGTGGATTTAAAAGTGTGGTCGGTGCGGCCGGCATATCTCGCAGACCGACACTCACGCTTGGTGCCTCCAGTGCCTCGGGCCGGAGCACGATACCAAGATGTGTAGCTTGTGTCTCGGTCTCCGGAAACGGACACAGGTAGCGAGGCAAGTTCTTCGGGACCGTCTTTTTGGAACTTGCGCCGGCCCCTCGACGTCGACTTCGACGGCATCGGTATCGACGGACGGTTCTCGGTACCGGTATCGATGTCCACGAAATCGGCACCGACGGCATCGACCTACTACTACTACTACTACTATTTAGCATTTCTATAGCGCTACAAGGCATATGCAGCGCTGCACAAACATAGAAGAAAGGACAGTCCCTGCTCAAGAGCTTACAATCTAATAGACAAAAAAATAAGTAAGCAAATCAAATCAATTAATGTGAGATCTGCTCAATGGACCCTAGCTTCCCAGTGGTGCCAAGCCACCAGGAATCTAGAGTATGTCATCCGCCTCTCCACCAGTTGCCGCACTTCACTGCTCTGGTGGACCATTCGGACCAATTTGACCTTGGGACGCCCATTCCAAATTCCACAGCCCACGTAAGTGCTGACTACGGATGCGTCTCTCCTGGGGTGGGGAGCTCATGTCAATGGGCTTCACACCCAAGGACTGTGGTCCCTCCAGGAAAAGGATCTTCAGATCAACCTCCTGGAGCTCCGAGCGGTCTGGAACGCACTGAAGGCTTTCAGAGATCGGCTGTCCTGCCAAATTATCCAAATTCGGACAGACAATCAGGTTGCAATGTATTACATCAACAAGCAGGGGGGCACCGGATCTCGCCCCCTGTGTCAGGAAGCCGTCGGGATGTGGCGTTGGGCTTGCCAGTTCGGCATGCTCCTCCAAGCCACATACCTGGCAGGCGTAAACAACAGTCTGGCCGACAGACTGAGCAGAGTCATGCAACCGCACGAGTGGTCGCTCCATTCCAGAGTGGTACGCAAGATCTTCTGAGCGTGGGGCACCCCTCGGTGGACCTTTTCGCCTCTCAGACCAACCACAAAGCTGCCTCTGTTCTGTTCCAGACTACAGGCGCACGGCAGACTAGCGTCGGATGCCCTTTCTCCTCCATTGGGGGACCGGCCTCCTGTATGCTTATCCTCCCATACCTTTGGTGGGGAAGACCTTACTGAAGCTCAAGCAAGACCACGGCACCATGATTCTGATAGCGCCTTTTTGGCCCCTGTCAGATCTGGTTTCCTCTTCTTCTGGAGTTGTCCTCCGAAGAACCGTGGAGATGGAGTGTTTTCCGACTCTCATCTCGCAGAACGACGGAGCGCTGCTGCACCCCAACCTTCAGTCCTCTGGCTCTCACGGCCTGGATGTTGAGGGCGTAGACTTCGCTTCGTTGGGTCTGTCTGAGGGTGTCTCCCTTGTCTTGCTTGCCTCTAGGAAGGATTCCACTTAAAAGAGTTACTTTTTCAAGTGGAGGAGGTTTGTCGTTTGGTGTGAGAGCAAGGCCCTAGAACCTCGGTTCTTGCCCTGCACAGAACCTGCTTGAATACCTTCTGCACTTATCAGAGTCTGGCCTCAAGACCAACTCAGTAAGGAATCACCTTAGTGCGATTAGTGCTTACCATTCTCGTGTAGAGGGTAAAGCCATCTCTGGAGAGCCTTTAGTCGTTCGATTCATGAGAGGCTGCTTTTGTAAAAGCCCCCTGTCAAGCCTCCTGCAGTGTCATGGATCTCAACGTCGTCCTCACCCAGCTGATGAAACCTCCTTTCAAGCCACTGAATTCATGCCATGCTGAAGTACTGACCTGGAAGGTCATTTTCTTGGTGGCAGTTACTTCAGCTCGTAGGGTCAGTGAGCTCCAACCCTAGTAGCTCATGCTCCATATACTAAATTTCATCACAACAGAGTAGTCCTCCGCACTCACCCTAAGTTCCTGCCAAAGGTGGTGTCAGAGTTCCATCTTAACCAGTCCATTGTCTGCCAACATTTTTCCCAGACCGCATACCCGCACTGCTGACGTCAGTTGCACACATTGGACTGCAAGCGAGCGTTGGCCTTCTATTTGGAGCGGACACAGCCCCACAGACAGTCCGCCCAATTGTTTGTTTCTTTCGACCCCAATAGGAAAGGGTCGCTGTCGGGAAACGCACCATCTCCAATTGGCTAGCAGATTGCATTTCCTTCACTTACGCCCAGGCTGGGCTGGCTCTTGAGGGTCATGTCACGGCTCATAGTGTTCAGAGCCATGGCAGCGTCAGTGGCCCACTTGAAGTCAGCCACTATTGAAGAGATTTGCAAGGCTGCGACGGTGGTCATCTGTCCACACATTCACATCACATTACTGCCTCCAGCAGGATACCCGACGCGGACAGTCGGTTCGGGCAGTCGGTGCTGCGAATCTGTTGGGGTGTAAATCAAACTCCACCCTCCAGGACCCGAATTTATTCTGGTCAGGCTTGCACTCTCAGTTAGTTGTTCTTTGTAGGTCAATTTCTGTTATACCCTCGCCGTTGCGAGGTTCAATTGACCTGGGTTCTTGTTTTGAGTAAGCCTGAGAGCTAGGGATACCCCAGTCGTGAGAACAAGCATCCTGCTTGTCCTCAGAGAAAGCGAATGATACATACCTGTAGCAGGTGTTCTCCGAGGACAGCAGGCTGATTGTTCTCACCTACCCTCCCTCCTCCCCTTTGGAGTTGCGTTTTTGATCCTTTTTGCTTGTCATTCAACTGAGCGGAACGGTCGCGCACGGGCGGGAAGACAGCTGCGCATGCGCGGTGGGCATACCCTGCATGCAGGACCGCCCGCGAAGTTTTGTTCCGGTTGGTGGGGGCTGCCGTGGACGTCAACCCAGTCGTGAGAACAATCAGCCTGCTGTCTCGGAGAACACCTGCTACAGGTATGTATCATTCGCTTTATTGGGGATGACTATCCAATTCTTTGAAGGAGTAAACAAACATGTAGACAAAGGGAGCCGTTTGATATTGTGTATCTGGATTTTCAAAAGGCGTTTGACAAGGTATCTCATGAAAGGCTACAGAGGAAATTGTAGGGTCATAGGATAGGAGGAAAAGTCCTATTGTGGATTAAAAACTGGTTGAAGGATAGGAAACAGAGAGTGGGGTTAAATGGACAGTATTCACAATGGAGAAGGGTAATTATTGGGGTTCCTCAGGGGTCTGTGCTAGGACCGCTTATTTTTAATATATTTATAAATGATTTAGAGATGGGAGTAACTAGCGAGGTAATTAAATTTGCTGATGACACATAGTTATTCAAAGTCATTAACTCGCGACAGGATTGTGAACAATTACAGAAGGACCTTACGAGACTGGGAGACTGGGCAGCTAAATGGCAGATGACGTTTAATGTGAGCAAATGCAAGGTGATGCATGTGGGAAAAAAGAACCCGAATTATAGCTACATCATGTAAGGTTCCACGTTAGGAGTTACGGGCCAAGAAAGGGATCTGGGTGTCGTCGTCGATAATACGCTGAAACCTTCTGCTCAGTGTGCCGCTGCAGCTCGGAAAGCGAATAGAATGTTGGGTATTATTAGGAAAGGGATGGAAACAGGTGTGAGGATGTTTATAATGCCGTTATAGCGCTCCATGGTGCGACTGCACCTTGAGTATTGTGTTCAATTCTGGTTTGCCACATCTCAGAAAGATATAGTGGAATTGGAAAAGGGCAGCGAAGGGCGACTAAAATGATAGCGGGGCTGGATGACTTCCCTATGAAGAAAGACTAAGGAGGCTAGGGCTTTTCAGCTTGGAGAAGAGATGGGGCTGAGGGGAGACATGATAGAGGTAATATAAATAATGAGTGGGAGTGGAACAGGTGGAATGTGAAGCGTCTGTTCACGCTTTCCAAAAATACTAGGACTAGGGGGCATGCGATGAAACTACAGTGCAGTAAATTAAAACAAATCTGAGAAAATGTTTCTTCCACCCAACACGTAATTAAACTCTGGAATTCGTTGCCGGAGAACGTGGTGAAGGCGGTTAGCCCGGCAGAGTTTTAAAAAGGGTTGGACGGTTTCCTAAAGGAAAGTCCATAAACCGCTACTAAATGGACTGGGAAAAATCCACAATTCCGGGAATAACATGTTTTTAGAATGTTGTACGTTTGGGAAGCTTGCCCAGGTGCCCTTGG
Source organism: Microcaecilia unicolor (assembly GCF_901765095.1). Classification (NCBI taxonomy): domain Eukaryota; kingdom Metazoa; phylum Chordata; class Amphibia; order Gymnophiona; family Siphonopidae; genus Microcaecilia; species Microcaecilia unicolor. Next base: position 89,074,437 of record NC_044033.1, on the reverse strand, counting down.
CCTGGATTGGCCGCTGTCGTGGAGAGGATGCTGGGCTCGATTGGACCCTTGGAGGGGCATAACGAACAGAAACGCCTATCTCCATGGGCGTTTATCTCCGAGAACGGGTCCGTGAAGGGGCGGGACCGAATCGTATTTTCGAAAAAACTTGGAGTTTATCTTTTTTTGAGCTGGGCGTTTTTGTTTTTCAGCGATAATGGAAACCGAAAACGCCCAGCTCAAAAACGAATAACTCCAAGACATTTATTCGTGGAGGGGCCAGGATTCGTACTGCACCGGTCCACCTCACATGCCAGGACACCAACCGGGCACCCTAGGGGGCACTTTTACAAAAAAAAAAAAGGTAAAAACAGCTCCCAGGTGCATAGCACCCTTCCCTTGGGTGTTGAGCCCCCAAAATCCCCCTCAAACCCACTGCCCACAAGTCTACACCCTTACTATAGCCCTAAGGGGTGAAGGGGGGGGGCACCTAACGTGGGTACAGTGGGTTTGGGGGGGCGGTTTGGAGGGCTCCCATTTACCAGCACAAGTGTAACAGGTGGGGGGGGGGGATGAGCCTGGGTCCACCTGCCTGAAGTCCACTGCTCCAGTGACCTGCATACTGCTGCCAGGGAGGTGGGTATGACATTTGAGGGTGAAAATAAAAGTTGTGAAACAGCATATTTTGTGGTGGAGGGGGTTCGTGACCACTGGGGCAGTCAGGGGAGGTCACCCCGTTTCCCTCCAGTGGTCATCTGGTCATTTAGGGCACTTTTTGGGGCCTTATTCGTGGAAAAACAGGGTCCAGGAAAAGTGCCCTAATTCTCGCTAAAAACGCATATTTTTTTTTCCACTATCGGCGAAAGGCTACCCATCTCTGATCGGCAGATAACCACGCCCCAGTCCCGCCTTCACCACGCCTTCGACACGCCCCCATCAACGTTGTCCGCATCCCGCGACGGAGTGCAGTTGAAAACGTCCAATTCGGCTTTTGATTATACCGCTTTATTCGTTTTTGGGAGATAAACGTCTATCTCTCGATTTGGGTCACTATATAGGCGTTTTACTCTTTCGATTATAAGCAGGTCTGTCTTTCCCCAGTATGGCATTACTTATGTACTTATGTACCTTGACTGTTTATATACCATGAATGTGCAACCTTTGATTGAGTCAATGGGGAAAAAATTGACAATGTGTGAGGGCGTATCCTATCTCCCTTCTGGGGCGCATAGCACTTTTAACATGATGCTGACCCCCAGCTTTTTGTATATATTCCAAATGTTGCCTTTTATTTGACTGGGGGGCCGAGAAGAATTTGCATCGATGTTACAACCTTTTTATGGATTGGGAAATGGGCCCATGTGTCTTTGCTACGTTGATGACACCAAGGTTGCATGGAGAACTGGGGCTTTTAAACATTGCCAGTGGTATGAGACATATAAATGACTGGTTTAGGGATATGGACTATTTTTCAGTTACTTCTTTGGAAACTGATATCTAAGGTTCATTTAAGTTGTTTACTTCATACCACTGGCAGAGTATTACCTCATGAGTTCAAACAATTGGGGTTGTTTTGTTGCCCTTTGCAGGCAGTCTGGAGGTGGTTCTATTGGCGGCACCAGTTCTCTTTAGCTGTTAAACCCTTTTTGGCAATACAGCACAATCTGTGCGTCCCCCCAGGTGGGACAATAAAACTTTTTTATGATTGGGCAATTAAGGGTCTTAGATTTTTGTTTCAACTACTTACTAAAGATGGCAAGTTGAAACCCTTCTCAGAACTACAACAACAGTTTCAACTTCCAGCAGCAGACCACTTTGCTTATCTACAATTAAAACATTATGTACAATCCCTACCTTGACAACAATTATGCAAGGATGTGCAAGACACCCTCTCCACTGCATTCACTCTGGAATCTCAACAGAGAGTACCGCTCTCCTTTCAGCATCGTTCATTACACCAGGTATTGACTTTGCTCATTTGGCCTCTCTTTGGAGACAAGACCTACATATCAAATTGGCAGCGGATATCGTGCGGTCCTCCATTAAGACTGCTACTTCTAATGTGTTGCACTTGGAGATGCAGTACAGATTTGTGCTTTGCCTTCCCATAGCGCTTTCTGGTTGGGAATTGCTGTTCAGGATTGTTGTCCTAAATGTCTTCAGCAGGGCACTTCCCTTGGGCATATGTTTCGGTTCTTCCCTAAAGTCTTGTCATTTTGGCAACAGTTACTAGGCTGTGTTAAGGGACTGTGGAATAGAACACTAAAATGTGAATCACAATTTTTTTTTTGGACATATGATATAACTTCATATGTGTTTCTGGATTAAATGGGTTCCTTGCCCGATGGTTTTTTTAATGGCCAAAAGAACCATACTCCTCCTCTGTTGTCTTCGGAGCCCTCTTCCTTGTCTCTTGGAAATAACAGATGATTTTACTACTTCAGATGCAGCGGTTTGATATGGAAGACCTTCAGTCACTTAAAGGACTTCGCGTTCAGAGAATTTGGGAGCGATTTTGGTCTTGCTTGACTCCACTGTCTTGTAGTCATGTCCTCAACTTGCCTTTTTGGACTGTTTGGTTCTTTATTTCATACACTGCACATAGGGGTGGGGGGGTGGGGGAAGAGGTTGTTTTGTTGGGGGGGGTAGATTTGTTTGTGAATTATATGTTTCTTAATGAACTATGAAAAGTTTATATCATTGCCTTTGTACTGTACCTGGTTGTTGCTAATAAACATGATTTAAATATAATTCTCAGAATCCACTTTAGGGGTGTAATTCTATAACAGGATGCCTATCTGTAAAGTTCAAGAATTACCTTATTTTAAGCCTGCTTTATAAGGCAACATGGTCAGCTATATGCTTAGTTGTAAAATAGTCTCTTAGGACCAGCCTCAATAGTGCACAAATTGACATGCACAAACTTATGGCCTCACTACAAAGTTGGTACAAATGTGTGCACATGTTCTATGCATGTACCTATATATCTTATAAAATATGCATGTTCATTGGCAATTCCATCTCTGTTCTGCTAAACCTACACCCCCAGAAACACCTACCATGGCATGACAGTAAGTATACACAGTGTGGTAGGCATGCATACTTGTACACATGTGAATGGCCATACAATTGTATAAAAGCTTTTTCATTCTTAAAATTGGCTTTATGCAAAGAAAAATTTATAAAATTGTACTTAAATGTATGTTTACTAGTGTACTCCTTATGTCCTAGTTTGTAGCTCTATTTCTGGATTGGCCACTGTTGGAAGCAGGATACTGGGCTAGATGGTCCATTGGTCTGACCCAGTATGGCTAGTCTTTCGCCTATGTTCTTAGTATTCCCTAGCCGATTTACTTTTTAGGAAATTCATAAAGTGTATGCATTGCGTTCATTGTACGCAAATCTATCTTACACATGTATAGTGTGAGTATAATAGATAATAATGAAAATCGAAATTAGTGGGTACTTCAGGACCAGCTTGAGAAGCTCTGCCTTATTTTAACTCCTACATTATAGTGTCTATTAAGAGTAGGCAAACATTTTTAGCACAGGATCACATCAGTAGTTCTGCCTGCACCAGGTGCTGGGGAAAGGCTTCCAAGAGTAAGGGGCAGGGGGGAATGTGTGTTAAAAAAAAAAATTTCCTCATCATCATGCTAGACCAGTCCAGACAAATGGTTTGTGTCCCCCATACCAGCAGACAGAGAAAACTAAGCACTCAGTGATGTCATCACCACTATATAGAGATGTTCAGCCCTGGAATTAGTCAGTATTTCTTTGCCTCCAGCAGATGGTATGGACTAGTGCTGCAGAATCGTTGAAGAAGGCCTGATTCCATAGAGCAGTCTGCAGGTTATGCCTTTTGTGACTACTCCTTTGCTGAATCTCCTTTGTCTCTGTCTCTCTCTCTCCTGTCCCCCTTCCAGGTTCCTTTAATTTCTGTCTTGGGCATTGAGCAAAAGAAGAGAGAAGAGCTAAGGAGATCAAGGAGGATGGGAGAGAGGAAGTATCTTTGACATCTCCTAGCTCAGCTCTTTTCATTGCTGCAGAGGCCACGGGAAAAGTAGTCTCCATATCCCTGGGGTTTAGGAGAAGTTGGAGCTGGGTTGGTCAAGCTGTGTGAGGCATCCCACACTGTGCCTGCAGGAGAGGAGGCACCAAGGTGATGGCTTGCAATACAAGGATGCGCCGGTGTCATCTCTGAGTGGTTTAGGTGCAGGCCCAGTGACTGACAGCTTTCTGCGCTGATTTTTTTTTTTGTTACATTTGTACCCCCGCGCTTTTCCCACTCATGGCAGGCTCAATGTGGCAGGCAATGGAGGGTTAAGTGACTTGCCCAGAGTCACAAGGAGCTGCCTGTGCCGGGAATCGAACTCAGTTCTCCAGGACCAAAGTCCACCACTCTAACCACTAGGCCACTCCTCCACAGTGCCCTGAGAGGTGGCCTGAGACAGTAGTGCAGAGAATTCACATGACATTTCTGTACTTTGAGCTGCTTGGGCCACAGAGCAGGTGGGGGTTGGGCCACCCCTTGGAGATTGACTGGTTTTTAGCTCTCATGGGTCCTTCAGGCCAGGTGGGTGGTGATACTAGTTACTGCTTGCAGGCATGGTGGCCATTTTGCCCTGGTTTGCTTACGCTGGTCCACAGTTCTCCACTCAGGCTGATGGTCTTGGCGGCAGGAGGTCCCTACCCCAAAGAGACAGCAGGGCGTCCCCTGGATGTTGCCTGCTTTTTCAGGAACTTTTTCAGATTGGTGACATTGTCCAGGGAGCATAGCAGGCTGTCCTTCAGAGGGGGTTCCACTGTATAGTGTTCTTGAGGACTGGTAGGATCTCCTTCCTCCATTGGGCAATCCTGATTTTTTGGTTTCTGTGGATCCTCAGAAGCCCCCCTTGTCCTCCCTGTTGGTTACCGTTGGCTTTAGGGAACTGGTGCATGTGCCAGTCACACCATTTGACCTTTCAGCAGCAAAGCACTTTGGGATACAGCAGGGGGCTCTGTTATCCACCTTGGGGGCACTTTTGTGTCCAGATCGCTCCTGGGACCTGATTCAAACCCAATTCAAGCTGCTTTGCAGAGCTGTAAAAGGTATTAGCTGGGGTTCTTCTTTAGTGGAACAGGTCAATGTGCTTCAAACTGGACCCCAGATGGTGTTGTTTGTGTTCTTTGTGCCCATTGCCTTTAGGAACTTTGGGTTGGAAGTCTGCCCTGATGGTTCCTATAATTGACTAGCCTTCAGGCCCCAGTGTATTGCCTGGTTAGCGGTTGGTCCTTGCTCCCCACAAGAAGCTCCTGCCCTAGGTGGACACCTAGTCTTAGCTATTGGGTGGTCCAATCCTGGGAACTGTTCAGCTCAGGTTACTCAGAGAGAGTGTACCTAGTAGCAATGTTTAAATAAAATGAGGAGAGAAATTTTCATGCCTCTCCCCAACTCCTCTCTTGCAGGTTCAGAAAGCCAAGCAGTGTCTCGTAGTATATAAACGTTGAGAGTGAGTCCCTCACTTTCTTGCCTTCAGTGACGCCCCCTAAGCCTTCCTTTTCCTCCTTGTGGACTACTCCATCTTCTCTATAAATCTATGTTTGTCTTAAATTCTAATGATTAGTAATGTTATTCTCTTAATCTAAATAGTTTGTCTTAGTGTATTGTTTGACTAATTTTGTTGTTCTTGGAAATGCCCAGCTTCTTAGTGATTGTAATCCACACTGAACCATGAGGTATATGGTGGAATATAAATTTATTCTTAATGTTAATCTATTCTACAAAGTGGTTTGTCACTGTACCTGATGGTGGCTACACTGTGTTGTTTTATAAATGCTGCGGCGTTCTCTAATAGTACTGTTTCAGTGTTTCAGATCTGCTTATCAATAGAATACTGGCTACTTCCAGGGCTGCATATCTCTATATATTGATGACAGCATTACTGAGTGCTCAATGGCTGTGTCTATCTGCTGTTGCAGGACACAACCCATTCATCTAGATTGGTCTAGCAAGACTCAAGAAAGGAAATTAGCAGCTAAGCACAAATCTCACATTTCTTAGTTCTTTCTTATGATGAGTTGTTTGAAAATGCTTATTTTCCTCTTTTTTTAAGTTGTCTCAGTCTAGCTTCTGGGTTTGCTGCCATCTATAGACAGTGAAGGTGGCAAATCAGAAGTTGGGCCTGATGAAATAAAAAATATATATCTGCTGCAGAGGGCTGCAAGTGTGGTAGTTAGGAGGAGGCATGCAGTGATCAGTCCTAAGTCTCCAGGAGTATGTGGTAATGTACAATGGCAAACCAGTCCCTCAGGGCACTCTGTTGTATGCTGGAAGCAGCCCCAATCTCCCAACCATATCAGTTGCATAGAAATTCTAAACAGTGACCCATCATGGGTTTATCCCACCTCTCTGCCTCAGGTTTTAAGAGTGAAGAAACAAAAATCTCACTGCTCACCAATTCAGATCTCTCACCAGCCAGCTACACAAATCACAGCTGCAGCTCTGAGATTAAGCTTTGGACACAGAGCATTCATGTTTATAGAGATAGGGAAGGAGAGGTAGACAAGCCTTGAATTCCCAAACTTTTTTTATTCCATCAGTCAGCTTTGTAGTTATTAGCAAAGCTTACACAAGGCTTGGAGGCCTGTGAACAGTTTTTTTTTTTTTGCCCACAGGCTACAGTTGATATACCTGTGGAATATACAGTAAGTTCTCATTGTTAGTTTGTAGACAGATGTACTGTCTTTGAATGGAGAACTTGCATTCTTAAAAGCCTGCATACTGTTCTTTAGGGGCTGTAGAAAATAAGATAATGAGGTGGACAGGAAATCACACACACAATAAAAAATCAGCACTTGCATGGTTTATTCACACCATGCATGATAGAGAGACCTACATTGAGCTGTTGACATTTGTGAAACAAAGAATTTAGAATCCACTGTAACAATTGAGAAGTGGAGAGAACAGGTAGACACAGTACAATAAACAAAGCAAAATAGACTCCCTTAATAAAATTATCAGCTATTATTTGGGAAAGCTTACACTGCAGACCCGCCTAGCATGTCTAACTTCTGAACTGCTGCAGACGTTACGACATATTGAATTCTATTACACTTTCTCTTTTTCCACTCCTTTGCTGTTACTTGCCTCTCTTTACTTCATTGATTTTGATTGTTAGCTACATTGATGTATGTTTTTTGCAGACTGATGTAAGCCACATTGAGCCTGCCCATGGGTGGGAAAATGTGGGATATAAATGCTATAAATAAATAAATAACTGGAAGCAGTAATATAACACTATTAACAGATGGAGAGGAAAAAGAAGCTCCAGGTTACATATAACCTTCATAGCTGAAACTTTCATAATAGGCACAAAAAACCTTCCTAAACAACCATCTATATAATGCAAAAGTCATTAGAGTCCACAATCCAGTCACAAAAATAGTAATTACACTTATTTTTCAAAACTCTAAACAAGTTGCAATCCAGTGTTGAGCCATCATCATCTCCCGTACTGTAGTAAGCCAGGTCCCAAGCCAACAACCAGTGGTGGCCAGTGTTTCGCTATGCTGCTTCATGGTTGTACTATCTGGAATTCCTAACAGCTCACTCTTACTGCTTTTACTTGGCAAGTAGCAAGAGTGTGCTGTTCTCAAATTTACTGTCCAGTGCTTTCACTACAGTCTGAGTAAGATCTGCTACCAACTCAGTGGTCTCCACCATCTTTGGAGTGCAGGCCTTTGATTTGTCTTTGTCTTTACACAGCTGCTAAGAAGCCATAGCATCCTCGATTTTAGTTACAAACTTTTCCATACATTAAGGACAGTGAATCAAGTGGGTCGAAATAAAGCAATGACCTTATAAATTAATAGGATGGTTATAAACCTGAGTGGGGTTTCAGAGTTGCAAAAGCACAGCAGCAACTCATCCTGCTCTGGTCAATGGATTACAGGACTCCTCAGTGTCAACGGAACCTGGGATGGTGAGCCCAGCAGACAAGTCCTCTGGGGAGGCGCAGAGCAGAGGCGAACCAGGCACTGAATACAAACAAGATACCAGACATGGCAAATAGACAGAGCACACTCAAGACAAGGTGAAACCAGAGCCTGGCTAAGGTTAAAACCAGGAACGGAACAACAAAAGCAGGAACAAAGGAAGGACACTCATATGGGCCGCAAGGCTGAACTGGAACCCACCTATAACAAAGTCCAAACATACTGGCCGCAAGGCCAAACTGGAACCCACTCATACCAACAGGAAGGGAAAAGAAACAGAACGGAATCTCTTGAGCAAGTACTGCTCAAGCAATTCACACACACTGCACTAAACAGAGCCACAAACAAGGGGTCAAAAGACCCTACACACAGGCACAAAGAAACTGAAAGGGAAAGGACAACCCCACTTAGACTCACATGGTAGAAACCACAAGTAAAAGATAAGAAAACCACACAGGGAGGCAGCACAGGGCTGTGCTTAGAACCACAGCTATACACGAATAGTCCTAACTAAGTCAAACAGACATCACACAGAGAGGTAGCTCAGGGCTGAGCTAGTAGTCCCAGCTAAACGGGCTGTCCACTCGTGCCACACAGAGAGGCAGATCAAGGCTGAGCTAGTAGTCCCAGCTAAACGGAAGAGCTGTCCACTCGTGCCACACAGAGAGGCAGATCAAGGCTGAGCTAGTAGTCCCAGCTAAACGGAAGAGCTGTCCACTCGTGCCACACAGAGAGGCAGATCAAGGCTGAGCTAGTAGTCCCAGCTAAACGGAAGAGCTGTCCACTCGTGCCACACAGAGAAGGCAGATCAAGGCTGAGCTAGTAGTCACAGCTAAACAGAACAGCCACCCACTCAAACACAAACACAAACAGAACCAAACAGAGAGGACGCTCAGGGCTGTGCTAAACCCACAGATGTAAACTGAAGAACAGCCTACTCGTGCCACACAGAGAGGCCGCTCAGGGCTGCGCTAATAGTCACAGCTAAACGGAAGAGCAATCCACTCACTCAAAACAGAAACCTCACAGAGAGGACTCAGAAATCACACAGGGAAAACTCAAGACAAGGCCACACAGCCATAGTAAAGGAACACTCATGGCTGTGCCACACAGCACTCAAGGGAAAAAGGAAGCCATTCATAGGAACACTCTAAGCTGTACCATACAGCACTCAAGGGAAAAGGGAAGCCACTCATAGGAATACACAAGGCTGTGCCACACGGCACTCAAGGGTAAAGGGAAGCCACAAGGCTGGCCACACAGCATTCAAAGGTAAAGGGAAGCCACTTATAAGAATACGCAAGGCTGGCCACACAGCACTCAAGGGTAAAGGGAATCCACTCATAAGAATACACACGGCTAGCCACAAAGCACTCAAGGGTAAAGGGAAGCCATTTATAAGAATACGCAAGGCTGGCCACACAGCATTCAAGGGTAAAGGGAATCCAGTCATAAGAATACACAAGGCTAGCCACACAACTCTCAAGGGTAAAGGGAAGCCACTTATAGAAATACATAAGGCTGTGCCACAGAGTCAAATAACAGACACTAGAGACAAAGGGAAAAGCAAGCAAGCAGGGAAAGCTCCCTTTACATACACAAATCAGATACGGACCAATGCTCACAAGAATCAGGAGACAAACAGTTAAAGCAGGCTAAAGGGAAGGGTTGCTTCTAATCAGAAAGAAGCAGGGCTTACACTGCAGTCAAAGGTTTAAAGCAAAGGGGAAAACAAACAATGTTCTTACTAGAACTCAGCCAGCACCCACAGCCAGGTAGGGAAAGGGAAGGCAGGCAAAGACAGAGCACACACAGCTGCACGGAAGTAAAGTAATCAAGGAAAGCAGCTGGGCTGGCAACAACCGGCTCTCTGAACAGTGAAAGGTACCAAGGGAAACCACACAAGGAAACAGAACAGGCTTGTGTTGGAGAGCCTAGATAAAAAGGAAGTGATCCATTCAGGTTCAAACCAGAACCACACACACGCAGGGAAACAGAAGAGGGCTTTGCTTGAGAGCAAACCTAACAGGAAAGTAATCCATACAGATTAAAACCACACACACAGGGCTCAGGAGAGGGAGAAACTGCAATGCTAACAGTGAAGAAAAAAAAGTGCTGCAGTTTGAGTGCCAGCTCCTCGACACACCGGTTGAGAACTGCTGCTCTAAAATTATGTTATGATAAACCCTAAAACAGCAACTTTAAATGCTAAATTAAACTGTACTCTATAAAGGCTTTATATGAAGCTCTAGCAGAGACTTTAAATGCTAAACTGTTCTCTAAATTGCCTTTGCTAAATATGCAGAGTAAGTTAAAATTAACTGAAATTACCTAGCTAACCCTAAGCCTATTTTTCCCAAGTTTGAATGCAGTTTCCCAGCGGGTAATTTACTCATCAGTGAAATTTTCTTCCATTCAGCAAGTCCTCTTTCAGCACCTAATCTGGACCTGTGCATATTGCTTCTGGGGTCCATTCTACTCCAAAATCCAAGTTGTTTAGCCTGGGGCAGTGAGATTTCAATTGCTTATGTGGTGCTGTGAAGAGATACTACAGGAGTCTGTGGTGGAGAGGCTATGTAACGGCTAATAAGTCTTACATACTTTTCTCCCTCTTGCATAATAACTTGCTATCAAAAGCTATACTACTGCCTAGAAGCAGACTTGCGCTAGTATCTTATAAAAGTAGTTCTAAACGGAACTGCCATTATAGCATTGGCATTCAGTGTGCATCATCCCAGCACCACTTCTGGAATTTAGCCCCCACTATTTATCAGCAACCATGCCACATAATAGTATTTAGAGTGCATTGGTCCAGTCTAGTATTATTAGAAAGCACTCTATTCTGCTGCATATCACTCAGACTGTACTAAAAGGCATGGTTGCTGATAAGTAGTGGGGGCTAAATTCCAGAAGTGGCGCTGGGATGATGCACACTGAATGCCAATACCTTAATGGCAGTTCCGTTTAGAACTACTTTTATAAGATACTAGCGCAAGTCTGCTTCTAGGCACCTGACATTAGGTGCAGGCAGTTACACCAGCTCAAAGGCTGGTGTAAGTAATCACGCCTAACTGTAGGCACTTAAGCCCCTATTCTTTAAACTGCATGCCTAACTGCCTCACATGCTCATGCCTCTCCCACGTCCACACCCCCTTTGAAGTTGTGTGCTCTGAAACTTGAGTACACAACTTATAGAATAACAATTAAGGACAGTTACATGCAATTAAGGCCAATTATACCAAATAATTTGCTATTAATTCCAATTAACAGCCAATTATTAAATTAAGTTGCATTCACAACTGACCTTATTTTATAAATTGTGTGCGCAACTTTGTGCTAAGTTTGGACACCCAACTTTGTAGAATTAGGGGTAGATGTGTAATGTTTTCTTAGGGACTGTCACATAAGTCATTTGTTTATTTATTTATTGAAAACCCACCCTTTAGGAGTACACTCAAAACAGCTTCTTATAATTGACAAGGACAGGAAGTTCATTGAAATGTTGTTGCTTTCACTCTGCTGGTGACACTATACTCATTCTTGCCTATTCTGATATGAGATAAATGAAAACACTTAAGGACTCATTTTCAAAACAAAAAATAGTCCAAAAAAAACCTTGAATTTTTCTTGCTATTTTCAAACAATATATCTATTTGCGTGTTTTATTGTCCACCTGGAATGTTGGCCACTGATTGTTTGCCAGTAATAGAGTGTGTATCTAATGTATCTTTAAATGTGTTGAATACTATCATTCTGGGAGATTTTAATTTACAGATCTTAAATCCCTATCAAGGAGTAAGTAGAATTAATGGCTGTTATGAGTGTAAAGAAAATTATTCATAATGAAACTTGTATTAAGGGATATATTTATGATCTTATTTTTCTGGGGGGATGGAGATTAGGTCAGGATCTTTGTCCTTAAATATTATATCACTTCCTCAGACAGATGATATTGAATTGATGTTATAGTTACCAGCTCGGTCTTGTTTACATTTCAGGTGTTTCCTCTTATGGTATGGTGGGGAGAAGACCAGTTGATGATAAAATCCATTGACTTCATCACCTCACCTTCTTTCCTACCCTCTTCCTCCTTCTTGGCTTTTAATCTCCATCTCTTTCTTCCCTCCATTTTGCCTTCCCCATTCCACCTAAATACCTCTCGCCTTCGACGCTTTCGTGGCCACACCTCTCCTACTCTCCGCCGCTCTCTCTTACTCTGTCGGTGACATCAATCCCAATCCTGGCCCTCCTCACCAACTATTATCCCAACTCTACAGATCTCACCGCGACCTTTCTAACCTCATCTCTCTTCCTCTACTCCCCTCCTCTTCTCTGCCCTTCTCTTGCGCCCTATGGAATGCCCGCTCTATCTGTAACAATCTCCCCTATATCCAGGACCTCTTTATCTCGCGTCACCTCCATCTGCTCGCCATAACAGAAACCTGGCTCTGCCCTGATGACTCTGCTTCAGTCGCAGCCCTCTGCCATGGCGGTTATCTTTTTTCACATACTACTCGCCCTGCTGGTCGTGGGGGCGGTGTTGGACTACTTCTCTCTCCCTCCTCCAGATTTCAGCACCTTCTTCCACCTCAATCTCACTGTTTTTCCTCCTTTGAAGTCCACCCTATCCGCCTTTTCTCTCCTCTGCCTCTTCGAATAGCGGTCATTTATCGTCCCCCTGATAAGTCCCTTTCATCCTTTCTCAGTGACTTTGATACCTAGCTTGCCTTCTTCCATGATCCTTCCTCCCCCTCTTTCATCCTTGGTGACTTTAATATTCCTGCTAATGATCCTTCCAACTCTTATATTTCCAAGTTACTCGCTTTAACATCCTCCTTTAATCTCCAACTATGCTCCACCTCCCCCACTCATCAAAATGGTCACTGTCTTGATCTCATCTTCTCCTCCAACTGTTCACCCTCTAGTTTCCTTGCCTCTGATCTTCCCCTCTCTGATCACCATCTTATAACTTTCACACTTAAATCTCCTCCCTCCCAGTCCCGTCCTATCTTATCTAATTTATCTAGGAATCTTCACGATATTGACCCTTCATCTCTATCCTCCCATGTTTCAAACCTCCTTTCTGCTGTGGCACCATCCACGTCTGTCAACGAGGCTGTTTCTTCTTACAACAATACTCTATCCTCTGCCTTAGACACTCTTGCACCTTTGATGACCCGCCCTATAAGGCGTACAAAACCCCAACCTTGGCTGACTTCTAATATCCGCTACCTACGTTCCTGTACCCGCTCTGCCGAATGCCTCTGGCGGAAATCTCGGGCCCTTGCTGATATCTTACACTTTAAGTTCATGCTGACCCCCTTCCAATCTGCTCTTTTACACGCCAAACAGGATTATTATATCCAACTGACCAACTCTCTTGGCTCTAACCCTCGACTTCTCTTCACCACATTGAACTCTCTCTTCAAGGTGCACCCTCCCCCAACTCCCCCTTCATTATCTCCTCAAACCCTTGCTGAATTCTTTCACGACAAGGTTCAAAAGATAAACCTTGAATTTTCTACCTCGCCACCTCTCCCTCCACTAGTCCATTCCCCTCTCTTGCCTTCCCCTCATTCCTTTTCCTCCTTTCCTGAAGTTACTAAAGAGGAAACTACACTTCTCCTTTCTTCTTCAAAATGTACCACCTGCTCCTCTGATCCCATTCCCACCCACCTTCTTAATGCCATCTCACCTGCTCTTATTCCTTTTATCTGTCACATTCTCAACCTCTCACTTTCAACTGCAACTGTCCCTACTGCCTTTAAACATGCTGTGGTCACACCTCTCCTTAAGAAGCCTTCACTCGACCCTACTTGTCCCTCTAATTACCGACCCATCTCCCTCCTCCCTTTCCTCTCCAAATTACTTGAGCGTGCTGTTCACCGCCACTGTCTTGATTTTCTCTCCTTACATGCTATTCTTGACCCACTACAATCTGGTTTTCGCCCTCTCCATTCAACCGAAACTGCACTTACTAAAGTCTCCAATGACCTATTACTGGCTAAATCCAGAGGTCTCTATTCCATCCTCATTCTTCTTGATCTTTCCGCTGCTTTTGACACTGTCGATCACAGCATACTCCTCGATACCCTGTCCTCACTTGGATTCCAGGGCTCTGTCCTTTCCTGGTTCTCTTCCTACCTCTCCCTCCGCACCTTCAGTGTTCACTCTGGTGGATTCTCTTCTACTTCTATTCCTCTGCCTGTCAGCGTACCTCAGGGTTCTGTTCTTGGTTCCCTCCTCTTTTCTATCTACACTTCTTCCCTTGGTTCATTAATCTCATCCCATGGCTTTTCCTACCATCTCTATGCTGATGACTCCCAAATCTACCTTTCTACCCCTGATATCTCACCTTGCATCCAAACCAAAGTTTCAGCGTACTTGTCTGACATTGCTGTCTGGATGTTTCAACGCCACCTGAAATTAAACATGACCAAAACCGAGCTTCTCATTTTTCTCCCCAAACCCACCTCCCCTCTCCCCCCGTTTTCTATTTCTGTTGATGGCTCTCTCATTCTCCCTGTCTCCTCAGCTCGAAACCTTGGGGTCATCTTTGACTCTTCTCTCTCCTTCTCTGCTCATATCCAGCAGACCGCCAAGACCTGTCATTTCTTTCTTTACAAAATCCGTAAAATCCGCCCCTTTCTTTCCGAGCACTCTACCAAAACCCTCATCCACACCCTTGTCACCTCTCGTTTAGACTACTGCAATCTGCTTCTTGCTGGCCGCCCACTTAGTCACTTCTCCCCTCTCCAATCGGTTCAAAACTCTGCTGCCCGTCTCGTCTTCCCCTAGGGAAGCTTTACTCATACTACCCCTCTCCTCGCTTCACTGGCTCCCTATCCGTTTTCGTATCCTGTTCAAACTTCTTCTACTAACTTATAAATGTACTCGCTCTGCTGCTCCCCAGTATCTCTCCACACTCGTCCTTCCCTACACCCCTTCCCGTGCACTCTGTTCCATGGATAAATCCTTCTTATCTGTTCCCTTCTCCACTACTGCCAACTCCAGACTTCGCGCCTTCTGTTTCGCTGCACCCTATGCCTGGAATAAACTTCCTGAGCCCCTACGTCTTGCCCCATCCTTGGCCATCTTTAAATATAGACTGAAAGCCCACCTCTTTAACATTGCTTTTGACTCGTAACCACTTGTAACCACTCGCCTCCACCTACCCTCCTCTCCTCCTTCCTGTACACATTAATTGATTTGATTTGCTTACTTTATTTTTTGTCTATTAGATTGTAAGCTCTTTGAGCAGGGACTGTCTTTCTTCTATGTTTGTGCAGCGCTGCGTATGCCTTGTAGCACTATAGAAATGCTAAATAGTAGTAGTACCACTACCGCGCGAGGTGGCTCTGATCTGCCACTGGGCAGAGATTCATCTCTCTCTCTTTTGATGGTGGCTCATATAGCGGGGTCACAGAATGTGCAAGCGGACTTTCTCAGTCACCACCAGTTGGAGCCGGGGGAGTGGACACTGTCCCCTCTGGCCTTCGATCGGATAACTGCCCATTGGGGGATGCCAGTGATGACTTAATGGCCACCACATTCAATGCGAAGGTTCCCCATTTCTTCAGCAGAGGAAGAGAGCTGGGCTCAGAAGGCATCGATGCTCTTTTTCAACCTTGGCCCAGGGGTCTGCTCTATGCATTTCCCCCGTGGCCAATGGTGGGCAGGTTACTGACTTGTATTGCCAGTCATCCCGGTCAAGTGATTCTGGTGGCCCCAGATTAGCCCAGACTTCCCTGGTATGCAGATAGGATCAGGCACCTGTTCGATCGTCCTCTCCGGCTACCGGCACAGGACGGTCTGCTGCTGCAGGGACAAGTCATGATGGAGGATCCCTCCCCCTTTGGTCTTACGGTCTGGCCCTTGAAAGGGCGAAGTTGAGAAGGAAAGGGTATCCGGACGCGGTTATCGCTATGATACTGCAGACTCGGAAAAGATCCACCTCAATAGCTTATGCTAGGGTGTGGTGTACCTTCGATTTGTGGTGTGCGAATTCCAAATTGTCAGTAGCTTCGGCTTCAGTATCGGTTATCCTCGCGTTTCTTCAGGAGGGTGTACAAAAATCTCTCTCGTTGAATTCTCTTAAGGTGCAGGTGGCAGCTCTGGCATGCTTTAGAGGCCGGCTTCAGGGGGCATCCATCGCCTCCCACCTAGATGTGGTTCGTTTCTTGAGGTGCGTAAATTGGTTGCGTCCTTACATACCAGTTCTGCCATCCTGGAACCTTAATCTAGTTCTCAAAGCACTTCAGCATCCTCCTTTCGAACCCTTATCAGGGATTACGGTTAAGGATTACGTTTCGCCTTGAAGGCGATTTTCCTAGTTGCCATTACTTCGGCTTGGAGAATTTCAGAGTTGCAGGCTCTTTCTTGCAGAGACCCCTTCCTGCGTTTTACAGAGGCGGGGGTATCGATTAGGACAGTTCCTTCGTTTTTCCCAAGGTGGTTTCTCATTTCCACTTGTGGCAGTCCCTGCATTTGCCAGCTTTTCGCTGGGAAGATTACCCCGAGCAATTCCGGGCTCTTTGCTGTCTCGACGTGAGACGGGCTCTTCTTAGGTATTTGAAGGTGACAAATGAATTTCGCCTTTCTGACCATCTCTTCATCTTTTTTGGAGGCAGTAAGAAGGATTGTATGGCTTCCAAGGCCACCATCGCCCATTGGGTGTGAGAGGCCATCACTTCGGCATATGTGGCATTGGGCAAGCAAGCCCCTGCGCAAGTTCATGCTCATTCTATGCAAGCTCAGGCTTCCTTCTATGCAGAGTCCTGGTGGTTTCTCTGGAAGATATTTGCAGAGCCGCTACATGGGCTTCGGTTCATACGTTCACTTGTCATTATTGAGTGGATGTGGCAGCTCGGCAAAATGCGGTGCCAGCTTGGGGGTGTCCCGCCCTACTTGAGGACTACTTGGGTACATCCCACAAGTCTTTGGATTGATCTATGGGATGCTATGAAGGAAAAATTAATTCTTACCTGATAATTTTCTTTCCATTAGTCCCAACAGATCAATCCAGAGGCCCCCTCCTGGATTTACTGTTTTCGGTTTTGTTTCAGTTGGTTAGTTTTATCGGGTTCAGTGTTCTGAATGTTCCTTTGTTTTATTAAATAATACAATAAATAAATATAGAAGTGGTGGAAGTATTTTGGGCATTTGGTCTGACAATGTCAGTAGAGTTTTCTACTGTTTCCGTTCCACTGCTTTGATATTGTTCATACTGAGGTTTACTTGGCTGCACAGGTCCACATATAGCAAACCTCGGAGGTTCTCTCTATCTCCACCTGCTGGTAGAGGGACACAACCCACAAGTCTCTGGATTGATCTGTTGGGACTAATTGAAAGAAAATTATCAGGTGAGAATTAATTTTTCCATGTTCTGGCATACAATCAGGTGTAGATATAACCATCTGTAGGACTAGTATAAGTGTGTGTGCCTTAAATGTAAGCATGTTTTCAGCCACTTGCACTAGTGTAATATAAAAAATAAGTAGGTTTGAAGTAGGTCCCCTGTTATAGAATTACCCCATACATGGTTTGTTCCTTTTTTTTTTTTTTGACAGTAAGGCATCGAAAGGTCTTTTCGGGAAACCCAGCATTATGTTTAGTGCTTTTTAATAGATTTTTGTCACCTATTGATAGTGTTGGCTAGGCTAGATGTGTTTTATCAGATTTTATGCTGAAAATATTCAGTTTTTACTATTACTACTACTTATTTCTATATAATGACTAGAACATATGTTGCTCTGTACTCTAAACACCCTTGCATTTTGAAAGATTCTATAGAAGAAAAGTTAGTTACTTGAACATGTCAAGCGTATAGAGGAATGGATGTCTGGAAATAGACTATCCATAAATCTTAGCAAAATGAAAGTAATGATTTGTAGTAGGCCACAATTCATAATTTGCCAGGAACAAGTGGAAATTGGTGAGACTTCTGCCTTTGCTTATGTAGATACGGAGCCCGGGTATTATCATGTACTCTTCACAGTCAATGAAGCCTTGGATTAGGGAGGTTATAAAATATTTTTCTTTAGGCTCCTGTATCCTCCTCTCATGTATCTGCACCCTCTCCCCTGCCATATCCCGTGATCATACCACAAAATTCCAAGGAAAAGTAAAAAGTATATATGTGTATATGTCCTGCAGAGAGGAGAAGATAGAGAATAATAGAACAAAAGGTGTCAGGTTGGTGGCCTGCTACTACACTGTGCTAAAATGATTTATGAAAATTTTTTCATTGTAAGTTGTCATCATAATGTCTTGTCTCTAACTTAACTGTTTATTTTTAAGCAAAAACTATTATCAAGGCAAGAGGAACTTAAAGACGTGCAAGAGTTCTACTTGAACAGGCAAGAAGAGATGCAGCACTGAAGGCAGTAAATAACAAGCGAATGTGATGCCACCATCCCGAAATAACAGCTGACTGATTGTAAGGACTGACTGGTATTGCTTTTATAATAATAATTATTTTTTAAAAAGTCAAATGCAGTCAAAGTTCACATATTATTTTTTTCTAAGTTGATCAACTATAAAGTGTCCTTCCATTAAATGATCAACCTTTTGTCGTTAAAAAAAAAAAGCAAAATATCTAACCCTTTGCTTCTTGAATTATTTTTCCTTTCAAAGACCTCCCTACAGGCAGCAGGATTGGTGGATTTGCTCATCTCAGCTCCTAGAGTGGTTTATAAGCAAAGCATTGATCAGACCATGGCTGCCAGGGATTTTAAATAAACCTTTTAGGCAGTTCCTGGGCCCCTTCTTGTTTTTTTTAGTTTTATGTTGTCATAATTAGAAGGACACTAACGTTCTTGAGTTTTTAATTAGCTTAATCATGTTAGTTTTCACACAAGAATTTGCATCTCTTGCAACTATATCTTTGAACAGCTGTTTTAGAAAATTATCTTTTATGTACAATTCTATATATAGAAGCAACTATAAATTCATGAATTATGGCAGCTGAAAGCTTACTTTATCAGCCCTGCACATCAGCGGCATCTTTAGTATTTATTTGTTTGGATTTAGCTCACACTTTATTTTTCAGCTGTAGCTCAAGGTGAGTTACATTCAGTACATAGCCAGCTTATTTTTGAAAGAGAAAGACACCCATAGTTTGACCAAGTCGGGAGTGGGCGCCCAAATCGGTATAATCGAAAGCTGAATTTGGGCGCCTCCAACTGCAGTCTGTCGTGGGAATGGACAAGTTGATGGGGGCATGTCGGAGGCCTGGTGAAGGCGGGACTGAGGCATGTTTATCGGCCAATAATGGAAAAAGAAGGGTGCCAGAAGCGAGAATTTGGGTCACTTTTCTGGACCCTTTTTTTCATGAACAAGTCCCCAAAAGTGCCCCAACTGCCCAGATGACCACCGGAGGGAATCGGGGATGACCTCCCCTGACTCCCCCAGTGGTCACTAACCCCCTCCCACCAAAAAAAAAGAACTTTAAAAAGTTTTTTTGCCAGCCTGTATGCCAGCCTCAAATGTCATACCCAGCTCCATCACAGCAGTATTCAGGCCCCTGGAGCAGTTGTAGTGGGTGTAGTGGACTTCAGGCAGGTTGACCCAGGTGCAATCCCCCCCCTGCTTGTTACACTTGTGCTGGTAAATGGAAGCCCTCCCAAAACCGCCCCCAAACCCACTGTACCCACATCTAGGTGCCCCCTTCTGCCATTAGTGCAATGGTAATGGTGTAGAGTTCTGGGACTGGTTTTGGGGGGGGATTTGGGGGGGGCTCAGCACCCAAGGTAAGGGAGCTATGGACTTGAGAGGTATTTTAATTTTTTTTTAAATTGTTTACAAGTGCCCCTAGGGTGCCCGGTTGGTGTCCTGGCATGTGAGGGGGACCAGTGCACTACGAATCCTGGCCCCTCCCACGACCAAATACCTTGGATTTGTTCATTTTTGAGCTGGGCGCCTTCAGTTTCCATTATCGCTGAAAACCGATACCGCCCAGCTCAAATCCACCCAAATCCGATGCATTTGCCCGCACCAAGTGTATTATCGAAACAAAAGATGGACGCCCATCTTTTTGAAAAAACGGTCTGGCCCGCCCCTTCGTGGACCCGTCCTCGGAGATAGACACCCATGGAGATGGGCGTTCGCGTTTGATTATGCCCTCTAGGTATTTTCTTGACCTTGGAGAGCTCACAATCTAAGGGGCCCTTTTACTAAGCTGTGTTAGACGTTAACACATGCCTAAATGCATACCGTGGAATGCAGGCATCCTGAAGTAAGTGCAATTTAGCATATGCTAATGCACACACTATTTTTATTTTTCTTTGTCTAAGCGAGAGGTGATAAGAGTGGTGATGAAGGTTCTAGTAGTGTGCTCAGTGTACCAATGAATACAGTGGGTAAAACAATTTTGTGCAAGCCAGGAAGGATGAAACCTGTTGTGGTTTCTACTGTCTAATATCATTTATTAACACAATTAATTAAGTAGCAAAGCATCTACTTTATCTGGTCTACCCTGCTAAAAAAAAGGTTTTGTGCCGGAAAATACCCGGGTTCTCCTGCACCAGAACGCTTAGCAGCTTATTGTTTATTGCTGTATTGCATGGTTGCAGTCAATTTAAAGCAATTGACAGTTGGCTATGGAGATGACAGTGAAGGCATAGGATATCTCAAGTATCATTTGCAGGCGAAAAAGATCTTCGGATGAGCAAGCTGCTTGATCCTATCCACAGAAACTGAAAGAAATGATTAAGCCTGGAAGTTACACAGAAGAACAGGTCTACAGTGCTGATGAGATTGGAATATTCTATAAAAGCTGGCAGATAAAACTCTAGCACTGAAAACGGATGAACACAAAAAAGAAGGATTTAAACAAGCCAAAGATAGACTAACCATCTTGTTCTTTGTAAATGCAACGGGCAGCCACAAATTACACCTCTTTGCATTGGGAAGTACCAAAAACCTCATTGTTTCCATCATATTAACATGAAGTCTTACCTTTTTTGTATAACAATTCCAAAAATTCATGGATGACTGCGGAAATTTTCCAGGACTAGTTCCATAATGACTTTGTGCCTTCGAAAACATTTTTGGGCTACACATCTGAAAGAGAATGCAATACTGCTCTTGGATGATTGTCCTGCCCACCCTACACCTAAAAATCTGATATCACAGGATGGCAAGTTAGGGTTCAATATCTGTCTAAAAATACAACCTCCAGGATCCAACCATTGGACTAAGGGGTCTTTTCTATGTTTAAGTAGAGCTGTCACCGAGAGTTGATGACTCAAATGTTAGACAACAACCTATCTGTTCCTGATTTTATTAAAGGTTTATATATAAAAGACTTATTTTACATTGATGTTGACACACGGAGTCTAATAAGTGCAGAAAAAATAAACCGTTGCTGGATGGCGAAACTTTCAGCAGCATTTGGCAGAGCAGTACTTGATCTAAGCAACTCAGATGACGGCAGCGATTTTGAAGGGTTTTCAGAGGAGGAGTTGGGAAAGCCTGAGGTTGAATGGATGAGAGAAATTTCAAATAATTTATCATGGCCTGAAGTAGATGTTGCATCTGTAAACGTTGAATCCTGGATATGCAGGAAGAACGAATGTGAAGAAATTTGTCCCATTGCATATGAGCTAAATGATTCTGAAATTATGGAGTTGGTAAATTCATGTCAACTTGAGACAACACTTAAGACAAAGACGATGCACTCAAGGTGTTGTTCCAGCTTCGTCTGATGTAGTACATGTACTAGAACTACTCCACTCTAAAATGGATTTAAACTCAGATTTAGAAACCTATCAAAGTTATGCAGTTTGAGAAGCATTGTACAATTTGCTGTGTCAATCATATGCCTTGAAGACCCAGTCGAGAATTATGGAGTTTTTCCACTTAGGTAAATATGTGAACATGTACTGAATGTACTTTCTACAGTAATTTGATTGCATTCATAAAAGGTTATTTGCTTCAGTACAGAGGTTATGTAATAATAAACCGCACTATTATGTATTGTATATTTGCTTTGCAGTTGAAAAAGGATTTATTGGATCTGTTTGCCTTTGTAAATTTGATTTGCATTCATTAAAATTATTAAAAATTAACTGAGTATTTGATCAGGTATCGGCAAGCTAATACTGTACATACACATATGCTCATGCCTCTCATTATAAAGCAACTTTGTTATTAGACAGTACTTGGTTATGATTCTGAGTAGCACATTCAGAAGTGGTGTATTTTGAACTGTTTGAATCCTTTTTAAAAGTGATTTTGAACAGCCCATGTAGATAATATTAGAGTAATCAATCTTAGAAAGTATGAGTACCTGAACTAACAAACGGAAAGTAGATTGTTCAAATAATTTCCTAATTCTCAATTTCCAGAGTATCAGGAAAGAACATTTTAATAAGGTAATTAACCTGATCTTCCATAGTAAGTAAGCTTGTAAGTAACCTTGTAAAAATTGTTTGAATAGTAACCTGCTGGCAGTTCTTTTATCACAGCTGCTTGAAGTTCCATCATTCGGCAGGTTCATTTGGAAGAGTATAGATCTTCTATTTTGTATGCTAAGGGACCTAAGCTGTGGCATGCTCTCTACCTGTTCAACTTTGCTCTGTGCAGACTATTGCTTAGTTGAGCTAAAAAAGAACAATGTTTGTCCAAGCATGTGGGTTATTAGATTAATTATACTGCTCTATGTTTTGGTAATGAATGACTCTGTATTAACGTTGAGTGATTTATTTTATGTTGTTCAGTTTGTTTTGTTATCTTTTACTTTGTATGTACCTTTGTTCCTCACTTAGAATATTTCAGATACAGCAGGTTAGAAATAAAGTTTTATTATTATTATTATTACCTCGGCTGGGAGAATATCTTCATCTAATTTAGTCTGAACCACAGGGAGGGACATCTGATTCAGGTAGGCTTCTGTATCCTAATTCTATATTGTGTTACCACATGCATATAGTTTCTAAGTCTTCAAACCGCTTTTGTTATATCTCTTCATTTATAACAAACCTCGTTTCTCATCTTTAACTTTCATAAAGAATTTATTATTTGTTGCTTTTTACATTTCTGGGCTAACAATCTCCCAAATTCATAAAGTTGTCTGCTGGGTAAGTTTCATATGGTAGGCTACTGAGTCTAGCTGAAGGGACTGTAATTCCATTTTCCGAGGAAAAGCAGGCTGCTTGTTGTCACTACTGGGGTGACGTCCACGGCAGCCCCTTCAATCGGAGATCTTCACTAGCAAAGACGTTTGCTAGCCCTCGCGTGTGCATGCACATCGCGCATGCGCGGCCGTCTTCCCGCCCGAAACGCGCTCGTGTTCGTCAGTCTTCTTTTTTTCCCGCGGCTCGGGACGGCTGTGTTTTCGTCATTCTGTGCCCTGAGGAGACCCTCATGCTTTTGGCCGCTTTCTTCCGTTCGGAAGTCTTCTTTTTCTCTTTAAAGTTAATCGCGTTTGATTGTTTAAAAAAAAAAAAGCCTTATTTCGAGTTTTTTTCCCTGTCAAGTTTCCTTTCGCTTCGAAAGCGGCCCTTTTGGCCGCTCGTACGGGGTTTTACTTGTTATTTTTTGTGCCCTTTGCCATCATCGTGGATTTTGACTTTGCCGGCATGATTTTTCCACCCATGTCATCGAAGCCTCCCAGCGGCTACAAAAAGTGCACCCAGTGCAACCGGGTTATCTCAGCTCACTGATAGGCACGCTTCGTGCCTTCAGTGTCTGGGGGCTGGGCAACGTCCTCAGACCTGTAATCTCTGTCTTATGTTGAAGAAGAGAACTCAGGTGGCGAGATTGGCCTAGTGGAACGTCTTGTTCGGAGGCCTCGCCTGGTGTTTCGACGGTCACAGTATCGAGGTCATCGGCCGTGCATCGACGTGTGCGGTACCAGAGGTCATCGACCGGTGCGTCAGCGTCTACGGTACCAGGATCATCATTGGTACTGATGTCGTCGGAGGGTGCCTCTCGCCTGCCTCGAGGGCTCCTGCGGTACAGCCCCCCCGGGATCAACCTTCTTCGGACCCGGCCCCAAGGAAGAGACGTTGGATTTGACTTCCTCCTTGTCTGTACCGGGAGGTTCCGGTGACATGCTTTGTGTGAAGGCAAGGAAGCATCGGCACCGGTCACCTTCCCGACGTGGTACAGAGAGCTCTGGGTCGCCAAGGGATTCGGCACCCACTAGGCATCGACCCCGGGAGGACCGCTCACCCTCCATTCAGGAGGTATCGATGCGCTCTACCTTGGACAGCCCGGTACCGCCGCCGCGCCCCTGACAGATTCTGAGTTCGTCACCTGTGCCGGACTCCCTGCCTTCCTCGACAGCAGATCTAAGCAAGAGCCTCCGGGCCATCCTTCCAGGGATCCTGGAGGAGCTGTTGTGCCCTTCTCCTCCGGTACCGGGGGTGCTTGCGCCGCCGGTACCGTCGAGTGAGGCAACGGCTGGCCCCTTGCCCATCGTGAGGTCTCCTGTACCGGTACCGCTTGCGGTGCCTGTGTCAGCTGCCTCCCAGGCAGACTCCCCAATGACATCGATGGAGGGAGCTTCATCGCCGCGGGAGACTTCTTCTCGACGTTCCCACCGTGGCCATGTGTCTACGGAGTCTGCTGGGTAATCACCGGGCGTAGGGTCCGGGCATTCCATAAATTTCTCGTAATCAGTGGTATTGAGTGGTAGTGTGGATCGAAGTTTATAATTTTCCTCATTGAAGTATTTGGCAAGTTGGTCTGCTGATGGGGTATCTGTGCTGGTTATGGTAGCCGGTGTGGTGTCTATTAGTTTATTCATGATTTGGTAGAGTTTATGTGCATCTTTGTAGTCTGAGCATACACGTGGATCATTGTGTGCAGTGTGGCAGAGTTTACTGCAGAATTCCTCCAGCTAGTATCCAGGCAGTGTGAGTGTAGGAAGCACATGGTTCAGGTAACCTATGATGTTTTTCATACAGCATCCAGGGCCGCCTCCATGGGTATTAGGTTGAACAGACTTGCCTGGCTGTGTGCCTTAGTCCTAGAATCTGTGATTCAGGAGAAACTGGTAGATGTTCTGTGCTGGGGTGGCTGTCTTTTTGGTGACAAGGTGGAGGAGGTGACTGACCTCATCAAGAAGCATTCTGAGACCTTGAAGTCACTCACTGTCCCAATCCACTCCTGGCTCGGCCTCCTCATCCAGGATGTACTCTGATGGAAGGCAATGGAGGACCTACTACTCTCAAAGCCATAGGTTTTCTCCCCTTACAACCTCCTCAGTATACCAAGAGCTCCTGCTCATGGCAGCAGTAGACTCAGAAGTCCCAGCTGGCTCTCCAGGCAAAGCAGAGGACAAGATTTTACTGGCTTCAAGGGAGCATAGCCTCATTAAACATAGCTGTTCTTCATGGCCTACCAGTAAGAGAGAGGCTGAAGTTTTCCAGGCAAGAATGGCACCTTCTAACTTCAGACTTGTGGGTTCTCAAAATAGTTCGAACAGGCTACTCCCTACAATTAGAAACAATCCCAACAAATTTGCCTGCTGAGAGCATCATCCTAGACGTGAAGACTCTGAACAAGTATCTGATAAAGTAAAAGTTCAGAATGGTTTCCCTAGACAACCCTATTCCCCATGATTCAGGAGCAAGATTGATTATGCTCTCTGGATTTTAAAAGATGCCTGCACCCAAGTACAGATACATCCCAGTCACAGGAAATGTATGAGATTTCAAGTAGGGAAACATCACTATCAGTACCGTGTCCTGCTTTTTTGCCTTGTGTGAGCCCCCAGGTTCTTCATGAAATGATTAGTAGTAGTTGCAATGTCACTGCACAGACTGGGGTATATGTGTTTCTTACCTAGATGATTGGCTGGTTAAGAGCACACCAAAGGAAGGGCATAGGAATCAATGCACAGAACTATTTGAGTGCTAGAGCCACTAGGGTTATCTTCAACTACTCAAAAGTCTCTTCTCAAACAGGCCCAGCAATTAGAATTCATAGGAGTCCTGCTAGACATGGTTTGGGCCAAAGATTTCCTTCCAGTCCAGCACATAGAAGCTCTGACTTCTGTGGCCAGTAGGTATGAACTCGGCAAATTTTGAGTGTTTGGCCACATGACTGAACCCTACATGTCATGCCCATGGCACGCTTCAGTTTGAGCTTGGCTCAGTGGATTCTTGCTTCCCAGTGGTCCCAGTCCAACAGGAACCTAGTGGATGTCATTATTGTCACTCTTTACATCAAGAAATCTCTGTCTTGGTGGCTAATTCACAGCAATTTGGCTAAAGGACTGCCATTCCAAATTCTTCCACCTCAGAAGACACAACAGATGTGTCAACCCAGGCTGGGTGGCTCATGTAGATGGGCTGCACACCTATGGTCAATAGTCTGCTCAAGAGAGACAGCACCATGTCAACCTCCTAGAGCTTTGGGCCTTGTGGAATGTTCTAAAGGCTTTCAGAGATTGGCTACTGAACCAAATTGTTCTCATTCAGACAATTTGCGGTGCACTACATCATCCAGAAGGGAGGCACAGGTTCATACCGCCTGTGTCAGGAAGTGATCGGAGTGTGGCGCTGGGCCATCTCCCATGGAATGATTCTCAGAACTACCTGTCTGGAAGGGAAGAACAATTGTCTGGCAGACAAGTTGAGCTAGGTCATGCAATCACATAAGTGGTCACTGAACATGGGCATAGCCTGGGATGTCTTTCAAGAGTGGGGCCTCCCCTCAGTGGACCTCTTTGCCACCCACCTGATCCACAAGGTCCCCCTAGTACTGCTCTATACTGGGTTCACATAGCAGATTAGTCTTAGATGCCTTTCTCCTCAGTTGAAGGAAAGACCTTCTGTTATAATGAAAACTCTTCTGATACGCAAGCAAGACCAGAAAACCATTCTGCTCATTTCACTTTACTGTCCAAGACATATCTGGTTCCCTTTACTTCTGGAGCTATCTTCCATGGACCCTCATCACTCAGAACCAGAGGTTCATCTTGCATCCCAACCTTCAGTCCCTAGCTTTCTCAGTATGGATGAGTCTAGAGGTCAACTCCTTACATCTGCGAGAAGGTGTCTCCTGAGTTAGGACAGATTCCATTAGAAGGTCACATATTTTCAAGGGGAAGAGGTTTACCGTCTGGTGTGAGGGCAAAGCCCTAGATCCTTTCTCCTGTTCTATACAGAACTGCTTAAAATATTCTACACATGTCTAAGTCTGGTCTGAGGACCAACTCTGTAAGTGTTCACCTCAGTGCAGTTGAAACTTATCACCGTATACATGGTGAGCCCATCTCTGCTCAGCCTTTATTTGTTCACTTCATGCAAGGCTTGCTGTTACTTAAACCTCTCATCATGACCCCCCCCCCCCCCCCACACACACACACACATTGTCATAGGATCTGAACGTTGTCCTTACCAAAATGATGAAAGCTACTTTTGAGCTGCTTTGACATCTGTCATCTGAAGTACCTGACTACTACTACTACTACTTAACATTTCTAAAGCGCTACTAGGGTTACGCAGCGCTGTACAGTTTAGCAGATAAGGGCATTCCCTGCTCAAGGAGCTTACAATCTAAAGGACAAATAGGGCAGTCAAATTGGGGCAGTCTAGATTACCTGAATAGAGGTATGAAGGTTAGGTGCCGAAGGCAACACTGAAGAGGTGGGCTTTGAGCAAGGATTTGAAGATGGGCAGGGAGGGCTTGGCGAATGGGCTCAGGAAGTTTATTCCAAGCATAGGGTGAGGCGAGGCAGAAAGGGTGGAGCCTGGAGTTTGGCGGTGGTGGAGAAGGGTACTGAGAGGAGGGATTTGTCCTGTGAGCGGAGGTTTCGGGTGGGAGCGCAAGGGGAGATGAGGGTAGAGAGGTAGTGAGGGGCTGCAGATTGAGTGCATTTGTATGTTAGTAGGAGAAGCTTGAATTGTATGCGGTACCTGATCGGAAGCCAGTGAAGTGACTTGAGGAGAGGGGTGACATGAGCATATTCGTCCAGGCGGAATATAAGACGTGCAGCAGAGTTCTGAACGGATTGAAGGGGGGATAGGTGGTTAAATGGGAGGCCAGTGAGGAATAGGTTGCAGTAGTCAAGGCGAGAGGTAATGAGAGAGTGGATGAGAGTTTGGGTGGTGTGCTCAGAGAGGAAAGGGCGAATTTTGTTGATGTTAGAAAGAAGCGACAGGTCTTGGCTATCTGCTGGATATGTGCAGAGAAGGAGAGGGAGGAGTCGAAGATACTCCGAGATTACTCCGAGATTGCTGGCAGATGCGACGGGGAGGATGAGGGTGTTATCGACTGAGATAGAGAGTGGAGGAAGAGGAGAAGTGGGTTTTGGGGGAAAGACGATAAGCTTGGTCTTGGCCATGTTCAGTTTCATGTGGCAGTTGGACATCCAGGCAGCAATGTCGGATAAGCAGGCCGATACTTTGGCCTGGGTTTCCACAGTCATGACTGGTGTGGAGAGAGAAAGCTGGGTGTCGTCGGCATAAAGATGATATTGGAAACCATGCGATGATCTTGTTTTTTGTGATGGTCATTTAGCACACAGGGTCAGTGAGCTTCACATTCTAGTACAGTGTTTTTCTACCAGTGTGCCACTGCTACTCTCCAGGTATTCTGAGGAAGTGTTCTGTCACTCCTGTACCCAACCAGTGACCTGGCATTGTAAGATTTCATCTGAGGTGGCAATGGGCAGCAATTCAGACAGCCTGCTAGCGCCAACCTCTTGAGTCTTCTCTCTGACTTCCCATTTCCGTAGAGGCGGGAAGCATCAGAGAGAGGGATTGGGTTGGCACAAGTAGGATGTCTTAATTGCTGCCCGCCACCACTATCAACCGCTACTGCTGACTGCTACAGGATAAAAGGTGAGGGAAAAACAGACAGGATAAATTCCCCAATTTGTGTATCCAGATACCATGTGGAAGTTAATGGAACCTTCATACTAGATCTACTTTAACTTGGCCATACATTATTATCTTTGAAGTGCATTGTTCCCTTTTGCCAACTTGTGTCTTCAATAAAATATATTCAACTATAAAGATAACGCAATAATTAAAAATTTAATTATTGACCCCCCCCCCCACCTGGAATTGAATTCTATCATCTATAGTATTAGACTGGCTTGGTCCTACGTGATGGCAGTGGGTAAGATGTTGCTGCCCTCAAAGGCTTCTGGAAGTTGCTGAAGAGCAGTTCTCACGAAGGGATCCAGATGACTTCACCCATCAGTGTGGAGATATCTCTGAAACGTCTGCAACTTGTACAGTCCACAGTTGTTAAATTACTTCATAATGCTCATTGTTTTGACTATGTTTCTCCACTATTAAAGTCAGATCATAGCCTCCCAATGTCTGCTCCCATTAAATTCAAATTCTCATCCTTGTATTCAAAGGAATGGGTTTTCATTCCCCCAACCACCTCTCAGATCTATATATATATATAAAACTCACCCTCAACGTTCTGAAGACAGTGACGTTAGTGAAGCCAAGCCCTGACTTCCTTCAAAAAGGTTCGAAGATTCGTGGTGGTGAAGCCACCAAAATTGCTCCGGGCCCCGCCCTCTAGGGCGGAGCAATGGCAGAACAACGAAGAGGTTGGCAGGGAGGGAGGCTGGGGGGTGGGAAATCGCTACGGGCCCCGCCCTCGCGTCAAACATCATGACGTTGAGGGCGGAGCAATGCCACAACAACGAAGGGGTTGGCGGGGGGGGGGGGTGTTGCCGACGAAAACTTTGCTAGCACCCGTTTCATTTGCTCAGAAACGGGCCTCTTTTACTAGTCTCTTGATATTCTATCCCTGGCAATTCACTTTGCTCATCACAATCTGCTCTCCTTGCATTTCCATTCCCTTCACATGTTTATCTGGATATCACCAGGGACTCTGCCTTTTGTTACCTTAGTCCCTTTCTTTGCAACTTCCTTCCCCAAGACATTTATTTCTCTTCTTCATTCCCAAAGTTCAAGCAAGCAACCAAGACAAAGCTCTTTTGACAAACCTAATAAAGGCAAAGAAGAGGGACAAATCTCCGTGAGTAGAAAAGCAGCAAGGACCAGGGTGTAGACAAGATTATTTCTTAACCTTTAATAAGCAAATTCACATAAAATCATACAATAAAATACATGACCTTTAAGAAGGACTTGACACGGGTCATGTTTTGGAAGTAGTACCTGTTTCAGGAATCCATAATACACATAGATCTCAAGGGGACACAAACACAGCTTTTCTCCCTTGAAAAAATGTGTCTCTAACAATTGTGGCATGCATCTAGGGCATAACGACAGCGTTTCTCCTTTACATGAAGCAATGTTGTTTAAAGTACTAGGTCAAAATACTTAAGTAAAAGTAAAGATAAATGCATATTTTGATACTTAAATGTAAAAAGTACAATGAAAAATCACATAAAAAATTTACTTGGGTAAAAGTAAAGTAAGTGCCAAATATATTACTTTTT
This sequence comes from Microcaecilia unicolor, assembly GCF_901765095.1. Taxonomy (NCBI): domain Eukaryota; kingdom Metazoa; phylum Chordata; class Amphibia; order Gymnophiona; family Siphonopidae; genus Microcaecilia; species Microcaecilia unicolor. The sequence goes on along the minus strand of NC_044033.1, from coordinate 89,044,097 downwards.
GAGTAAAAAGTACTACGACTACAAAATGTGTGTTTATTAAATTTGATATACCGCTAATGGCAGTTGTATCACAGCAGTGAGCACAGTAAATTAACATAAATTAAAATCAAACACTTAACAAAATAAAAGGAATGCTGATCGAGAATTTGTGGCACAAATTGCCAGTTGAAATATCCAAATGACAGCCAATGACCAGGCTCAGAGTCAATTGCAGCCTGGAACAGGATTATTATGTGTGACCACAGAACAAAAGATCATAGAATACTCAGTTACACAGCTTTAACATTTGTTTTAAAAGGCTATAACCAGATTTTGGCACAGTGATGCAGGACTTATAAATATCACTATATGTTGTTCTGGTTCAGTGAGAAAAGTTCGAAGCCCCCCAAAGTTTCTAAAGGTACAGAAACATAGTTTGACAACAGCTGAAACTTATTTTGAAAAAGAAAATTGGTTGCCTATCTGGACACCCAGATACTTATAAAAAGTGTCTACCAAAACAATTGCAACCCCTTTAATCAAAGGAGAAAGAGAAGGTCTACACCAAACTTGTCCAAACTTTGTTTACTGGGGACCACATTTAATCTTTTGTAACATTTGGAGTTCCAAAACACGCACCATCATATTTTGCCAAGTTTTGTCAAACAGTGGCAAAATATGACAGTGCATCATCCCCTCCCCAGCTTTCACCCAGTCTCACTCGCTCATGTAAACCTGCCCAGTGGAGGCCCTACCATTAGGTCACCTCAGGCGACACACTTCAGGAGCGGCATTCTTGCCTCCCTCCTCAACCCTTTACCTTATTTGTTTAGTTTCCAAAAGGCAGCAGTGGCAGCAATTCCTATAGGCTGCCCTGCTTGCTGGCAATGGCCTCTTTGTAATATATCTCCAAGGAGAGGTGAGCCCTTGAACACGATGAAGGAAACCCTCACCGGGCTGTCGGCCAAAACCCTGAGTCCTCCCTGTGCCTCCCACCATTCCCCAGGAGTTGAGCCCCTGAGTTCGGGCAGCCAGCAACAGAGAGAACAAAGTCCAGCACAAAGTCCACAGGGTTAGACCAAGCAGCAGGTAACAACAAACCAGGGCTAGGCAACAGGCAGCGGTCAATAGTAGGTCCAGGAACAGGCAGTGGTCAGTACCGGGCAGCGGGCAGTAGTAGGTCCAGGAACAGGCAGTGGTCAGTACCAGGCAGCGGTCAGTACCAGGCAGAGGTCAGAACCAGGCAGAGGTCAGAAGAAGATCCAAAGCACTGCTACTAGTCAGCAAACCAAGTAGAAGCCGAAGCACTGATAGACTGAGGGCAAAGCCTTAAATAGGAAGGAATCAGGCTCAACCAGGCACAGCTGAAAACAAGATGGCAGCCCCCATCAGGAACACCCTGCGACCAAATAAGGCTTCCTTCTTGCAGCTGCCACCTCCAAGATGGCTGCCCTGGCCTAACAGGCCCTCTCCAAGATGGCCACCAAACCCTGGAATAAGCCTGGATCCAAGATGGCCACCAGTGCCCATGCTCAGAACAGCCAGGAAACGTGACACTCTTCTCCCCCTGTGGCCCGCCTCTTAACATAACTTCCTGTTTCCTCGGAGGCAGGACGCAGTAGTGAAGAGGCCAGTGCTGGTGGCAGGGCAGCCTATGGGAATCACTGCTGCTGCCAACCTTTGGGGAAAAAATAAGGTAAATATGGGGGGGGGATGTGCTAGACCGGGGGCAGGAGGCAGATTGCCTTGGGATGCCCCTACACCTGCCATCATATTTTAAGCTTTAAAAGTATAAAAAAGAAGAACTGGGAGCAAAGCCACAGTATGAAAGATCATGATAGGCAGGCTCCAACTGGGTAAGAAGCCACTGCGGTTAACACAAACAATCTTGGGCAGGCTGCAAGGTCCCAGCAGTGAACAGGCAACCTCTGGCTGGTTACAGTTCTTTCTCTCTGCCACATTCCCCTCCTCTGCATGGGTGGGGCATGAAAGAGAAAAGGCCCTATAGTCTGCTGGAGGTTTGCCTGTCTTCACTGCTGCAACCTCATAGCCCATGGGAGGTTGCTGTGTTAATGTCTGTGGCTGACAGATGTGGAAGGCAAGTTTTAAGGACCACATGAGAGGAGGGAGACACAGGAGAGTAATGCCAGACACATGGGGTGAGGAATCAAGGATAGATAGCTGGAGACAGGGGTGGTCTTAAACAATGATCTGGGCCCCCAGGTAGTAAAGGTCATTGGGCCCTCCCCCCAGTCGCTGCCCACCTCACCCTACACAGCTGCCCCCACCGCCTCACTGCCCTTATATCCTGTTCAAAGGTATGTATACACACACTCAATCCAGCCCCCCTCTCATACACTACTGCCCCCTTTGTTTCCAGTCCCTCCCCGCATACACACTACAGCCACCTTTGTTTCCAGCCCCCCTCCTGTACTCTACATTCCCCCTTTGTTTATAGCACACCTTGCACACTACATCCCCCCCCCCCCACCTTTGTTTCAAGCACACACATCCAGCCACCTTTATGTACAGCCCCCTTTGTTTCTAGCCTCCCCACCACACACACACTCCAGCCCCCCAGTTTCCAGCCCCTCCCCACACACACACTCCAGCAACCTTTTTTCTAGCCTCCCTCCTGTACACCACAGCCCCCCCTTTGTTTCTAGGACCCCCCTTCACACCACACTACAACCCCTCAACTTTGTTTCTAGCACACACACCCCCCAAGTCTCAGTGGGCCCTCTCCAGTCCTACCTTGAAGAGCCATTGTGTTCTAATGGCCTCTTTGGGGGCAGTAAAGAACCCCACTCGTTCCTGCCCACTGCTGCTGCTCTGCCAGGGGTTGTGGCATTTTCAAAATGGCTGCTGAGACATCCCGCTGTAGTCTTGCAAATCTCAGCAGCCATTTTGAAAATGCAGTGGCACCAGGCAGAGCAGCGGGATTCCTTCCTGCCCCCGAAGAGGTTATTAGACCACCAGGGCCCTTTGAGGTAGGACCAGGGAGGGCCCACTGAGGCTAGGGGTGCTGCAAACAAAGGTGGGGGCTGTAGTGTGCAGGGAGGTGCTAGAAACAAGAGGGGACTGTAGTGTATAGTGGAGGGAAGAGAGCCTCTAGGTCCCGTGGCACTGCCTATTGCCTGTATGGTAGCGAGACCGGGCTAGAGAGGGGAAGCCTTAACTGCTGCAGCTGCTAGAGACTGAAGCAAATTTTAAGGACCCCATGGGGGTATGCAGGAGGGGAGATATCAGAGCTGTTTGAAAAGGAGGGGGAAAGGAAAATGTAGTACTTCCACCTTTTTTACTTGTAATGAAGTAGCATGTAACAAAGTAAAAGTACTTAAAACTGGTTCAGATAATACTTTGTTACAAGTAAAAGTGCTCATACTTCTCATGTACTTGGCAACAAGTAGAAATAATGAAAAGTTTACTTAAGTATTATAATGCATTACTTTTACTTCGTTATTAAACAACACTGACACAAAGTGATTAGTGACAAACCTTCCATATTACCGATTAGCTTCTTAGTGCTCATTCTCTCTCATCATTCTCTCCTTCCATCTGCGTTCTCCACTTTTCTACTTCTTAGTAAGCTAGTTTTATTTTATTGTAAGGCCTTGTAATAAGTAAGTAAATATTTCACAATTGATTTCAGTCCTTTTGATGTTTTAGGAAGTAATTTGGATTGAAATGTATATCAAAATTAAAAAGAGTTCACCATTCTGCATCCCATTATGATTTCTGTCAAAGTAGAATGGTCTTTATTATATTTAGGATGCACAAAAATGTAAACCTTTCTTTGCTACCCAGTGTATAACTTTGCCCATATTTATTACTACCCACTTTATTTTTTTTTTCACTTTTTTAACCACAGCTTACTTGATTTCATTTTTTTTTAATGGTGCTTACTTAGTCATTTTCTGTAATCCTGGTCATTGCTGTTGAGTCCCTAAATGAAATCCATCAATGTGCACCTCTCTAAATTTCCTTTCAGGTCAGCATTTGTAAAGTGATTTTTACCTCTGCAGAAATAGTGACGGGTTGATTGTTCCCGTCCTACCAAATAGTTAGTTTAGCTGGATATGTGAAACATATTTTTCTTAACCAGTTTGGTATGGATTAATGTCAAGTCTTTGTTAAAGTAACCACTATTGGTGTCGTGGGCTAGCATAGGTTTAATGATTTCTGGGTTATTGTTTAATCTATGTTTATGTTTCGAAGAAGCTTTTTTCCTTATTTTCTGTTCAAGAGGATTCTTGGTTTGTATTATTTTGAAATATTTCAATAAATATTAAAAAAAACAAGTAACCACTATTATAGGAGAACAAAATTTCAATACAGTCAACTATCTAAATCTATTTTTGCTCAGAAAACTGTCGAAGAATATACTATATCTAGTGCTATGTTTTAAATCAACACTGAAGCCTCAACTAACCCAAGGAAAGTTGTAAACTTTTACAAACCTTAATGGGGTTTACTATCACAGGCTTCTTCTCAACTGAAAAAACAGCAATAGGAAACAACTCCTTTTCTAGGGAGAAAAAACAACTACTGAAAAAAACAGTCCATACCATTAATAAATCATGCATAGGTAAAGTGTATTCTAATCTCAGTCTCAGATAAATATTCAATTATCTCCCAGCTCCATTGAACAGAGCTGAAGCGAAAAACAATATTATATCATCACTTAACTTTGAAAATGCATTGCTCCAATATAAATGCAGTAAATTACTGCCAAAAGTCACTTAATAGCTCAAGCCCAAACACAGCAGTTCTCTGAGCAAAATAGATTAGGTAGCTGGTGTAAAGCATTCAAGAAATCTAATACACTGAGACTGCCTGCCACTTTTCCTGCCTCAAAGCTGATCCGGCCTGCACTGAAATACTGAGGTGATGTTGTTTTCTTCTCCCATGTAAATGAAGATTGAGCTTCCTGTACTTGACACTGTACTTTTGACTTATTGTGTATATGTTTTGCAGGCTTGCTTTCCTTTCCTGTCTTGAAATTGATCCAGCTTGCACTAAAATACTGTGGAAATGTCACTTCCCTTCTCCCACTTAAGCAAGATTGATCTTCCTGCACTTGTGCAGCAGGCAGTCACCAAAGGAGCATACCTAAAGAGCAAGACCTTTTCCTTGGGCACCTCTAGGTATACCCTTGTTGTTGCTGTCCATTGCTGAACTGGGCTTTCTTTTTATTCTTTTTGAATACCCATTTTCACTTCCTGGTCCTTGGAGCTGCACCATTAAGTTTCTCACTATCCAGGAATGCAATTTGAGTTGACAACATGGCAGGTAATCTTCAGTCATGGACCTCACCCTCTACCACTGAGCCTCAGCCCACAGCCTATTTCAATAAAGCAACTCCACCCATATGGTAATTGCTTGGTATCTGTCCCATCCTGGCATCTTTTGGAGGATTCAGATTCAAGCTCCAAGCTGACTCTGGCTGAGGCTACTAAAAGTACTTATTTTCACACACTGTCTGGATATCTGCTACATCACCAAGGCTTAGCTAAAACCAAGTGAGCGTGGCCTGTCTTTCTAATCCCTGTCTCCATGAAGGTGTGCACCACTTGTGACACTTGCTAGACCTGTTTTTTCTGTCCACCTCAGAGTTGCTTTGCTTTAATATACTTTTTGCAGTATCTCTTTTCTGAACAGATCACTTTCTAGTTTCTTTTCCTTTGACTTTTCCCTTTGTTCTTTCTAAAACTTTTACGGGGCCAGGAGTATTGAGCCCTTTGGCCACTTCCGGCAACTGGCAGCAGCAGGCTTACCACCCAAACAAGGATCGAGGCTGGAAACTGACAAGGCTGGTACAAGCTGGACTGGAACAAGCAGGACTGGAACCAAAACTGAAGACAGGCAGCACTGGAACAAGCAGGGCTGGAACTGAACCTGAAGACAGGAAGGACTAGAACTGAAGCTGAAGACAGGCAGGACTAGAACAGACTGGACTGGAACTGAACCTGAAGACAGGAAGGACTAGAACTGAAGCTGAAAACAGGCAGGACTAGAACAAGCAGGACTGGAGCAGAAGCTGAAGGCAGGCAGAGCTAGAACAAGCTGGACTGGAACAAGCAGGGCTGAAGCTGAAGGCTGGCAGGGCTAGAACAAGCAGGGCAGAAATGAAAGTTAAAGACGAAGCAGGGCTGTAGCAGGCAGTACAGAATACTATCAGGGAAGGGACCCGGAGTAAAGACAAGCAGAGCAGAAGCAAGAGAACAGACCGGAGACAAAGCAGGAGCAGGCTGGAAGTGCAACAAACACACACAGACAAGAACTCATCTGAAGACCTCTGTTGCAAAGGCAAGGCATAAAAGTTCCCAGGTGCTTATAAGGGCCTTTACCAGTGGTGTGCTGGAGCCGGCTCGCAAGAGCCGGTTGTTAAACTTTTAAAGCTCTGCGAGCCGGTTGTTCTGGCAGGCGAGCTGGCTCCTAGGGGCGGCGCAACCCGGTGGTAAGTGAGGTAAGCATGTCAGGAGGGCACCACAAGCCATGCTTACCTCACCTCCTGCCGTTCTGGGAGGTTTAAATCTTTGATTTACCTCCATTGCAGCAGCCACAATGAAAGCCGTCTCTAGTCTTCCCTTCGTTCCTGTCAGTGTCCCGCCTTTTTCTGATGTCATTTCCTCTTTCCGCGAGGGCGGGACACTGACAGGAAATGAAGGGAAGGCTAGAGATGGGCTTTCACTGTAGCTGCTGCGACGGAGGTAAATCAAAGATTTAACCCCCCCCCCCCCCCCGGGTGGCAGGAGCAAAAAGAGGGATGTTGGGGGGAGAAGAGGGCTGGCAAGTGGACATGAGAGCGGGAGGGCAGCTGAGAGAGGAGCATCGAAGCCATTGATGGATATGGATGGGAAGGCAGGGCCCAGAGAGAGAGGAGAAATTGCTGGATATTGAGGGGAGGGCAGAGGAGAGAGAGGAGTTGCTGGATATGGATGGATGGAGGGGGGGCAGGGGAGAGAGGAGAATTGCTGGATATGTATGGATAGATGGATGGAGGGCAGGGGAGAGGACAGTTGCTGGACATGGGTGGATGGAGGGCAAGGCAGGGGAGACGAAAGTTGCTGGACATAGGTGGATGGAAGGGGGAGGGTAGAGGATAGTTGCTGGACATGGGTGGCTGGAGGGGAGGGCAGGGGAGAGAGGAGGGTTGCTGGACATGGGTGGCTGGAGGGGAGGGCAGGGAGAGGAGGGTTGCTGGACATGGATGGATGGAGGGGAGGGCAGGAGAGAGGAGAGTTTCAGGACATGGATGGAGGGAGGGCAGGAGAAATTCTGGACATGGATGGAGGGAAAGGGAGAGAGAGAAGAAAGGGTGGACATGGATGGAGGGGAGGGAAGAGAGAGGAAGTGAGATGAACATGAATGGAGGGGAGAAAGGAGAAATGCTGAACATGGATGGAGGAGAGAGAAGGGAGAGAGAAGAAATGCTGGACATGGAGGAAAGAGAGAGGATGGAGATGAGATGGGGGAAAAGGAAGAGAGGAGAAAAACTGCACATGGATGGAGAAAATAGGAAGAAGCTGGATCCACTGGACAGTCAAGTCTGCGGAGGACCAGAAATGAAGAAGAAAGGAGGAAAGAAAAGAAATAAATGGAAAGGAAGCCCTGGAAACGGAGTCAAGGGAACAGATAGAGAGCAGCAGAATCAGATACTGGGCCAGCATGATCAGAAAAACAAAGTCTCCAGACAACAAAGGTAGAAAAAATTATTTTCATTTTAGTGTTTGGAATATGTCCACTTTGAGAATTTACATCTGCTATCATATTTTGCAGTGTATAGCAACGTGTTTCTTTCTGCTTTTCTGGTATTGTGCTGCATGCAGAGTCTAACTTCTTAGGATTTTAGGTTAATTTTTGAAGAATTTGAATAGGGGCTATCTCTGTTCTGCATGTATGACTGCAAGGCCAAGTGTCTGAATAGGGATCTGTTTGTTAGGTTCTGAGATTTTGATAACACATTGTTTTTTCAGAGTTGGCAAGACTGTCTGTTCTCCTAATTCCTGGTCTGTATGCTAATTTGGTTTGTGTCATTTTGGGTATACTGCAGAGATTTTTTTTCCTGGTAAAGAGCTTCTAAAACAGACATTTTATGAGAATCAGGTTCTCAACATTAAAAGTTTATATTTATTTACTTATTTATGGCATTTTATCCCACATTAAACATGAATTAGATTGGAACCTGGGAGCATTAAAAAAGAAAAATTTTCTGGAAAGAGTAATGCATTGCTGCCCCCCCCCCCCCCCCCCCCCCAAGGCTCTCTCCCCAGCTATAGCTAGCTCTGCAATTTAGGGGGGGGGGGAACGCAGAGGTGGACGGAGGGGGGGGGGCACAGAGGTAGACCGGGGAGAGAGCCTGTTGTTAAACATTTACCAGCACACCACTGGCCTTTACTGATGATGTCACAACTAAGAATGAGGCTTGGCTGTAGGAGCACCAAAGTGAGGCTTGGGTACAGGAACACCAGAGTAAGTAAGGCTGGAACATCAGAACAGGATTGGAACTTCTGGAACACAATTGAAAACGGGGAAAAAGCAGTCCACAGCACCCATAGGGCCTGGTCACTGGGAGGAGAGGTGAGTATAGGTACGGGGCACAGCCACAACCATGATAAAAACCTATTCTATAGTTATACTGTAATGAAATTTATCTTCCCCTAACTTGATAACCGTAATGACTGAACTATTAGAATTGCTGTCTGACTTTGCAGAACTCATAAGTACATAAGTATTGCCATACTGGGACAGACCAAAGGTCCATCAAGTCCAGCATCCTGTTTCCAACAGTGGCCAATCCAGGTCACAAATACCTGGCAAGATCCCAAAAAAGTACAAAACATTTTATGCTGCTTATCCCAGAAATAATGGATTTTCCTCAAGTCCAATTTTATAATGGTCTATGGACTTTTCCTTTAGGAACCGTCCAAACCTTTTTTTAAACTCTGCTAAACTAACCGCCTTTACCACATTCTCTGGCAACGAATTCCAGAATTCAATTACACATTGAGTGAAGAAAACTTTTCTCCGATTCGTTTTAAGTTTACTACTTTGTAGCTTCATCGCATGCCCCCTAGTCCTAGTATTTGTGGAAAGTGTAAACAGAAGCTTCATGTCTACCTGTTCCACTCCACTCATTATTTTATAGACCTCTATTATATCTCACCTCAGCCGTCTTTTCTCCAAGCTGAAGAGCCCTAGCCGCTTTAGCCTTTCCTCATAGGGAAGTCGTCCCATCCCCTTTATCATTTTCGTTGCCCTTCTCTGCACCTTTTCTAATTCCACTATATCTTTTTTGTGATGCGGCGACCAGAATTGAACACAGTATTCGAAGTCCAGTCGCACCATGGAGCGATACAAAGACATTACAACATCCTCATTTTTGTTATCCATTCCTTTCCTAGTAATACCTAACATTCTATTTGCTTTCTTAGCCGCAGCAGCACACTGAGCAGAAGTTTGAACGTATCATCAACGACAACACCTAGATCCCTTTCTTGGTCGGTGACTCCTAACGTGGAACCTTGCAGATCATAACTTGGAATGATGTGTTTTTACGAGCTCTCAAAGTTTCGGCCACCTTAATTATGATCAGGGCTCATTTTCAACATCATAATCCCTGGTATCACACTGGCTTGCAGGTTCTCAAACATCAAGCAGAATAGTTGTGGCATTCTTAATGGCAAGAAATTAATAACCAATAATAATAAAAATAATAGTCTGCCAAGCCATTAAAGACTACGCTTCTAAACTTATTAACTTGGCCCAGAGTTAAATAAAAAGCTCTTTTCAGATTCCCGCAAGGTTGACACCACAACCAAAACCATACCTGGATTGCTTCTTTCAGGACTTATTCTTTCTTCATTGTCTGATTCTTAAACAGGCTCTCATCTCTCCTTACTAGCCCTCCTGGTGATGATCCTTCATGTTCTGATTCCATTTATCCATAATCTCTACCTTTGGTCCTCTTTATTCATTCTCTCTGCTAGCTCAACACATTTTGTTGGGGCCTCTAGTGCGACTTGCTCCTTGCTCCAATACAGCTTGAATTAGAGGCTGACCAAATTTTGGGTTTTGGCCAGCCCATTCCCCCTTTCCGGACCAGCCCCCCCCACCCCCCCCCCCCCCCCCCCCCCAAAAAAAAAAAAAATCAGAAAACCAGGTTGCCTACCTTCTTTTTTTAAATTATTTATCTTTATTAACAGCAATACAAAGACAGTGCGTTACAAAGCCAAGTATTGCATTATACAACATACAACAGATGTCTACTTTACAACACTTGCCATCAGAAATACAATCCCCTAGAGTGTCTGTCTCATATTAACTTTTTTCTTTTATAAAACAACCACTCAACACCCCCCTTAGCCTCAGTGAACCTCCACATCCATGAAGAAACCCCAATAATCATTCCATCTTGCACACACCTATTACCTACCCCCCCCCCCCCTCCCCCCCCCCCCCCCCCCTCAACCCTCTGAATGGTTAGGGTCCTTGGACATTATCTGCCTACCTTCTAATAGCCCTGGTGGTCTAGTGGCCTCTTCGGAGCAGGAGCAATCCCAAGTTGCTTCTGCCCACTTCATAGAGAAATGTCAGCTGCAACTGCGACTTTTCGTGGCAGCTCGCAAGACTACCACAGGAGGTTGTGGCCACCGTTTTTGGATTGGAACCAGCATGGGCAAGAACAGTCCCCAGCTGCTGCTGCTCATGCCGTTTCCATCTCAAATAGTAACTGCGGCCTCCTAGGGTAGTCTCATGAGGCTGCTGCGGAAGTCGCAGCCACCATTTTGAGATTAGAAGTGGCATGAGCAGGAGCAACAGGGATTGCTCCTGCCCATGCTGGTTTCAATCCCAAATGATGACTGTGGCAGTCTCGCAAGTCCAGTGTGGGTCACTTGCAGAAATGACTCGTACCCTGTATTGAAAGATTGCTGCTAATAAACTGTGGCTGCCACTAGCTGGTTTGCCTGGCTGCTTTTTCTTTGGATTATGTTTTAAAAGCAAACATCAGCAATGCTGTAAACTACCATCCATATATACAGAAACCATAGATTTATCAGGGTTCATTGTTGATCACTCCATTCACTTATAAAGTAAATTCCAGTCAGCAAAAATACTTTAAAATCGCAAAACACATACAAGTTTAAAGGAGCCATAGATAGCTTCATAGAACCATTTTTAAAAGTTGAAAAGGTTTTAAATAGTTACCATTTTAGGCAAGTTTAAGACATTTGTTTTTCATCAAATGCTTGATTTTTATAAAGAAAATTATGTAATCCATCCATTTCAGTCACGTTTTTCAGAGGGCCATGGGATAAATTGTTTTAATTTCAATTGTGATTGATGTCCAGGTGGCTGCTGACAAGGGTTAGGATTTTTTGTTGATTTTGGTTGTCACTACATTTTGACATTATTGAGTCAGAGATTAGAAGCTACTGGTCTAAGAATCATGTTTTCTTAAACCAGTAGCTTCTAATCTCTGAAGCAGAGAAACATGGTCAAACCATTGTGATACTGTGGTTTACTTGTTTGTCAGATCATTCCCAGAAAGTTTTTTGGAATGGAATATTTGCTACCCCTACTCCTCTAAAGTGTTGATTACCACAATGACCCACTCTCTCTCTCTTGTTATTTAACATTTTCTTGGTCCTGTCATCTGTTAAGTAGAGAGATTTTGATTGAAATATCACTTACTTTTATGATTATTGCTTTAGGAATTAAAATTTTGGGTGAGAAGACTAAGGACCTGAGACTTGATTCTTTCAAGGACTTAGTAATGCCCCTGCCTATTGTTCATCGGCACTGTCCATCACCTCTTTTATTCCCCACTTGTCTAGTTTTCTCCTCACACTGCTGCCTAGTCCCAACTGACAGTAGGCGAGGAGAATGGAGTAAGTGACAGGGTAGGTGCCTCTTTCATACCTTCTTTCTGTTACTGTCATCTTTCCCAGTAGAAATGTTTGAAGCACCAGGCAGGTCAAAGAGCAAATCTGTGCTGTGAACCATATGAGCAGGAGAGGTACAAGTGGCAGGATAAGCAGGTTAGAGAAGTACTGGACCAGCTGCACTGCTAGCTGTGCTGTCTTGCAATCAGCTGGGATTGGACCTCCAGGGATGGGGACAGGTGGCCAGAGGTGGGGGGGGGGGGGGGGGGGGGGGGGCAGTGCAAATGTAAACATTTTCCCCGAGTACTGGATACCTACAGTATGCTACTGGAAAAAGTAGGCTTAGTGGTTAGAGAGGTGGGTTGTGAATCAGGGAAACCAGAGTTCAAACCCTGTTAATGCCACTTTTTTTTTTTACCTTTTCCAAGTCACTTCGTCCCCATTGCCTGAATTACAACTAGATTGTGTAAGCCAGTAGCTCATACACCTAAATTCAGATTTGAAAAATGCAAATAATAAATCTAAACTCCTCTTTCTAATTAGGGATCCTCTGTGTTCATCCCACGCCTTTTTGAATTCCATCACCAAGGGCATTCCAGGCATCGACCACCCTCTCCATGAAAAAATATTTCCTGATATTACTCCTAAGTTTACCACCCAGCAGCCTCCATTCATGTTCTGTAGTTTTACCGTTTCCCCCATCTCTGGAAAAGATCTTTCTATATTAATACCTTTCAAGTATTTAAACATCTGTACCATATCTCCCCTATCTCTCTTTTCTTCTAGGGCAGAGCTACTCAATTCCGGTCCTCGAGGTCCACAGGCAGGCCAGGTTTTCAGGATATCCTCAATGATTATGCATATGAGAGATTATTTTTTCAGTTTATATTTATTATATGCAGGTACTTTCTCTGTTTCTAGTGGGCTCACAATCAAAGTTTTGTACCTGGAGTAACGGAGGGTGACGTGACTTTCCCAGGGTCACAAGGAGGTGCAGTGGGTATCAAACTCGGTTCTCAGCCCACTGCACTAACCTTTAGGCTACTCCTCCAATCCTCCTTTGTATACCAAGGAGCCAGTACATGCAAATCTCTCTCATGCATATTCATTGTATATATCCTGAAAACCTGGTCTGCCTGTGAAACTCAAGGACTGGAATCGAGTAGCCCTACTCTAGGGTATAGATATTCAGGTCTTCCAGTCTCTTCTCATACGATCTTTTGCTGCAAACTCCATACCACTTTTGTCACCTTCTTCGGAACCATTTCAAGTCTTTTTATGTCCTTACCAAGATACGAAAAGATTTGTACAGTTCCATCATCAACTCCTTTCTTTTGCTGGTTATGCCTCCCTATGCAGCCTAGCATCCTTCTGGCTACAGCCATCACCATGTCAGTGTTTCATCACCTTGAGATCCTCCGGCAGTATCGCCCCAAGTTTCTTCTCCCTGTCTGCACATATGAGCCTTTTACTTCCTAGAACATAACAGCTCCCTAGGATTTCTACCCCCCAACTGTATCACTCTGCACCTCTTCATATTAAACTTTAACTGCCAAACATTAGATCATAACTTTTGCAGATCACATTCATGTTGTCCACTCCCTTCAGGGTTTCCTCTCTGTTGTAAATCTGGCCTGTAGTTTCCTACTTCTTCTCTGTCACCACTTTTGTGAAGAGGGACCATATCCACTCTTTTCCAATCCTGCGGAACCTCTCCCATGCAATTCCTCCTTACCAAATTTTACTGAGAATATATGCATCCAGCCTGGACTGAGGGGCTCATACTCAGACTTCACGCCCAAACGGTTCTGTCTGTTCAAGGAAAGATGGCAGTATTTCAGTTTCCTTGAACTAACAGCAATGATGAATGCTCTGAAAGCTTTCATAAATCAGGTGTTCAACAGAATTATGTATACTGCTTGCTTCTTGTGTATCTACCATTTCACCAAGCTACAATATATTGTTTTCAATTGTAAATTAACCCTGTGTCTAACTACGTTTTTACATTCCATTATTTAAAAAAAACCCTGTATTTTCAAAAAGTGGAGATGGTGGAGATTAAAACGATAACAGAATTCAAAAATGCGTGGGATAAACATAAAGGAATCCTGTTCAGAAGGAATGGATCCTCAGAAGCTTAGCAGAGATTGGGTGGCAGTACCGGTGGTGGGAGGCGGGGCTAGTGCTGGGCAGACTTCTACGGTCTGTGCCCTGAAAATGGCAGATACAAATCAAGGTCAGGTATACACATAAACTCTAGTTTATCTTGTTGGGCAGACTGGATGGACCGTACAAGTCTTTCTCTGCCGTCATCTACTATGTATATTTAAAATAACCTAATCACCCCAAACACTGGTGAACACTTCTCCAATCCTGCGGATTGGAGTGATTAGGTTATTGTAAATATATTTTTTGAAAAGAAAGTTGTTGTTTTTTTTTATAAACAGAAATAGTTGTCTTTGTATTGATTTATGCTTATAGATAATTGTGGACTTTTCATAAATTTGAGTCATTTTATTATATTCCATTATAGCTATAATATTCTGTTTACATAATGTAGGTGCATTATGTATAGGGTTACCATATATCCCCATGTGAAAAGGGAAACATATTGAAACTGTTCTGTTTTTAGCCTGTTCTCTGCAAGGAGTTGTAATCCTATGTTTCTTAAGTAAATTATGGCAATATCTCCATATTTTATTTTGTTACATTTGTACCCCGCATTTTTCCCACTCATGGCAGGCTCAGTGCGGCTTACATGGGGCAATGGCATTGGCACTGGCAGTTTTACAGACACACAAATGCCTATGTTTCCTTTATAAAATAGGTGCCAAATTGGACCATAAACTTAAGCAACATTTAACTTTCACAGGCGATACACATGAGTTAAGGGGACCTCTTTCTATTTAGGTACTGCTCGTTTGTGTTCTAGATATAAGAACTTGCTGCAAGTATATCCGTTTCAAATTTAATAAGTTGTTTCTACTTGAGGGATTAATGTTGTGCCTTTTGCTTGCAATTTTCCTTAATATAGTTCAATGACAAATTGATAGTTTTGTTGGTATGCTTATTGAAGCACAGGAAATGGAAATAACTTTAAGGAAATAACTAGATGTACTTGTCCGCTGCAGTTTTATTTCTATGCCAAAAGGTGCAATTATAGGAAACATGCTTCCTGTTATTATCAGTTTATACATCAAAACAGTATTATCATATTAATGACACATCTTTTTTTAATATTGAGCAATGAAATAATCAGTAACACACTGATAAATTTAAAAGTTCGATTTCTCTGAGTAACATATAAAATAATTGCTCAATCAATTTGCATTTTGTAGTGTTTTTAGACTAGGGCATAAAATTGATATTTTAATGGAAATACTCTATTTAGAAACTACAGAAGAAGACAGTTAAATATTAGAAGTATAGAAAAAGAAGTAAATTTGGCTAAGGTTTTTTTTTTTTAGAATGCAAGTAGAATTTTAATATAGCTGAAAGAGTGGATTAGATGTATAGCTAACCTGATTTCTTAAGAGACACGGGAGGACATTTTCAATATGAAGTCTAAATCTGATTTTTGACATTTCAAACCAGAAATAGTCCAACTTTTTGTTTTGAAAATGGTCATGTGCTAGACTTTTTTGTGGTCTGAGTGTTTATCTTTTAGGACCATTCTTGAAAAAAAAAAGTCCAAGGGAAAAACACACAAAATTAAATCATTGGGATGAATGGGGGGGGGGGGGGGCATCATTCTTAGCAGACTTGGCCACACAGACATCCCTGCAGAGCAGTGGGGCACCCTAGGGGGCACTGCAGTGGATTTTACATAACAGGTCCCAGGTACACATCTCACCATTACCCTCTTATACTGTATGGTGAGCCCGCCAAAACCCATCAAAAACCTACTGTATCCAACTGTACACCACTACAGTAGCCCTTATGTCTGCAGGTGTCACCTATACATAAGTATAGTAAGTAGTTTTTTTTGGTGGGATTTGGAGGGCTCATACTTTCCACCACAAGTGTACCAGTTAAAGTAGAATATGGGTCTGGGTCTCATCTACAGTCTACTGCACCGACCACTAGTCTACTCCAGGGACCTGCTTGCTACTGTAATAGGACTGGCCATAACATCTGAAGCTGTCATAAAGGCTGGTATGTACTGTTTCTTTCACATCTTTGGGTGTGGGGGGGTCATTGAAAACTGGGGGAGTAAGGAGGGTTATGCCTTAATCTCTCCAGTGGTCATTTATGGCACCTTTTTGAGTGACGGAGCCTGAGAACCTGGGGAACTGGGTTGAATTCCCTCTGTAGCTCCTTGTGACTATGGACAAGTCACTTAACCCTCCATTGCCCCAGGTACAAAATAAATATCTGTATAATGTAAACCACTTTGTAACCACAGAAAGGTTGTATATCAAGTCCCATTCCCCCCCCCCCCACCTCCTTTTTGTCATGATTGAAACTGGTCTAGCCAAAAACATCTTAATTTTGGCCCTAGACATTTTCATTTTATTCCATTTTTGCAGAAAAGCATCTGTCTTTTGGTGCTGCCCATGTCCCACCCAAAACACACCTCCAGCATATCCCCTTGAAATTTAGATGAACTGTGGTGTAAAACATCTAAAATCAGGGTGTCAAAAATTGCAACTTGGACGTTTTTAAGGGAAAAACATCCTTCTGCCACCTTATGATGTTTTTTTGGACATTTATTTGTTTTGAAAATGAGCCCCACTGTATCTAATCAAGAACAGCTGATTTGAAACCATATACTTTACAAGAATAAGTTTTGATTGGAGAATTGTTCTCTAATGCAGTGTTTCCCAAGTCAGTCCTGGAGCACCCCCTTGCTACTCGGTTTTCAGAATATCCACAATGCATATGCATGTGATTTGCAAACACTAGCTCCACTGCATGCAAATCTTTTCATGCATATTTATTATGGATAGCCTGAAAGTCTGACTAGCAAGGGGGTACTCCAGGACCAACTTGGGAAACACTGCTTTAATGTGCAGAATTGATATAAGTATTGAAGAAGTATGGCACCCTAAGTAGAGCTACTTTTGCTCTAAGCTTTGTAATTTTATGAGAAAAGATTTATAATCATCAGTTTATTTTCATAGTTAAATTGATGTCATGGAATTAAATTAAAGAATATGCCTTATTTTGGCAATTAAAACTGAAGTTTTTTTTCTTCAAGAATATGATGACTTCAGGGAAAGGAACTGTCCAGAAAGCGACTTGGTCATTTCTTGTTATTTGGAAAACATTAATTGAAATTACTAGTCTGTTATGCTAATAACTGTGACCAATTTGGATAGGGGTGCTAAATTATGATATTTCAAATACTGCTACTATAAAAATTTGTGTTTTTAAGTTGAATATTAGTTTGGGAATTATTTTTAATGTTGGGTATTTCCAGATTGCTGCATTCCAAATTCAGCATTAAAGCTACTGTTTAACTTGATAGTTCTATGTGCTTAGTAAAAACATTTCATCAACATTTCAAATTGATAGCAGAGTAGTTTTTTTTTTAATAAACAATTGTGCACTTTGACCTTCCTTATAGTAAAGGCTGTATATCAAGTTGAAAATAAACATAAACATTACATGTTCCTCTGCAATCATAGAAAAGTCTGAATAGGATCAGTTCAGTAGCCAGCATTGCTATGTGGGAAACTTGGATTCAGTTCTCCTGAGCTCCTTTTCTTTGGGCTACCAGGCACTACAGTCTTTGTGAAAGAATCACATCTAACTGTTGTGCACTACCTGGTTGACTCAAGATCAGTTTCTGCTGGGCTCTGAATAGAATTGTGTTCCATGCATTTCAATCAGAAAACTGCCACTTTGAGTGAGTTAAATAAGGAGGGAGCCAGAAGAAGGGGAAAGAGGAAGAATAAAATGGGGGAACCGTGAGCAACTGCACAAGTATGTGTGCTCCACATATGACAGTTCCAACTGACCTGAAAACCCAGAGGAGCTGGAGATAGCTGCTGAACAAAAATGTGTGGTAATTTGTTTTGATTTTGGTTTATATTAAATTGATATTAATAGGCCAGTAATAATCCTATTGTTACTGTACTGATCATGTTATATTACAGAAAGGCTTATAAAACCTGACATGAGCACCCCACAACCAACTGCATTTTCAGGATAAATTTGCATTCATTGAAGATTCAGCGGAGATGTTTGTGGTGCCCTGAATTATAAAAGTTTGCTATAGGCAAATATTGTATAAGTACCCGAGTTACTAATCTGTTTTACTATAGAGCTAAATCCAGTGTAGGTTTCTTTTCAAGTGAAAATTGTAGTCATATTCACTATAAATATTTGTTTTCCAAGGAGATAACTAGCATTTTGTATTTTGGGGTATTCACTACAAGATGTGAATGAATACCCATATTTTAGACGGGATTTGAGACTGAATAAATAGGATCCATTCTACCAGCATTTTGTAGTTTTGGAATTGTTTATCTCAGGACCTCCTAGATGTGAGTGAATACTTATATTTTAGGTAGGGTTGAGGCAATAAATAACTTCTTCTGAATTTGAAAAATCACATACACAGAGAAAACTGATGACAGATAAAAAAAAAAAAACACCAGATAGAATAAGTAAAGTTTGCAAAAAATAAACTAGTTCAATCTACAGCCTTACCTAATTTCCCCAATGCTATGTATTCTATGTGCTTCATTCCCATCTTTGTGGATTTTGATACCACTTGTGCTCAATCACCTATCCTGGGATGTCTTCTCATATGTAGTTATAAATACAATTTGGGAGTACACTTTTATGTACTACATCCATCCTTGTAGATGTACTATTGCTCCACAATTCTTTGTTCATTCTATCCCTAGCCATTCATCCTTTTTAAGTATATTTTTGTCTCAGAAATATTCAGGTATGTCATGCAAAATATAGTACCTTCAGTGCCCTTAGCTACTTTGCTTCTTACTTCCATTAGGAAATTCTAGGAATACAATTTTGAGTCTTACCTTTTTTGTAATCATTTGTAGCTAACTCAGACTGAACTCCTCCTGGGGTTGTCTGCTTTTCTTCTGTGACCCATTAGTCTTGGCATTAACACCTTCCCCCCCCCCCCCCCCCCCCCCAGCTTGTCTTCTGAAAGATAAAATCCAGCACACTTGCATTTTGTAATTTTTCCCTGTTAATTTAAAGCAAGTTATCTCTATACTACTTTTAAGTATCAGTGGCAGCTCTTATAACCCACACAGGCCTTTCATTCCGGAATAGTAACTTGTGAACTACGCTAGCTAAAATTTCCCTTTCTCTGTTTTTATATGTTGCGTGTAGTAGGGAACACACAAAATGAATGGACATAATAAATGCCCTGCTAAAAGGGCTAGCTCAGTTACTGCTGTAAAGAGAGATTTTTCTTTTTGAGAAAGCTCAAAGCTTTTATTAGTTAAATAATAGCCTTAAAAAGGGCTTTTTCAATTGGGCATATTATCTATTTGAGTAGTAGGCCTAGATTTCTTACCATCTGCACCATACTTTTATACTGTTAATGATTATGAAATCCCAGGATGATCTTTCCATTTCTTAGAGCTGTGTTTGTCATTGCCTATTCTGTTTTGCTCAGCATGTACTAGGGTATAGTTAAAATCTTTATTCATTTCATTTAAAATGTTTCTTTTGTTCTCCTTATCATGTTCTGGCTTTCCCAAGGATATGTGCCTTGAATGAAAAGTCACATGTGCATTACTAATTGTATCCTATTGTATTGACAATTCCTACTGGTAGTATTGTAAAGCTGCTAATTCTTTTGCTTCACTTGATGTAAAATAATCTGAGTGTCTTTGATATCAGTGAAACAGTATTAATTGTTTTGTACATTTTTTGGTCACTCTTCTTAGGTGGTCTTCATATCTGTTCGAACTTTCAGCCAGATTTTATAATGTTATGCCTCCAGCACTGATTAAATTGGCCATTAATGAACAGTCTTTGACATTGTAAACCACATTTTCCCTTTTGAATTTTGAAAAGTTGTCATCTCTGTCAGAAAGCATTGCACCATATTTCTATGCCCCCTTGGCATGAAACTACAACAGCCTGATTTTTGCAGCCATTAGTAGATCAGAGTGGTAATTTCACAGTATTTTGGTCAGGGTAATTATGGTACCAAGCACTGAGTAGGGTTGAAAATCCACACACAAACTCCAGAAATACCAGGTGAGCTTCTTTGTGTTCACTGGGACGTTATGATTACTTTAATTGGCCTTTGTTTGATTTTCACCACACAATCTACTTCTGCCATGGCAGTGCTGTTAGTATTTCTGACCTGCATTGACAGGAACTAGTTAAAAAAAAATCCTTTGAACTAATTTCCTTGGATGATTGACAGTGAAAAAGCAGACAACAACATATAAATAAAATTGTGTGTCAGTGTTAAAAAAATAAAATGCATTGCATTTTGGGGGGGAGTGCTATCATTTTAAGTTTTGTTTCACATATATAAATTTACAAGTGTCACCATAAAATATAAGCATTTGTAATCAATTTCATTTCAAGTATTTTTATGCTCGTATAAAAGTTTTTACTATTGTTTCCTATCGTACGTTGCAGTAATAATGTATTTCACACTCGGCATTTTATGAAGGATTAACTCTTCCTATTGCAGATATTTGAAATGCATTGAGATTGTAGTTGTAATTAAGGGGTATGTCTACTAAAGGGTGTTAAACCCTAATGCACACTTAGCAAGCATAAAAAAACCACAAAACGCATTAAAGTATTTTATTCAAAGTAGGCTGTTTGTGCACACTAAGCACGTGGTATTCATTTTTTTCTATTACTTTTCTGGAGAGGGCATGTCAGGTGCGGTGAATGGACTTGAATGCATTATCTAGTTAGCACATTCTGACTACCCCGCACTAATTGGTTAGCGCATCCATAACGTGGGAGCCCTTAGCGCCTCCTAAATAGAAGGTGGTAAGTGCTCCCCTGTCAATTGTTTTTCAGGTTACACACGCTAATATGAACATTAGTGCACAACCTGGGCACACTAGAAATGGGCTTAGCATTCATTAAAGTCCTATGTTAGCACATACTAAACCAATTTGTTAGCTCACTTTAGTAGACATACCCCTAAGTTTAATTTCTATAACAAAGTATGAATAAATATTAATACTTGATTGACTGTGAGAACACTAACTTTCATCAGTACATTGTCCACATTTAGGTTAAAATGGCCCCTTGCCTTGCCGCATTTTCACTGAAAGTCTGCCACGCTCTTCTTTTCCCAAGCCTTAATGAACCCATATAGTTGCTGTGAGTTTAGTCCTAACCATTAGAATGTTTCATGCACACTTGGCAGTTGATATTCATGAATTGACTTGAACAGAGATCACAGTGTTTCTTAACATGGAGAATCTATAAAAGACAGCTCCTTCAATTGTACCTCAAGAGTTAATCAGGCCATCAGTTCTTTGGGAATACTGTGTGCCTTTACAATTTGATACTGAATTTGTCACTGCAGACTCACATTCCTGGTAAAACTAAAGAGAAGTAGGCATAACAGTAGTAAAAAGAATTTAATATATGCATGATGCTGATTTGATAGATATAGACATTTCTTAAAATATCAATAGCCAGCCTTGAAACAAAACTAAAATGTTGATATAGGTAGTGCTTTGAGAGAGAACATACTTGCAGTATATCAATTTGTTTTTTAACATGTTTGAAAAACTGATCTTAAGCACTTAATTCATATGTTTGAGGTATTTTTTTAAGGGGCTTGGTTTATTTATCTTCAAGGTCTTTACATTAATGAGAGCACTTAAGTTTCATAGAGGCATTGATTAGAGAGCTAATCTATGTAAAGTGAAGCATTTGTTTTAATTATAGGCAGGCACTTCTATATTTTTAAATACATTCATTTCAGTACTAAATACTGTGCCTGAATTTTGCACAATTTGCATTTAGTAATTCACTTGTAATTGTGATTTGTAGCTAAAGGATTTTTAAGCAGAGTTTTGTTGGAACTTTTAAAGCAGTAGTTGAAACCATAATTTTGAAATAATCAGGTTCATATGTCGAAATCTCTTTTTTTGAATAAATATTTGCAAATGTGTGTAGTTTTAGGTATAGCTTGTTTTAAAAAAGAAATGCACTGCATATCAATAGCCTTTCACCAAATATAAAATACAATGTCAGGTTGGTGGGTTTTTTTCAGTTTTGAAAAGTATAGCTATCTATAACTTTGTGACATTTCAGATGAATATAAGATATTTAAAATGTTGCCACTAGCTTGCTCTTTAATAGTTTTTAAAAGGCTTTCTGAACTATTTGACAAGATTTCTTAGTGCTAAGGCCATATGGTGTTTGCTTTAAGCTATTTCTTCCTATCAGTTTCATTATCACCTGCCTCTGAGTCTCCAATATCATCAGTAAGCACATGCAGAATCATAATTATGCCATGTACAAGTTCTTTGATAACATGTACAGTCTTCTTCTTAATTCGTTATCAAATGCATTGATCGTGGCATGTGTGCATTGATCCAGGTCCACCATCTGGCTGTGTGTGATAAGCACAGTGGCATCTTTGCATTTCCACTGTCATTCATTGCGCTACAATTTGGCTGCAGGGGAGTAGTGGCTGGGATTAGCCCTGTTCTGCTACTTACTTGCATTTTAAGTTGACACCTCTACAGCAGCTCAGACCACATTACAAACTGAAACACATACGCACGACTTAGTGATGTGACACTTCTCAATAAGCTTACTCCACTAGCTACTCAACAATCTGTAATTGGATTTGTAGGAATAACAGCAAAAGATTTTCTAAGAATTGCCAGGGACAGAAGGTGAAGTTTTCTCATTATTGGCAAAAGGCTAAGTATAGATTCTAGATGATTGGTATTTTCCATTAAAAACAAACTGCCATCAGTTTGTAGGACATTTAGGAAGAAAAAAAAATAAGAACAGGAATCAGAAAACATATGGCTTGCTCCTAACTTTCAAATGTTGATCACTTGTCAATAGATGTGAAATCCTACCCTCAACATTCTTAAATTGTTTTAAATGTATATTAAACTGTACACTGAATTATTGATTGAGAGGAAGGAAGAAGGTGCTTGCAAGGTAAAAAGAAGAACCCATATGAGAGGGTTCTAGTGTTTACCTGCTTGAATAATCAGAGCTTCACTTTTATGAATTGCTTGTGAGCAATGTAAAGAGAACTGCTTTCAAAGCTCCCTATATTTCATAGCATTGCTGATTTATTTTCAAATAAGTTTACAGCAAAAGACTCCTTAAAGTGATTTATGCAAAACTTAGATCCAAAAATAAGTAAACGGTGCCTTCAGATCCTAAGCGTGTTAGACATAATTGAATCCACAGAAGACTACAAAAGTAGGTCAGCTGTGGCCCTTGATTCTTCAGTTAGCATCATAGGCTTTCAGAATATTTAATTATTTGTCTTCTGCTGTGCACTGAGACCAGAATTTGATGGATTTAGCAATAGTTTTTTATTCATAGTGACGTTATAACAACTGTTGGATCACTGTGCATTAACTGGTTTGGCTCTGGAATTGTATATATTTATATATGGCCTAGAGTGCTAAAATGCATGGATTTCATTAGCTATGATACTTATCAGAATGATGGTTTATACAGTAGAGTTTGTTTTTTCTGTGAACAGAATTGTGAAGCAGTGTTCCAGAAGGCTTTAATACAAATACTATCCATTCACTGTGATGATACAATTTTTTTTCTGGTTTCTTTACTTTAAATCCTTGAACTATTAGACCTTTTGCTTTTTTTTTTTCTTGAGAAAGATGTATTTGTACCAGACCAGAAAGCTAAACTGTTCCTTTACATTGAATAATCTGCCTGTCATGACAAATCTATCTACTTCTGCATGAGTAGGTACCAGTGTGACTAGCTTCTTTTAGGCTCTCACTGGGTTTTAAGCTAGATCCATCTGCATGACTGGCAGTGCATTTGTTGAACCAGATCTAAGGAGCCAGAGAGCGTTCAACTCCTTTCTGCCTACAAAAGAGCAGCCAGACACCAGCAAGAGCTTTGGAGCACAAGGTGATGGTTCTAGTGAGCCATTCTCTTTTGTTTCCTGAAGTCTGTCATCGAAGTTAACAAAAAAAAAAAAAAAGAAACAGCTTAGGTTTACAATTTTAAAATTGTAATTAATAGATTAAACCAGATTTTGCCATCACCAGATCTTCATGCTAATTATTTTATTCCAAACATAAAAATTATTTTTTTTTCATTGCTGATATTTCATAACAATACATTATTTAACATAATCAGTTCTAAAAAGAATTGGTTACAATCTATTTTGTTTTAATTTTGTTAACCAGTATAAATGGAAAATGTGACTTCAAAGCAACACTTACAGAAATGAACAGCTTGTTAATGATAATATTTTTGACAATCTGGATTTACGCCCATAGTAATATTATGGGCATCTACACGGTTAGTGTGTACTAAAACACTAGCGCCTCTAGCGCAGCTTAGTAAACAGGGCCCCCAATGTTTTAAAATGTTATTTTTTGTAATTTTATATCACAACTTCAAGTACAACTTGAAACAAGAATTGAAGCATACATGATCAGGAAATTGAATTTCTAAGTTCATAACAAAGAAAATGACAAAAAAGTCCAATTAAATCTTCCTACCATGCTCTCAATTATCTAGGAGGGAATTCACATGCTAATATTGAAAAACAAAATAATGATTTTTAAAAGGTTTTTAAAAAGCTATCTGCCTGCTAAATCTTTTCAGAGTGCAATAACAATCGTGCTACCAACTTACCAGTAGACATTTTACCGTAGAGCAACATCCATTGTGCCACTCCTAAACTAACTGGGATGATAAGGTAAATCACAAACATAAATATATCATAAACATTTTGGTGCCACTTTTAAGGCCTCCTAGGACAATATCAGAAAATGTTTCCTCTTCATCTTTTTTCACCTTACAGAGGTCAGAAGAAACCCAGATCTGATGTCTCAGAAACATCTTATCTCTGTTTCTAAAAAGCAATTTAAATATCCATCCTCTCTCTAGCTATAACATGAAAGAGAGTTGGAGAGTTCCACATTCAGAAATGTCTTCCACAGATCTTTCAAGGGTCCGAGTGTGATTTAAACTGATCATAGAAAGTTCTCCTTGCACTTCTTCCCAAATAATACATATCTTCACCAGAAGAGAGACATCCTGGCAGTCCGAGTGTCAATGTTTTGTTTATTGTTTATTTAGATTTGCTCTACCGGCCTTATTTGCAATACAAATCAAGGTGATTTACAATTATTTTTATATAAAAAATAATAAGAGAGCAACTCGGTAGCCAAAGATAGGAAAGAGGAAAATCATTCAGGATATGCATATATAGCAATAGGTTCCAATCATAGTAGCCTTCCTTCCTTCAGCTTTCATTTCTCTTCAGTCAATGAACAGAGGATTAAGACCTCTGATCCCTCCTCAGAAGTGGCTTTGAACAAAATAAGTTTTAAGGGCTGATTGGAATTTCCCATAGGAAATTTTTGAACCTAAGTAGAAGGGTAGTTTATTCCAAAGGGCTGGGGCAAGAAAAAAGAAGGTGCTATTTCCAGTAGACTCCCAGCTAGCCAATGTGGGGCCTGGAAGGAAAAGTCTATGGTCATTCAAAAAATGAAAGTATCATGTGGGATGGTGAGGGAGGCTAGATAACCTGTCATAGATCCTGTATTCAACTGATAGCCAGTGTAGTTGCCTAAGCAAAGTGGGGTTAGGTGGTCCCTACATTTTGCCTGGCATAAAACACAAGCAGCAATGTTCTGTAGGGTATACAGTCATTTAAGGTTGGCCTTTATAATTCTAGCATATGTAACATTACAGTATATCCAGAACTTACAAATGCATGGAACAACGTATGCAAGACATCCTTGTCTAAGTAGCTTTTTAGTGATCTTAAGCAATGAACGGCAAAAAGTCCTGATTTGAACACATTGGAGGTTTGTTGGGAAAAGGTGAGCTGAGAGTTCAAAATTATGCCTGAGTATCTAAATGATGAAACAGTAGGAACAGCCTGACCAAGAGGAGTAGGGGTAAATGGCGGGAGAGGTGTGTGGTCCGTATACAGCATGCAACAGTTTTATTAAATCACTTTGTAGCAGCTTCCAGACAGGTTTGAAGAGGATGAAATCCAAAGTTTAACTTGTAATGTGCGAGAATGGTATCATCTGCGTAGTAATAGACGCTTAGGCCAAATGTTTGTATCAGAAGATCTAAAGGGTTGAGAAAGAGGTTAAACAAAAAGGGCCATAAAATTTGAGCCATGGGGAACTCCACAGGACAGAGAGTGTGTAGAAGATGTGGCAGGAGATATGCAGACCCTGAATGTGGGATCCTACAAAAATGATGTGAACCAATCTGAAATTGTGCCTGCCAAGAAAGTTTTTAAAATAGCATTATATGATGGACCAGATCGAACGCTGCAGAAAGATCCAACAATACCATCAGAGCAATAAAGCTGGTATCTAGCTTAATGTGAATCTCACTCAAGAGGGAAGCTAGTACTGTTTCTGTTTTAAAAACCTGCCTGAAAACCAGACTGTCGGGAATGTAATACATTTACAAATTCCATATGCGATTGTAACTGCGAGAAAGCAAAACTCTCAGGAAGCTTAGATAGAAATGGCAGATAAGAGAGAGGCTGGTAATTACTTAGGGTAACAGAATGTAGAGTAGCTTTTTTAAAGAATTGAATGGGGGGACAACCCCTTAGGATAAGTTGTGAGAGACAATATGATGCATAAATAGAAGAAGACCAAGCGAGGGCATTTCTTCGGATCTCCTTAATTTTTGTAATAGATTTAGGAAGTTGAGAAGTTTCTATCTTGCTATGCATAGCCAGACTGTCTCTTCGCTCAAATGATGCTTGAATTATACATGAATTTCTTCTAGTCCCTGAATTTTGATAGCAAACGGAAAGATATATCTTGTTAGATCATAGATTAAACTGGTTACTGATGTCTCCACTGTGGCTGGGGGCAGTCCAAATGGTATGTAGTTTAATCAAAGGAGTTTCTTCTTAGGAGTAACCTGCTCAGCTAACTAAAAGATTTGGTCCTCCATTTGCACTAAATGAAGGAGTCCAGATGTTGTACCACAGGTCAAGTCACCAGCTTCTCCTACAAATCTTCCACCTCTGTTGGGAAATTTCTTCAGTCCCAGAGGATAAGCAGGTACCAAGCTCTTACTAATGGGTGGCATCATCTGATGGCTCCTACACTATTAAAAATACAAATGAGTTAATAGTTCATCTCATCTTTCTTTTTTTACCCTCTCTAGATAACGTTTTCAGTCCTTCTATATTTGCACTGGTTTTGACATGTCAAATGATGCCAGTTGGTTAAGCCATTTGCTTTTACTTCAGCTAGAAAGGAGCACTCTCCAACTTTCTAAAAGTGTAGATTGTGTGCCAGGGCTGAAACATAACTGTTTTTTTGGCTTATAGGTGACAACTTGTGCCATCTAGAGCAGTGGTTTTCAACCCAGTCATGAGGAACTACCTGGCCAGTTGGGTTTTCAGGATATCCATAATAAATATGCATGAGATGTATTAGTATGCACTTCCTCCATTGCCTGCAAATATCTCTTATCCATATTCCTTATGAGTATCTTGAAAACCTAACTGGCCAGGTGGTCCCTGAGAAGTGGGTTGAAAACCACTGATCTAGAGGACTTTAAGGCTGTGAAAAACATAGAAAGGAGTTGTTTGGTTAAAGTAAGTCTGGTATAGGTGCATCAGCACTGGATGCCTTGATGTAGGCAATTCATTGACATTGAAAGGATATAGGTAACCTTCTAGGTTTGTAGAGCTCATCAGTAATGTCTAGTGAAAAAGCTGAGGTTTTGTGTTAATTGTCTCAGTATAACCCCATATACAGTATAAACTCAGATATGCAGGTTCTCAAAATGGCTGCAAATTCTGGGTATTGTCAACTGCCAAACTGCCCATCAAGAACTTCATGGTCAAGCTCTCACCATCAGAAAACACTTTTTAAAATTTTTTTTATTTATAATTATTACATTTTACACAAGCATATCACTTGTTACAGGAAAAATTCCACTATAATAATCAACATCACAAATAAAGTTATAAGAAAGAAATTTAACTCTTTAGCTTCATAAAAGTCCACTATAGGAGTCCAATATTCCTAAAACTGGAGATAACAAAGAAGAAAATTTATGGTTAAACTAATTGAGAAACAGGCGTATTTCTGTTCGAATCTTTTAACTAGGTGCTCTTCTAGCTGTTAAAAAGGAAGAAAGCTGATCAGGATCAAAATACACATATTTCACGGATTGATATGAAATAACACATTTACATGGATACTTAAGATAGAATGTAGCACCCAGTTGCAATGTCTCTTGCTTCAAAAAACTTTTTTCTTCGTTTCTGCGTTTCCATCGCCAGGTCTGGAAAAACAGGAGTTGATAAACCACAAAAAGTTTTGTCCTTTTTTTGGAAAATTTTCCTTAAAATCCAGACCTTTTCTGAGGGTAACGCCACTGTAGCCAATAAAGTTGTCACTGTTATTTGCTCTGTGTCTGACATTTCAAGCAAAGCTGAAACGTCCAAAGGTTGATTATTAGCAATAGCATTTCGTTGTTGAGTTTCTACTCCACTCACAGGAATATAAAAGACCAGCGAGAAAGGTGGAATATCTTTTTCATCAATCTCTAAAACTTCTCTGAAGTAATTCTTTAACATTTCTCTGGGAGAAATTAGTGGTTGCTGAGGGAAGTTGATAAAGCGTAAATTATTAAATCTCAAAGTATTCTCTAACATTTCTGATTTTCTCCGCAAGTTAAGCAAATCTTTAAGCATAGTCGTTTGAAGTGTCTGCATCTGTAGATGTTCTTTTTCTTGTTTAACAACTACAGCTTTAAGTGATTGCTTCTCGTTCTCAACAGGAAACACTTTTAAAGAAACTTTCCTCTCTACCTCAACAGTGTCGAGCCTGTTACATCAAAGAGAAGAGGCTGTGTTTTTTCTTTTCTTTTTTTTTTTCTTTTAATTTCAAGTTTATTCTAAGTTTGATACACCGCAGATCAGTTGATCTTCTTAATGTTGCACAATAAAACCAAATACAAATATAAAGTAAGAAGAGAGTAATAGTTACAGTCACAAATGAGAGCGGAAGTAGCAAACTGTGTCCCAAACCTTGATTGAACACACCTCCCACACTGTCTGCAACAACTAATAAAGCTCTCAAATATAAAACAGATGTTCTGTGTAATCTGCCATGTCACAATTCTCAGATTATCTTCCTGGGAGACTTAAACCTACACTTGGAAAATGATGCAGACACCAATGTCCACAACGTCAAATCATTCCTGAAGGACTGTGAACTAACTACATTCTCTGAGGGTGCAACTCATGAAAAAGGACATATGTTGGACTTCATGACGTCCTATTGTAATAGCTTGATTAGTTCATTCAAATGGAAACCAGTACTGTGGTCTGACCATTTCCAGCTGGATTTCACCATTGATATCTGTATGTCAAGCTTAACCAGACACAAGTCATCCAAACTGATCTCCACCAGAGGTAAAATCAACGAGGCCACTTTCTGGTTGGCTCTAGCAGATTCCCTCACTTCCGCTTCTCCTACACATGGTTCGATGAAATCCCACTGGGACACCAAAGTGAAAGTCATACTAGACAAAATTGCTCCATTTACCACTAAAAAGGTCAAGACATCCAGAAATTCGCCATGGTTTACAGAGCTATCCATCCTAAAAAAGGAATGTTGGTGCCTTGAAAAGCAATAGAGAAAGAACAAAGATACTACTAAATCCAAATGGAAGTCAGCCTTCCGACACTACAAAAAGAAGGTAGCTGACTCAAAACACCAATACTATAGCAGCCTGGTAATTCAAGATGATCTTGGCAACAAAAAACTTTTCTCCTTAGTTAAAACACTAGCTTCCACTAATAAGGATGAGCATTCACAGAAAACATGTCTCACCACCCAAGACTTCACTGATCATTTTGTCAATAAGATCCTCCAAATTTGGTCCAACTATCTGAGGCTACTCCAACAGAGGAAAATAGCCCAACCCGTTGTTCAGCCTTAATCACCGGAGATCCTACCACCCAAGGACTCAAAACTGACCAGAACTAGGAATCTTTTCAACCACTAACAGCTGAGGATGTAAGATCAATACTGTTGAAATGCTCCCAAGCTAACTGCTCCCTGGATCAATGCCCAAAACACCTACTCAAATCCATCCCTATTGAAGCAGTAAACTGGTTTCTCGATGATCTCAGTGAGATTTTAAAAACTGGCTCGCTTCCTCCTGATATGGACAAAATTGTTTTCACTCTACTACTGAAGGGATCTAGGCTAGATGTAACATTGCCTGAAAACTACCGTCCATTGGTAAGCCTACCCCTTTTTAAAGCATTAGAAACCTACATTAGTAAACAACTCACTTCTTATCTGGAAAAATTTTCTATTTTACACTGGTCATAATTTGGCTTCAAATAGTTACATAGTACAGAAACATTACTGCTAGTTCTAACTACATATGTCAAACAACACCTATGCAAAGGCGATCAAGTAATTCTTCTCCAATTTGATATATCGGCAACATTTCAATGCAGTTGACCACACATTGCTACTTGAACGCCTGGATCAGATAGGAATAACAGGGACTGTGTTCAAATAGTTCAGTGAATTCCTTTCAAATTGAAGCTATTCTGTCAAGCAAAACAACCAACTTTCTAACTACTTGTCTAATAACTGCGGGGTCCCGCAGGGATCTCCCCTCTCACCAATTCTGTTCAACCTCTTTATGTCATCCCTTGCCTTAATACACCTGAGACTTAATGAACTACTATTATCCTACGCGGATGACATCCTGCTTCTCTTACCAGTAACAGCATCAAACAAAGATCTAACTCAGTCTATAGTGAATGGTATGACTGCTGTTAGCACCTGGGTCCTGATCAATAAACTGAATCTGAATGCACACAGAAAAAACAAGGTCCTGTGGTTCCGAAATCAGGGAGTTGAGGTCCCATCATCAATATCTTTGTCCAGTGGTCAAAACTTTACAGTTAATTCTGAAACCAGAGTATTAGGGGGTCTTGCTTGATTATTCACTTACCTTCTCTTCCCATATTAATCAGCTATGGGAAAAAACACTATTCAAAATGAGACAGCTGCGTCTAGTCAGGCCATTCTTCGACCAAAAAGCCTTTGCACTGCTAGTGCAAATGTTAGTCCTACCTTACTTGGATTACTGTAACGTTCTATTTCTTGGTATTAAGTGTCAATATCAGAAAAACCTGCAAATCATACAGAATACAGCTGCAAGGCTAATAATATACAGATTGAATAGGTATACTAGTGTTTCAACTCATTTAAACAAACTGCATTGTCTTTCCATAGCAGAAAGACTCAGGTTTTAACCTTGTTTAGTTTTTCAAACCTTACAGGGCTTCACTTCTGAACTGCTGACTAAGACCACTTCGCTATATCTGGTCCAGTCTAACAGACTGAAACAGCAACTAATGCTAGCATCACCATTTCAATAGACAATTCGAAATCATAAGATTTTCGGCTCTCTATTTCCCCATACTTGGAGTCAAAATATGGAACTCTCTACCTATTCCCATCAGAACAGAAAACAGCTACTTCAACTTCAGGAAGAGGCTAAAAGCCTTTCTCTTCTCAAAGACTGCTTCATAATAATCCATCATGACTTCTACTTCCTATTATCATCCATTATCCTTTTCTTTAATGTTTTTAGTCCCATGCATTACCCCAATGGTCTCTTATGTTTCTCATACCTCACACTGCTTTTGTTTCACCTAGAATGTAAACTGCACTGAACCCTAGAAAGGGGATAGTAGCAGTATACAAGAATTGAATTGAAGGAACGAATTGGTCTTGAGACCCTTTTTGAAAGTCTGGAATGACTATCTGTTCTTAGTTGTTCTGAGTGAGATGGTTAGACAGTGCTAATCTTTTAGTAGTGTGATCGAATCAAATTTCCTAGCAGCTATGATAAATTTAACTGCTATATTTTGGATAAGATATAGTTGCCTAATATTGGTTACCTGAGGTGCTTGAAATAACAAATTGCAATAATCAAGCTGGAGAGTACAAGTACATGAACTGATATCTGTAATGCTTTCTCACGAAATAGATGTTGTGCTGAATGGTCTTCAGAACATTTTCTAGTCAACTTGGAAATGTTGATCTGAAAGGCAAGTCATGGTAAAATATGACACCCAAGATCCAAAGTCAGGATATAATTTGGATCTGTGAGCCTGCCATGAGTATATAATCTATAGGGGCTGGGAGCTCCTTTCTAAGGAACATAAAGCATCTTGATTTTTCTGGATCTAATTTCATTTTATAGAGAGTTAGTTTGCTATCATAGCCAGTTCAGCGCTGAACAAGACTACAGTGCTCATTTTCAAAGCACATAGATTTAAAAAGTTTAAAAAGTTATGTACAGGCTTATTTTCGAAAGAGAAGGGTGCCCATCTTTCGACACAAATCAGGAGATGGGCGTCCTTCTCCCAGGGTCGCCCAAATCAACATAATCGAAAACCTATTTTGGGCGTCCCCAACTGCTTTCGTCACGGGGACGACCAAAGTTCCCGGGGGCGTGTCGGAAGCATAGCGAAGGCGGGACTGGGGCGTGCTTAACACGTGGGCGTCCTTGGCCGATAATGGAAAAAAGAAGGGTGACCCTGACGAGCACTTGGCCGACTTTACTTGGTCCGTTTTTTCTTACGACCAAGCCTCAAAAAGGTGCCCGAACTGACCAGATGACCACCGAAGGGAATCAGGGATGACCTCCCCTTACTCCCCCCATGGTCACTAACCCCCTCCCACCCTAAAAAAAAACGTTAAAAATATTTTTGCCAGCCTCAAATGTCATACCCAGCTCCCTGACAGCAGTATGTAGGTCCCTGGAGCAGTTTTAGTGGGTGCAGTGCACTTCAGGCAGGCGGACCCAGGCCCATCCTCCCCCTACCTGTTACACTTGTGGTGGTAAATGTGAGCCCTTCAAAACCCACCAGAAACCCACTGTACACACTTGTAGGTGCCCCCTTCAGCCGTAAGGGCTATGGTAGTGTTGTACAGTTGTGGGGAGTGGGTTTTGGGGTGCTCAGCACCCAAGGTAAGGGAGCTATGCACCTGGGAGCAATTTGTGAAGTCCACTGCTGTGCCCCCTAGGGTGCCCGGTTGGTGTCCTGGCATGTCAGAGGGACCAGTGCACTAGGAATGCTGACTCCTCCCATGACCTAAGGGCTTGCATTTAGTCGTTTCTGAGATGGGCGTCCTCGGTTTCCATTATCGCCGAAAACCGGGGAAGACCATCTCTAAGGTCGACCTAAATGTTGAGATTTGAGCGTCCCCGACCGTATTATTGAAACGAAAGATGGCCGTCCATCTTGTTTCGATAATACGGGTTTCCCCGCCCCTTCGCCGGGACGCCCTGCAAGGACGTCCTCAGGAAAACTTAGGCGCCCCGTTCGATTATGCCTCTCGTAGTAACCTATCCAGCTTATTTTCGAAGGAGATCGCTGGCCATCTTCCGACACAAATCGGGAGATGGCCAGCGATCTCCTGAAGTCGGCCAAATCTGTATAATCGAAAGCCGATTTTGGCCAGCTTCAACTGCTTTCCGTCGCGGAGCTGGCCAAACTTCAAGGGGGCATGTCGGTAGGGTAGTGAAGGCGGGACGGGGGCGTGCTCACGAAATGGCCGGCTTCGCCCAGTAATGGAAAAAAGAAAGCCGGCCTTGACGAGCATTTCGCCGGCTTTACTTGGTCCCTTTTTTTCACAACCAAGCTTCACAAAGGAGCCCCAAATGACCACCGGAGGGAATCGGGGATGACCTCACCTTACTCCCCCAGTGGTCACCAACCCCCTCCCACCCCCCCAAAAATTTTTTTTAAATATTTTTGCCAGCCTCTATGCCAGCCTCAAATGTCATTCCCAGCTCCCTGATAGCAGTATGCAGGTCCCTGGAGCAGTTTTAGTGGGTGCAGTGCACTTCAGGCAGGTGGACCCAGGCCCATCCCCCCCCTACCTGTTACACTTGTGGTGGTAAATATTGAGCTCTCCAACCCCCCCCCCCCCCAAACCCCACTGTACCCACATCTAGGTGCCCTACTTCATCCCTAAGGGCTCTGGTAGTGGTGTACAGTTGTGGAGAGTGGGTTTTGGGGGGGCTCAGCACACAAGGTAAGGAAGCTATGCACCTGGGAGCTATTTTTGAAGTCTACTGCAGTGCACCCCTAGGGTGCCCGGTTGATGTCCTGGCATGTCAGGGGGACCAGTGCACTACAAATGCTGGCCCCTCCCATGACCAAGTGGCTTGGATTTAGCTGGGTCTGAGATGGCCGACTTCGGTTTCCATTATGGGCGAAAACCGAAGCCGGCCATCTCAAACCCAGCGATCTCAACATTTATGTTGAGATTTGGCCAGCCCCAACCGCATTATCGAAAAAAAGATGGCCGGCCATCTTTTTCGAAAATACGGTTGGCTCCGCCCATTTACGGAGATGGCCGCCCATAGAGATGGCCGGCCCCATTCGATTATGCCCCTCTATGTATCCTTGTAAGTCTATGTGCTTTGAAAATGAGCCTGTATATCTTGTTAAAAGTTTGGGTCAAAAGTGGTCAAGATTTGGATATAGTCTGTATATGTTAACGTTATGATTCCCTTAACACATAAAAAAATAGGTTTGGAGTGGATTACAATTCTAAATAAAACCAGTCTACAAAACTGGGGTCTCACAATATAATAGTTGGATTAATATAAAGAAAAACATAGCATCAACAATTAATTAGAAAGCACATATTTTCTAAACACATTAGTCTTTAAAAGTTTGCAAAAGGATAAGTAATGTGATTGAGATTTCACAAGAGTTGGCAAAGAATTCCAAGTTTGAGAGGCTTGATATGAGAATAGAGCTCTAAAATATTTTTTGAAATGTGAGCCCTATAAGAAGGGAATGATAAATTTAGATTATTTCGAGTTCCACACCAACATGGGATAAATATAGCTAGGAGCCACTCCTTGTAGTGCCTTATGGACAAAACAGCAAAGCTTGAAAAGGACTCTTGCCTCCACTGGCAACCAGTATAGTTTTCCATAAAATGGGATTATTATTATTATTTATTTATTGCATTTGTATCCCACATTTCCCCACCTATTTGCAGGCTCAATGTGGCTTACAGAGTTTTGTAATGGTGTTGTCATTCCAGGATATCAGAAACAGTTAGTGATGTAACAAGATTAAGTAGGGAAAAGAAAAGAGTTAGGTGGGAGAGTATAGCAGGTAGACATTCTTAACTGGGTTGGGTTGGCGAACTGGTTTATTGAGGCTATGGATTTTCTTTGTAGGCCTTATTGAAGAGATAAGTCTTCAGAGATTTGCGAAAATTGGTTATTTCATCGATTGTTTTCAAATCATTAGGTAATGCGTTCCACAGTTGCGTACTCATGTAGGAGAAGGTAGTGGCATGTAGCAGCTTGTATTTTAGTCCTTTACAGCTGGGGAAGTGCAGATTGAGGAATTTGCGGGCTGATCTTTTGGCGTTTCTGGGAGGCAGATCCAAGAGGTTTACTCTATTGAATTTACCTAATCCACAAATGAGATGTGTTTTGGATGGTTCTGAGTTGGGTTTTTTTGTTGTTACATTTGTACCCCGCGCTTTCCCACTCATGGCAGGCTCAGTGCGGCTTACATATTATATACAGGTACTTATTTGTACCTGGGACAATGGAGGGTTAAGTGACTTGCCCAGAGTCAGAAGGAGCTGCCTGTGCCTGAAGTGGGAATCAAACTCAGTTCCCCAGGACCAGAGGCCACCACCCTAACCACTAGGCCACTCCTCTACTCCAGTTTTCTCAGAGACCCTTTTACTAAGCCGCATAAGCGTCTATGCACACCAAAATGGAGTTACTGCCCTGCTACCACATGACTGTTCCGGTAATTTCATTTTTGGTATGCGCCCGAAAAATATTTTCGGACGCTTATATTGGACGCGCGCAGATCATTATCGCCCGGTTACCATGTGAAACATTTAACCGCTAGGTCAATGGCTGGTGGTAAGGTCTCAGACCCAAAATGGATGTACGGCAATTTTCATTTTACCGCATGTCCATTTTCAGCAAAAATTTTAAAATGGCATTTTTTACAGGTGCACTGAAAATGATTCTGTGCGCGCCAAAAACACGCGCCTACATTACTGCAAGCCATTTTTCAGCGCTCCTTTGTAAAAGGACCCTTCAATAAATATTTTGTACAACCCAAGTATATAATATTACAATAATCAAGCTTCAACAGAATTAATGTTTGTACTAATATTTGGAAAGATTCCATGTTAAAATATTTTTGACTTTATCTTAGATTACTCATAATCCAAAAACTCTTTTTTACAAGACAATTAATCTGAGATTCCTAAGACGTATTATGTTTTAACAATATTCCTAAAATTTTCAAGGATTTTTCCAATTTGTAGTTTAAGCCATTCAAAAATAAGTAAGAAGGCGTTGTTGAAATGTCTTGATTATCAATAAAAGAAACTTGGTTTTTCTCTATTAAGTTTGAGGCTATTTTTGAACATCCATGTTACTATCAGAGCTATACCATTCTCTATTTGCAGGACTATTTTATCAGATCGATGTCTATTGGGATCAAGATAGTAATATGTGCGTAAATACAGTGGGGGAAATAAGTATTTGATCCCTTGCTGATTTTGTAAGTTTGCCCACTGACAAAGACATGAGCAGCCCATAATTGAAGGGTAGGTTATTGGTAACAGTGAGAGATAGCACATCACAAATTAAATCCGGAAAATCACATTGTGGAAAGTATATGAATTTATTTGCATTCTGCAGAGGGAAATAAGTATTTGATCCCTCTGGCAAACAAGACCTAATACTTGGTGGCAAAACCCTTGTTGGCAAGCACAGCAGTCAGACGTCTTCTGTAGTTGATGATGAGGTTTGCACACATGTCAGGAGGAATTTTGGTCCACTCCTCTTTGCAGATCATCTCTAAATCATTAAGAGTTCTGGGCTGTCGCTTGGCAACTCGCAGCTTCAGCTCCCTCCATAAGTTTTCAATGGGATTAAGGTCTGGTGACTGGCTAGGCCACTCCATGACCCTAATGTGCTTCTTCCTGAGCCACTCCTTTGTTGCCTTGGCTGTATGTTTTGGGTCATTGTCGTGCTGGAAGACCCAGCCACGACCCATTTTTAAGGCCCTGGCGGAGGGAAGGAGGTTGTCACTCAGAATTGTACGGTACATGGCCCCATCCATTCTCCCATTGATGCGGTGAAGTAGTCCTGTGCCCTTAGCAGAGAAACACCCCCAAAACATAACATTTCCACCTCCATGCTTGACAGTGGGGACGGTGTTCTTTGGGTCATAGGCAGCATTTCTCTTCCTCCAAACACGGCGAGTTGAGTTCATGCCAAAGAGCTCAATTTTTGTCTCATCTGACCACAGCACCTTCTCCCAATCACTCTCGGCATCATCCAGGTGTTCACTGGCAAACTTCAGACGGGCCGTCACATGTGCCTTCCGGAGCAGGGGGACCTTGCGGGCACTGCAGGATTGCAATCCGTTATGTCGTAATGTGTTACCAATGGTTTTCGTGGTGACAGTGGTCCCAGCTGCCTTGAGATCATTGACAAGTTCCCCCCTTGTAGTTGTAGGCTGATTTCTAACCTTCCTCATGATCAAGGATACCCCACGAGGTGAGATTTTGCGTGGAGCCCCAGATCTTTGTCGATTGACAGTCATTTTGTACTTCTTCCATTTTCTTACTATGGCACCAACAGTTGTCTCCTTCTCGCCCAGCGTCTTACTGATGGTTTTGTAGCCCATTCCAGCCTTGTGCAGGTGTATGATCTTGTCCCTGACATCCTTAGACAGCTCCTTGCTCTTGGCCATTTTGTAGAGGTTAGAGTCTGACTGATTCACTGAGTCTGTGGACAGGTGTCTTTCATACAGGTGACCATTGCCGACAGCTGTCTGTCATGCAGGTAACGAGTTGATTTGGAGCATCTACCTGGTCTGTAGGGGCCAGATCTCTTACTGGTTGGTGGGGGATCAAATACTTATTTCCCTCTGCAGAATGCAAATAAATTCATATACTTTCCACAATGTGATTTTCCGGATTTAATTTGTGATGTGCTATCTCTCACTGTTACCAATAACCTACCCTTCAATTATGGGCTGCTCATGTCTTTGTCAGTGGGCAAACTTACAAAATCAGCAAGGGATCAAATACTTATTTCCCCCACTGTATAAGCTTTATAACCAGCTGTTTCTAATTCATAACACAAAAATAGAACATTAAAGAGAATTGAGGACAAAGGGGAATCTTGGGGGACCCCACAAATCGCATCACAGCTCTGTGAATATTCTCCCTCTAACTTCACTAAGACCTTGCAGACAAAAAAAAACACCTTGAAACCAATTTAGAACATTCTCTGTTAAATCGATATTGCTCAAGGTATTTAATAGCAAAGTGTTCCACAAGGTCAAATGCACTAGACAAATCTAGTTGCATTATAAGAGCCTTTTTTCCCTCAAAAAAAGTATTTAAATTGAATATTAAGGTACATAAGTCTCATTACTAAAGTCAGAGCAAAAACCTGACTGAGGAGTGTAGAATATTAAATTTATCCAGATACTGTGAAAATTGTAAAGTGACATTGCCCTCCATAAGTTTGGTGATAAAAGGAATTGAGGCAACTGGTCTATAATTTATTTTTAAGGATAGGCGTCAAGATAATATTACCTAAATAGGAAGGAAACAGGCCTTGTGATAACAAAGTTATCAACCAGTCATAAATCTTAAACTTAAATTGTGAAGAAGCTAATTTCATGTAACCTGAGGGGCAAAAATCCAGTTGACAATAGGACTCATTTTCAAAGCACTTAGACTTACAAACTTTTTAAGTCTAAGTGCTTTGAAAATACACTGCAACGTGATTTAGCAAATTTGTTAATTAGCTGCTTTAAGTTATTCCATTTAACGTCTTGAAATTCGCTCCAAATCATATCTACTGGAACCCCATCTATATGAAATTCAAAACTTCTACCATCTGACTACCAGTAAATTGTTTTCTAATTTTGAGTATCTTATCCCTAAAAACTGTGCCAATTGATCCACAGTAGGAAGAGGATCATGCTCTATTGTAGTTACTTGTTCAATATCAAATAGTTTATCAACTATTATAAAAAGGCGGGTTACGTTTAAGTTTTCATGTTAATTTAAGGAATTGCATAGTACCAAGAATAGGTGCCATAAAGATATTAATCAAAATGGGAGCTAAAATTGAACCTTGTGGTACTCCACAATTAAGGGTGTAGAGATCAGAACGGTCTTCTTTCTGAAATGCTATATATGCCGTATTTGTTAGATATGATGTGAACTAGTCCATTACTGTTCCAGTGAAACCAATGAATTAATAATTAATTCATAATTTATTAATAATTAAAGGCAGCTGACAGATCTAGAGACAACAGGATGACTTGCTGTCTTGATTGATCATAGCCTGAATGAAGATGGCAAGGCCATTTAGTGCAGTCTCTGTGCTGTGCATGTTGCGAAACCCTAATTAATTAGTATGAAAGGCCCATGGAAGAATGGTGGCCCCTTCCCTCTTTCTGGATTTTTTTTGCTTTGTTTTGTTTTGTTGCATTATGCAGGCTGTGGGCCTTGCAATGAGGAACACTGTGTCAGGTCACTTCCTGCACTGGCCAGTGTGCTATAAGAGCAGCAGGTACAGTTGCAGGCCCAGCTCCCTCCTCTGCTGCACTCGTAAAAAAACATATTTGGCTGCTGTGGAAAAGCATATTACCTCCCTTGTAAGACTGGGCCTGGAGGTCCTCCTGTGAATCATTCTCTCCCTGCTCCTGATTCCCTGCCCCCACAGTCAGTATCTCTCTCGTCGCT
The DNA here is from genome assembly GCF_901765095.1 of Microcaecilia unicolor. Taxonomy (NCBI): domain Eukaryota; kingdom Metazoa; phylum Chordata; class Amphibia; order Gymnophiona; family Siphonopidae; genus Microcaecilia; species Microcaecilia unicolor. The sequence goes on along the minus strand of NC_044033.1, from coordinate 89,004,247 downwards.
CTCCCTACCTTCCTCCTTGACCCTTCTGCCCCCACCCCATTGTCCTCCAACTTTTGTGCCTTTGCCAGCAGCAATTAATCCAGGCTGCTTCTGACTGACCCAGGGGCCTTATCTCTGCCATGTCCTGTCTCTTCTGATGCAATTTACTGTTGCAATGTTGGTGCGACATGACAGAGGGAAAGCTTCAGAGCCCACTGAAGGTAGCCTGGATTAATCACTGCTGGTTAAGATGCACATGTTTTTAAGAGGGAGGGAGAGGGAGGTAGGAAGAGATGCCAGACCCATGAGGGGTGGGGGAGACCAGACCAGGGGGAAGAGATGGGAAGAGACACTGGACCCACAGAGGGAGGGAGAGATGCTGGACTGGGTTGGGGGGTCAGGAAGATACAGGGAGAGAGTCTAGATCTGGGGTTTGGGGTCCAGGAGGAAGGGAAGAGAGCGGAGAAGCTGGACACAGAGAGGGACAGAAACACAGCAAAGAGATACTGGACTGGGAAGGAGCATAGGGACATGGACATGAGCAATGCTAGAAAGGGGGAATAGGGAGACAGTGGGATGATGCTAGACACAGGGGGAGGGATAGGGAAACGGAGGAGTGATGCTGGATGGAGAGAAAGGTAAGAGAAGAGAGGGGAAACACTGCAAATAGGGAAGTGGAAAGGGAGGAAATGCACATGGGGGAGGGTAACGTAAGAGAAAAGGAAAATACTGCACATAGATGGAGGTGAAGAGAAGGGAAGAGAGAGAAATGCTGCACTTGAATGGTGGAGAGAGGAAGTGTATAAAGAGGGAGGAAATGCTGCATGTGGATGGAGGGTAATAGATGGAAAACTATATAGATTTGAGGAGAAAGAAAGCAAATGTGAAAGTTCGATGGCAAAGATGGATATAGGGCAGAAAGTGAAGAAGAAAGGGAGAGAGAAAAGAAATAGCAAATGGATAGGAGGCCCTAGAAACAGAGTTAAGAGCACAAACAAAGGGAAGCAGAACCAGAGACTAGGAACAAGATGATTAGAAAAATAAAATAACCAGACACAATGGTAGGAAAAATGATTTTATTTTCAGTTTAGTGATTGAAATGTGCCAATTTTGAGAATTTACAATTGCTGTCATGCTGTACAAGAGGAAATGCATTTCTTTCTATTTCTCTGGTACTATACTGCATGCAGCGTCTGGTAACTTAGGGTTTCAGTTTAATTTTTGTCTGCATTAGTACTTTTAGTCTGCGGTCACTTATCCAGTATTTGAAAAGATATTATCTTTGTTCTGCATGTATGATCAAGGCCATGTGTTCTGGTGGGGATGGATGTCAGCATGCATTATTTGGTGTTGTGGCCCCGCAAAGGAAGATATTTACTGGCTGTCCTTCAGCTAAGACCACTGCTCTAAAACATTGTTCAACGCTTCGGCTACCACCCTCTCAGTGAAAAAGAGGCAAACTTCAAGTTTATTGGTAAAATTTCTTGTTACAGGTTGGAGAGAACCATATTATCATGTAAAAAAGGAACAACACAAAAACAAACAAAAGTGTCCCCCTAACCATTAAACACACAGTGTACAAAATAAAGAATAGCGGTACACTCTTACACTCTCATCACTCTCATCACCTCTCGCTTAGATTACTGCAACTTGCTTCTCACAAGTCTTCCACTCAGCCACCTCTCTCCTCTTCAATCTGTTGAAAATTCTGCTGCATGACTAATATTTCGCCAAAGTCGTTATGCCCATATCAGCCCTCTCCTGAAGTCACTTCACTGGCTCCCTATCCGTTTCCGTATAAAATTCAAGCTCCTCTTATTGACTTATAAGTACATTCACTCTTCAGCCCCTCACTACCTCTCCACCCTTCTCTCCCTACACTCCCTCCCAGGAACTCCGTTCACTAGGCAAATCTCTCCTAATTGCACCCTTCTCCTCCATCGCTAACTCCAGACTCCGTTCCTTTTGTCTCGCCGCACCTTATGCCTGGAATGGGCTTCCTGAGCCGTTACAACTAGCTCCATCCCTGGCCGCCTTCAAATCCGGGCTAAAGGCCTACCTGTTTGATGCTGCTTTTGACTCCTAACTTGTCACTTGCTCGTAACCTTTATCTTGTCTTCCTCTCTTCAATAGTACCTTTCCCTATGTGTCCTTCTGTCTGTCTTACCCTTATCCTTATTGGTCCTGACTGTCTGTCCTGATTTAGATTGTAAGCTCTTTTGAGCAGGGGCTGTCTTTTCATCATGTTCAATTGTGAAGCGCTGCGTACGACTGATAGCGCTATAGAAATGATTTATAGTAGTAGTAGTAGGTAGTGGGTAGATCAACTGTTTGTCAAAACAATAGGTTTATTCAAAAATCAGTTCCAAAGACTCAATGCAGTCCTATGTTTTGGCACTAACTGCTCCAGCTTCAGGCATCAAAGAAGATATTTCAGCCACTAATGATAACACATAAATTGGCTAGAGAATCCAAAGTACAGCATCAAACTAGAACACAGTGAAAACTAGCCAAGACAGCACGTACAGAACCAAATGGTTGTCCTCTGTTGACACACATTTGGATCTGTACATGCCATCTTGGCTAGTTTTTACTGCAGTCTTTGGAACTGATTTTTGAATAAACCTACGGTTTGCAAAGACATTTGATCTACCCCCTATCTCTCTTCTTTTTTTGTACAGCATGTAAAAAAGGAATCAGTAATGTGTCAAACTTCTTAATACATTTAAATGGCAAGGGATCATATTTTATTTACTTATTTATTTGTATCATTTGTATCCCGCATTTTCCCACTTATTAGAAGGCTCAATGTTGCTTACAAAATACTGTAATGGTGAAAGCCAAGTACGGTAGGTATTAAACAAATACAATTAGAAAAAGGGTCAGGTAAGGTAGGGGTAAATGGGTACAATAAAGGACAAGGAAATAAGAAATAAAATGTCCATTGCAATGTATGTATAGATGCATTGTAGAGTTGAGGCATTTAAGTAGAATCAATAGGGTAGGCCTTGCAAAACAGGTCTTTAAAGATCACCTGAAGTTTTGATGGTCGTGCATCATTTTTACACTCTTTGGTAATGCATTTCACATTTGCGTACTTAAGTAAGAAAAATTGGATGCATAGGTTGATTTGTATCTGAGTTCAGTGCAGCTTGGATAGTGAAGGTTCAGATAAGTACGTGATGAACTGATTCTGTTTCTGGCTGGAAGATCTATTAAACAACAAAACAACAATAATAACAGACTGGATCACAGCAGACAACCTCGATCTACTATTCATCAACGAAACCTGGATCCATGATCATAAGAACCCCATAATCTTAGACCTATGCCCCCCAGGTTACAAGATCATTCAGTGGACAAGAAAAGCAAAAAGAGGAGGAAGCATTGCATTAATCTATAGATCCCACTTCACCGTAACAACAACAGCCGAGTCCATAACACCACAACTTGAAATCGCCTCAGTTAGAATCAACCGTACCACCTTGCTTGACCACCTAAATGTTGTCATGTCTTATAGACCACCAGGCAACTGTGAAGAATGCCAACCACACTTCATGGATTTCATATCGAATACCTGTGTATCTAACTCAAATCTACTTATAATAGGTGACATAAACCTACACCTAGAAGACCCTAACGCAAACAATGCACGTGAATGCAAGGATTTCCTCCAATTATGGGACCTTAACTGGCCTAACATGCAAGCAACCCATTTCAAAGGACACACACTCGATCTCATCATACATAAACTATCCTCAGATCTAAACCTAATACTAACAGATACAAAATGGAAAGACATAACATGGTCAGACCACCACAAACTAAACCTATCCCTACAATGGTGAAAAAAAAGGCTCATACCACAAGCAAGAACACACAACTTATACCACGAGAGGCAAAATTGACCCTGTAATATTCTGGCAACAGATTTACAATAACGAATGAATAGCACAGATTCCAAACACTACCTCCTAAACTGGGACAACAGATGCAGGAGCCTATTGGACAAAATTGCACCATTACAAATAAGAACCTCACGAAGACACATCTCGATACCATGGTTTAATGAAGAACTAAAATAATTAAAAACACAAGTAAGGAGACTTGAACGAGCATGGAAAAAAATGAAAGATGAATGTACACTTAACGCATAGAAACATATGCAAAGAAAATACAAATATACAATAAGACAAACCAAGAGGTCATACTACAAATCCAAAATAGGGCCAGACTACAAAGATACACATAAACTTTTCCAAATCATGAACAAACTACTTGACACCACACCAGTTACCACATCCAGCATGGACACCCCATCAGCAGACAGCCTGGCTAAACCACTTCAATGAGAAAGTCATAAAACTACGAGCCACGTTAACACTTAATACCACCAACCACGAAAAATTCATTAACTGTCTGGACCCAATCGGATACCCAGCAGACCAAATCTGGGCAAACTTTGACCTACTGACCGACGAAACCGTCACCCAAGCAATCAACAGGTTCGCCAAATCTCACTGCAAACTGGACATATGTCCTAACAACCTAATAAAATCCGCCCCTCAACGCTTCATAACAGACCTCACGTCATATCTAAACTACATACTACAACATGGACTCATCCCTAAGGATAAAGGAAATATATTACTCACCCCACTACCCAAAGACTCAAAGAAAAAAGCAAATAACATAACCAACTACCGCCCGGTAGCATCCATGCCTCTGGTAGTAAAACTGATGGAAAGTATGGTAGCCAAGCAACTTACCGACTACTTAAACAAATTTTCAATACTACATGAATCACAATCAGGATTTCGATTCAACAATAGTACCGAAACAGTAGTAATCACTCTCTTAACAAAATTCAAGCAAACAATTGCAACTGGCAACACTGTACTACTCCTACAATTCAACATGTCCAGCGCTTTCGACATGGTTAGCCATAATATACTACTGAACATCCTAGAATATTTCGGGATCGGAGGAAACGTATTAAGATGGATCAACAGCTTCCTAACCGCAAGAACATACCAAGTGATATCTAATTTGAACACCTCATCACCATGGAAACCTGAATGTGGAGTACCCCAGGGATCGCCACTATCAGGGATCGCCACTATCACCAACCTTTTTCAACTTGATGATGATACCACTGGCCAAATCACTATTCAACCAAGGCCTTAATCCTTACATTACACAGACGATGTCACGATCTACATCCCGTTCAAACATAACCTAACTGAAATCACAAATGAAATCAAACAAAGCCTCCAAATAATGAACTCTTAGGAGGAGGCAGGGCGTGCTATAATGTCTGTGAAGGTGTTATTGCATCTCAATCCCTGAGTCTTTGCATATACACCAAAAAAACTGAGCACACACTATTTAAATAGTTTAGATTTTTGTGGATTTTTTTCTGTTTTGATTTTATTTTGATTTAATGTGGTTTCTAGTATATTTATAGTTAAAATTTAATGCCAAGAGGTATAGAGTGATGCACTTGGGCTGCAGAAACCCTAAAGAGAGATACCAAATAGGAGGGGAGAGATTAGTAAGCTCGACTCAGGAGAGAGAACTTGGGGTGTTGATGTCTGAGGATCTGAAGGTGAAGAAACAATGCGACAAGGGGACGGCCATGGCCAAAAGGATGCTAGGCTGCATAGAGAGGGGCATAACCAGCAGAAGAAAGGAGGTGTTGATGCCCCTCTACAAGTCGTTGGTGGGGCCCAACTTGGAGTATTATGTTCAGTTTTGGAGCCCGTATCTTGCTAAAGATGTAAAAAGACTGGAAGCGATGCAAAGAAAAGCTACAAAAATGGTATGGGATTTGAGTTGCAAACCGTACGAGAAGAGACTTTCTGACCTGAACATGTATACCTTGGAAGAAAGGAGAAACAGGGGTGACATGATACAGACGTTCAAATATTTGAAAGGTATTAATCCGCAAACGAACCTTTTCCAAAGACGAGAAGGTGGTAGAATTAGAGGACATGAATTGAGGTTGAAGGGGGGCAGACTCAGGAGTAAAGTCAGGAAGTATTTTTTCACAGAGGAGGAGGTGGATATGTGGGATGCCCTCCCATGGGAGGTAGTGGAGATGAAAACAGTAATGGAATTCAAACGTGTGGGATAAACACAAAGGAATCCTGTTTTGAAGGAATGGATCCGCGGAATCTTAGCGGAGATTAGGTGTTGACACCGATAATTGGGAAACAAAACCAGTGCTGGGCAGACTTCTACAGTCTACATCCTGATCGTGACTGAATAGATAGGGATGGGCTGCAGTGTAACTTTTAAGGGACTTGGACGTTAGCTTCAGAACTTAGTACAAGAAGAGTGCTGGGCACATTTCTACAGTCTGTGCCCTGAGAATAGCAAGGACAAATCAAACTCGGGTATACAGTGGGGGAAATAAGTATTTGATCCCTTGCTGATTTTGTAAGTTTGCCCACTGACAAAGACATGAGCAGCCCATAATTGAAGGGTAGGTTATTGGTAACAGTGAGAGATAGCACATCACAAATTAAATCCGGAAAATCACATTGTGGAAAGTATATGAATTTATTTGCATTCTGCAGAGGGAAATAAGTATTTAATCCCTCTGGCAAACAAGACCTAATACTTGGTGGCAAAACCCTTGTTGGCAAGCACAGCGGTCAGACGTCTTCTGTAGTTGATGATGAGGTTTGCACACATGTCAGGAGGAATTTTGGTCCACTCCTCTTTGCAGATCATCTCTAAATCATTAAGAGTTCTGGGCTGTCGCTTGGCAACTCGCATCTTCAGCTCCCTCCATAAGTTTTCAATGGGATTAAGGTCTGGTGACTGGCTAGGCCACTCCATGACCCTAATGTGCTTCTTCCTGAGCCACTCCTTTGTTGCCTTGGCTGTATATTTTGGGTCATTGTCGTGCTGGAAGACCCAGCCACGACCCATTTTTAAGGCCCTGGTGGAGGGAAGGAGGTTGTCACTCAGAATTGTACGGTACATGGCCCCATCCATTCTCCCATTGATGCGGTGAAGTAGTCCTGTGCCCTTAGCAGAGAAACACCCCCAAAACATAACATTTCCACCTCCATGCTTGACAGTGGGGACGGTGTTCTTTGGGTCATAGGCAGCATTTCTCTTCCTCCAAACACGGCGAGTTGAGTTCATGCCAAAGAGCTCAATTTTTGTCTCATCTGACCACAGCACCTTCTCCCAATCACTCTCGGCATCATCCAGGTGTTCACTGGCAAACTTCAGACGGGCCGTCACATGTGCCTTCCGGAGCAGGGGGACCTTGCGGGCACTGCAGGATTGCAATCCGTTATGTCGTAATGTGTTACCAATGGTTTTCGTGGTGACAGTGGTCCCAGCTGCCTTGAGATCATTGACAAGTTCCCCCCTTGTAGTTGTAGGCTGATTTCTAACCTTCCTCATGATCAAGGATACCCCACGAGGTGAGATTTTGCGTGGAGCCCCAGATCTTTGTCGATTGACAGTCATTTTGTACTTCTTCCATTTTCTTACTATGGCACCAACAGTTGTCTCCTTCTCGCCCAGCGTCTTACTGATGGTTTTGTAGCCCATTCCAGCCTTGTGCAGGTGTATGATCTTGTCCCTGACATCCTTAGACAGCTCCTTGCTCTTGGCCATTTTGTAGAGGTTAGAGTCTGACTGATTCACTGAGTCTGTGGACAGGTGTCTTTCATACAGGTGACCATTGCCGACAGCTGTCTGTCATGCAGGTAACGAGTTGATTTGGAGCATCTACCTGGTCTGTAGGGGCCAGATCTCTTACTGGTTGGTGGGGGATCAAATACTTATTTCCCTCTGCAGAATGCAAATAAATTCATATACTTTCCACAATGTGATTTTCCGGATTTAATTTGTGATGTGCTATCTCTCACTGTTACCAATAACCTACCCTTCAATTATGGGCTGCTCATGTCTTTGTCAGTGGGCAAACTTACAAAATCAGCAAGGGATCAAATACTTATTTCCCCCACTGTATATATATATATATATATATATATATAAAGTATCACATACCATGTAAAATGAGTTTATCTTGTTGGGCAGACTGGATGGACCATACAGGTCTTTCTCTGCCATCATTTACTATGTAAGGAGGAGGTTGGGAATTACAGACCTGTCAGTCTGACCTCGGTGGTGAGTAAGCTAATGGAAACGCTTCTAAAGCGAAGGATCGTGAGGTTTCTCTAATCAAATGAACTGCAGAACCCGAGGCAGCATGGCTTCATTAGAGGCAGATCGTGTCAGTTGAACCTGATTGATTTTCTTTGACTGGGTGACCAAACAGTTAGATGTGGAAGGGGCACTAGATTTGGTGTACTTGGATTTTAGCAAAGCATTTGAAATGGTTCCGCACAGGCAACTGATAAATAAACTGAGTGCCCTTGGTATGGGACCTAAAGTTGCTGAGTTAAAAACTGGTAAATGGGAGGATACAGAGGATATTAGTAAATGGGACTTGCTTTGAGGAAAGGGATGTTATCAGTGGTGTCCTCGGGCCAGCCCTTTTTAATATCTTTGTGAGTGATATTGCGGGAGGGTTTGTCTCTTTGTGAATGATATCAAACTCTGTAGTAGGGTAGACACCCCAGAGGGTGTGGATGGCATGAGGAAGGATCTAATGAAGCTTGAAGACATCTGAAAATTGGCAACTAAGATTTAATGCTAAGAAATGTAGGACTCTGGGCAAGTCACTTAACCCTCCATTGCCCCATGTAAGCCACATTGAGCCTGCCATGAGTGGGAAAGCGCGGGGTACAAATGTAACAAAAAAAAAAAAGAAATGTAGGATCATGTACTTGGGTTACAATAATCCAAGGGAACGGTACAATATAGGGGCTGAAGTGCTTCTGTGAATGGAAGGAAGAGCAGGACTTGGGGGTGATTGTGTCTGAAGACCTTAGTGGCCAAACAGAGAGAAAAGGTGACAATCAAAGCCAGAAGGATGCTTGGGTGCATAAGGAGGGGGATGATAGGAAAAAAGTGCCCTTGTATAAGTCTCTGGTGAGGCCCCATTTGGAGTACTTCATGCAGTTCTGGAGACTGCACCTACGGAAAGATATAAACAGACTGGAGTCTGTCTTCAGGGTGACTGTGTCATAAAACATATGGGGACAGGCTCATGGACCTCAACATATATACACTGGAAGAGAGGCGGGCGAGAGAGGATATGATAGAGATGTTTAAATACCTCAGTGGCGTTAATGCGCAGGAGGTGAACGTATTCCAAATGAAGGAAAACTCTGGAATGAGAGGGCATAGGATGAAGGTAAGAGGAAATAGGCTTAGGAAGAATCTTAAGAAAATACTGTTTCACGGAAAGGGTGGAGGATGCGTGGAATGGCCTCCCAGTGGAGGTTGTGGAGACGAGGACTGTGTCGGAATTTAAGAAAGCGTAGGGCAGGCACATGGGATCCATTAGGAATAGAAGGAGCTAGTGGTTATTGAGGAAGGGCAGACTGGATGGGTCATTTGGCCCTTATCTTCCGTCATGTTTCTATGTTTCTATGCTGTATTTCCTCTATGCCAGACATAATGGGACCTATGTTGTCTAAAGAGATCCATAGAACAGTATCATGAAAGGCTTTGGAGATCATCCAGGTGTGTTTTGCAAATATGGGCATTGATGATACCCTTGGTTGGCTGCAGTTTCTACCTTGCTACTCTCTACTACTACTACTACTTATCATTTCTATAGCGCTACTAGACATACGCAGCACTGTACACTTGAACATGAAGAGACAGTCCCTGCTCGACAGAGCTTATAATCTAATTAGGATAGACAAACAGGACATGAATCCCGTTTTTGCCTGTTCTCTTTCTTCTTGTAGAGTCATGAACACTGATCTTAGCTGAGGCTAGAGAAACTTGCAGTTTTTTGGATTACTTCTGGGAAGTTTTGTGACTTTCTGGTTGAGTTGTCACTGCATCCTTGGAGTAATTTTGGCAGGCAGGCCAGCCACTCTTGGAAAGATTCACCATTGTTCCAAGTTTTCTTCATCTGGAAATAATGACTCTCGTGGTTTGGTAGAGTCCCAGGACTTCAAAAATGGCTTTGTAACCCTTTCCAGACTGATATAATTTAACAACATTTTTTTATAATCTCTAGATTGTGACATAGCATAGAAACAGTTGAACAAAACTCTCGTGATAGGGTTCAATATACAGTGAGGTTTTGGTTCAACTGGGTGGTAGTAATTAAGCCTTGTTCAATACTGATTTTAATTATCAATTAGATTTGGTCAATTTAATTTGGTAACTAATGGGGCAGTTATTTTTTCACATGGGTTTTATGGGTATTGGGTAAATATGTTGGATAAATGACATAATAATTTAATAACTGTATAGTAAAGGCTCGATTATCCAACCTAAATGGGACCAACCCGTTGTTGGATAAATGAACAGTTGGATAATACAGAAAACAATGGTAACCCTTCAAACAATGCAGAAACAAAAGCAGGGTCGTGGCTCACAACAGTGGTAAAAATAGGGTCATAGGTTCAGAAAACGGAAAGAGAAGCTGCATGACGTCACTGAGGGTCTGTCAGATCAGCGAAGTTTGGATAATCAAGACTGTGCTGTATGTGTTTATTCAGTTTCCCTTTGTATAATATTGCATTTTGTTTAAAGATAAGAAACCATTCAGTATGACATATATCTATATAAATAACCCCCCTCAGACGTTCTGAAGCTCACTCCATCTGTCCTGAACTCCTGTCCTCCTGGTAGGCTAGGCTATTGGGACTACTCACCATCAGTCTCAGCCACGCCCATCTGGGCCGTAGGCCACGCCCCATCTGCACATAAAAAGCACCCTCAACGTTCTAAAGCACACACTGAGGCTTCAACAGTTCATATGTTCGAAGCTCTGTAACCATTTTTAAGCACACTACATCTCTGCCCCGCCCTGACCTATCAGAGAAGGGAGGAGTGTCACAGCTGCACCGCTCTGACCTATCAAAGGGAACTGAAACAGGAAAAGGGAGGAGCGTCACACCGAATGACGGACCTATCAGAGGGAAATCAAATAGAAGAAGGGAGGAGCATCAGAGGCCAAGGGGACGGCCGTATCTAGGTCTCATACGTTTCCTTGCTTTCTTTTCAGTGTATTGCAGCTGCAGCCACTTAGGTAAGTCTAGCAAGCCTGTCAGCTACTGAATACAGAAAGCAAAAGATAGCATGTGGGAACTTGCTCCATTTTGTTCTCTGGAATGCAGTGATTATTATACAAATGGTCTTGCTTTCATTATTTTGGTAGGGGCTGCCTTCACGACTGTCCACAGTCCCCCCAGTCCTGACACCTGACAGGGGGGAAGGACACTCACTGTCTCACATACGCACTCGCACACACTCATTCTCACATACACACACGCTCTCTCACAGACACACTCACACCCACTCTCTGTCACACACACACACTTGCACATTCTCACTCTCACACAGTCACTCTCACAGACACTCTCTCAAACATACACACTCTGCGCAAAACCTTGCTAGCGCCCATTTCATTTCAGCCAGAAACGGGCCTTTTTTACTAGTATACAATAATAGGAAAAATGAGGAGGATGGGGGACGTTTTCACATCATTGTATTTTCTCAGTTGAATTAAGCCACTTCTGCATCATCATCTGATTTATCCAGCATCTCAGCTATGCCAGTATGGCCAAATTCTGTTCCAAATTTATCAAACCTCAGATCCATCCAAACTGAACTGTGGGGCTCATGTAAGTGGATTCCACACCCCGGGCCTTTAGTCCACTCAGGGAAAGCTTCATCAGATAAACTTCCTAGACTTAAGGGCAATTTTAAAAATGTGCTAAATGCTTTCAGAGACCAACTGGCTAACAAACCATCCTGATTCAGACAGACAAGTATCTGTGTTCTATTCTTCCCTGCATGTTGATGTAGACTACTGCCTCCTGTGTCAAGAAAATTCTCTGTTTGTGACACTGAGCCATCTCTAACAGAAAGACCCTGAGGCCCAGATGATCAAAAGCCCTGCGCTGTTCCAAACAGCGCCCTAAAAATAGCGCCGGGACAGCGCAGGGCTTTTCTGCATCGATGATCAAAGATAATGCATGCAAATCTAAGCAGCGCTATTATCTTTGATCATCATATTTAAAGTGCGGGAGAATTGTGCCGAGCATGCGCTCAGCACAATCCTCCCGCACTTGTTTGACAGGTCTGGGCTGTCAAAAGGCCAAACCTGTCAAACAGCCTGCCCCGAGGCCCGAACAACGAGGCCCCCCCCCCAAACCCCCAGAAAACGTCATGGCCGCCGCCGGCAAAACGCTCTCCCACCCAGCGACGGGGGGGGTAGGGGCTGGAGGATCGGTGGGTCTCCAGCCCCCGAAACCCCCAGAAATTGTTGCTCCATCGACGGGGGGGGGGGGCTGAACGTCCGGTGGACCTCCAGCCCACCCCAAATCCTCCCCCCAGCGTTGTCCTTAAATTCCCTGGTGGTCCGTGGTGTTGTGACACCCCCTCTGGCCACGTCCCGGCCCCCTCCCGGCCCCCCTACCTTGTGTTGGAGGAGGGACGCTGCCTGCCTGCCTCCCTCCTCTTCCAGTCAGTCGACGCCCAAAATGGCGGCGCCCAGCACCGCCCACTGTATCCTGGGATGCACTGGGCGGGGCTACAGACCATGTAAGGGAATCGCTCCCTTATATGGTCTGTAGCCCCGCCCAGTGCATCCCAGGATGCAGTGGGTGGTGCTGGGCGCCGCCATTTTGGGCGTCGACTGACTGGAAGAGGAGGGAGGCAGGCAGGCTGCGTCCCTCCTCCAACACAAGGTAGGGGGGTCGGGAGGTGGCCGGGATGGGGCCAGGGGGGTGTCACGACACCACAGACCACCAGGGAATTTGACAACGCTGGGGGGAGGATTTGGGGTGGGCTGGAGGTCCACCGGACCTCCAGCCCCCCCCACCCCCGGTCGATGGAGCAATGATTTCTGGGGGTTTCGGGGCCTGGAGACCCACTGGACCTCCAGCCCCCCGTTCGCGTTTGCCTTGGGGGGGGAAGGGGGGCCTGCCAGCATGCAACTGCATGCTGGACAGGGCTCACCATTCCTCCCCAATGATCCGCAAAATCTGATTTTGATGCGGCCAGCGACCCAATCTTTGGCGCGCTGGTCGCTGATCATTGGGGATGAATACGTTAAGCGCCAATTAGCATGCATTTGCAAGCTAATTGCGCTAGAAGCCCTGTTTAGCATGCATTTGCATGCTACTTGCGCTGAGAGCCCTCGAGTGCGCTGTTTCATGCGCTCGAGGGCTCTGATCATGGGTCGGCTGCAAACTCTGGCGCTAGTATGGCGTTAACAGCCTCTAGCGCCAGAGTTTGCTTTTGATCATGAGGGCCTGAGTGACTTTGCATTACAGCAGCAGAATAATTTTGTCTTTCTTTCCATTCCCCAATACTGAGAAAGGTGAGAGAGACCAAAGGGGAGATAGTTAAAAATGTTCACCTGGTGGAAGAAATTCGATCCAATACTCTGTAACAAGTTAGTACCATCTTGGGTATCCCTGCTCCCTCCTCTTCCTCGCTCCACCCCCCCCCCCCCCCCCCCCCCAAGTTCTAACAGCTTCATTCTAACTTCTTTTATGCCAACACTTTAAAGTTCATTGCTTACATTTTTATATTGATGCACATTTCACAACCTGCTTAGAACCATTGTGAATGCTTATGTCTGCTATAGAGCATGTATGTAATCAGAATGATCAGACATTTAATCTAAGCTGATGGGACAAACAGATTTTTTTTCACTTTGTTTTACAACAAAAGAGGCAGATTTTTTTTCTTTCTTTGTTGGAGGAGGCAGAGATCAGGGCATCCCTGAAGAAATGAGCAGGTGTGACCATTTACAAGCATGTCTAGTTGTATTATAAACCAGCAAAAGAAAAGTTTTGAAATGGTATGAAACGATGTGATAAACAGTTTGTATTTCACCACAAATCCTATTTACTCAAACAGCAGCAAACTGAGCTTACAGGAAAAACTCAGCCCAGCCAAACTTTAAAAGAGTTTGTAATTTTATTTTTCATTTTTATTCAGTGTTGTGTAGCAAGTGAATAAGTACATTTCAGTAATCCTTGCCTCTGGACAAGCATAGAATTCTTTGCCTTTCTGAATGGCTAATAACAGGGGCCTGCTTCCTGTCTAGTGATGAAAGGAGGCAGCAATCAAGATTTTTTTTCTTTGCAGTGCTACATAATCAGCACATACCAGAGACAGTTTTGAGACTAATTTCCTTGTGAATTGTGATCATTATTAAAAAGGGTTGTGTTTCATTTTGAACATTAATTTGAAGTAAACTTTTTTCATGCCTTTGTATATTTTCTTTTGAGCAGTTTATAGGTAGATAAACTTGCATTTGTCCATTTTTTAACAATAAATTTGGCTTTAAGTGTTAAAAATATTGTACATAAGTATTTTGTCTTTAGTCTTTCTCACTTTCTAATAACAACTGTAAAATTATGGATATATTTCCTGTACCTACCAGGCAAATTAAAAGAATAATTTTAATGAAATAGATGATTTTAAGTGTCCTATGAGAGAGAATAATTAAAATATGCTTTTTTTATTTGCAGTTTAGATTCAATGTGTGATTGTTTTGATGCTATTTATATCATTGTTTAGAAGATAATTATCCTGCAAACTACACTGATAGCACCTCACAATCTAATTCACCTTTATAAATCAAAAATACCATTTTAGATTAAGTAATGGCAACTGCTGACATTTTCAGTAAGTGCAAAAAGACCCCCTAAAAGCAGCCATTTTTATGTGTTTCTTAAATTCTAAAGGCCGCTGAAAGCACAATTGGATAAAGTTGACAATTGGAAAAGGTGAAGTTTTCATTCCTGTGAAAAGATACTGTAGACCTTATTTTTCCTGCCCCTTAAAAGCAGAAGTGTATGGTATTGGGGGGGGGGGGGGGGGGCATAACTGTGTCTGAGCCGTAAGGATTCCACTGCTGATCACTTTAATTACTAGGACTAAGGAGGATAAAATTAAAAGTAGCACCATTGAAGCAATTGAAGAAAGCTTGCTAAGATGTCAGTGAACTGTGAAATATAAAAATTGCATACCAATACAGTTTTATAGATGGAAACAAGGCATTACATATTTGTGAAGAGTTTGTCTTTAAATTCAGATTTTTATTTGCTGTGCATCCATGTAACACATTTTTAGACCATTGTGGAATAGAAAAACAAACATCAAAAAAGAGCTTTTTTTTTTAGTTTTGTCATTTCTAATAAAAATGCCATATTTTTGAAGCACTGTCCTTTTCTACATACAGACCCTCTAGACTCACACACTTTCCTATCCCCTAATATCCACCCATCATACACCATCCCAAATACCCCTCAATTTCCAAACTCTCTCTCCCACCTTGCTCCTAGATGAACACACTGAAGAGAATCCAATTCCAACCCCACTACCTTGGAAAACATGATGTTATATGGGCCCATCTTAATTTTTCTGCTCAGGGCCCATTCAGTCCTAGATACACCACTGGCTAGCAGGCACCCTTGACCCAGAAAAAGGGTTGTGGAAAAGGTACACACTCAGTAGCCATTTGGCCCTTATCTGCTTTCATATTTCTAAGTGTCTATTAAAAAAGCGGGATCTCTTAAGAAAAGGAGGTGTTAGTGGTTACTGAGGATGGGCAGACTGGATGGGCTATTTGGCTCTTATCTGCCGTCATGTTTCTATGTTTCTATCTTAGAAAGGCGCGGGTTGTAAGGACATTCTTGGAAAATCTCCCCAGTCATTTTATCTTTTTGTCATTAGTTAGGAATCCAGGCTTTGAACCTTGAATGAGTGAATCACATTTTGAATTGTGGGTTCAGAGGGTGTAGAACATTAGGTGACTTGCTGAAGATAACTATGGTTTATGCTGCCAAGAGAGCTCTTTTCTTTCCTTAATAGGGAAAGCAAAGAGTAAACCCAAAGAAGTATATGCAACTGTATATAATCTCTGTATTAAACAGGGTCTGAATTGATTCAGATGTCTTTGACTACTGATTGGTTGATAAATTTTGGACAAATATGGAGAATTTGAGAATGAGTGACCCTATTAAAGATAAGGTTCCAAGGATATAGTGTGTGTGCTCTGGGTACCTACTGTTTGGCATCTGCTGTTTTAGAGATACCACTTGCTTTGATATTTCCTGGTTATGTGCAGTGTTTTGCAGTTAGTACCATCAAAAATTGTGGCGATGAGGCTCTAGATTGGTTGCTGGTAGTGATTAATGCCTCTTAGGAACAGGGCCATTTGTCCACTAGTTTGTCAGTGATCACTCCTGTAGGTGATATTTATTGTCCTATTTCCAGTATCCCCTTCCTGTCTACTTTTTATCTTTTTTTTCCTATCCTTAATGTGATGGCGTTCTTTTCTGCTTATTTCACCTATTTTAATTTATTGTTATTGTATATCGCTTTGTTATCAAATGAGGAAAAGTGATCCATTAAATTGTAGCAAAATGTAATCATATGTAAAGTAATCAAGAAGGTGATAGTCCAACAAATTGGAAATTTAAAATGGCAGCAGTAAGAGAAGGACACTGCGGGATGCCTCCTTGGGGTGTCCATGTAGCAGTTAGCTTGGTTTTCTGTATTTCACTGCAGATAATGTTTAGAACACCTCAGGCTTCAGGTCCATTCAGACCAAACTCATACTAAAGCCAAGAATCTGTTGACTGCGTGAATGAATGTCAGAAACTCTTCTGGTTCTTTACAAAACTGCAAAGCCATATTTTTTTTCTCTGGAGTTCCAAAACACCGAGAGATAAGGGTGCAGAAAAAGTCCAGCAAAATGCCATCTTTTTATGTCACATATGATGGACGTGCATGCTAATTGCAAAATAAACTGCTACCCAGAGCAAGGGAACATTCTGGGTAAAAATGGATGACTCCCCTCTGCCTGCTTCATTATGATCATCTTCACAAAACCTGCAGGATATGAACTAAGTTATGTATATTTGAAATTAATAATGAGTAGCATTTCTTGCTCTGGCTGTGTACTTCATTCCTGTGCCATCTGCTTACTCTGAAAAGCACTACAGTAGTCTCCATAGATCCACCAGTGGAACTGAGTAAACAATTGAACATCTAAAAATCCAGTTTTGCTATTTGGACTAAATTAGAAATACTCTGCCCCCTTACTCCAGCTAGAGTAAAACCTTTACAAGGCTGAAGAGGATGTGAAATCTTCAGATGCAACATCAGCATTTGAAAGAGATTGGATTGTGAGTCCATATTTTGACTTAATCCTAGCAGATGAGTGTGAAATTCTGTAGAGCAGAAGTATTATCTGATTTTAGGTGTGAGATGACCTGTGTATATTATAGCTGTACATTTTGTAATGTTGCTCTTTGTAGTTGTGCGTTTCATAGGCTTGATGTTGGAACATTTGATGCGGTAGATCATGCTTGAGTTGGAACATTTGAGCCAAATAGAACTATCTGGCACTGTATGTTAATGGTTCCATGAATTTTTAACTAATAAAAATTATTCTGTGAAACAGAAGATTATTGGTTTTCAGTATGCAGGATCCTTCAGTAATCCATTCTCTCTGCAGTTCTTTTTAACTTTTTTGTGGTGTCTCTCGGCAGGATAGAGTTAGGCTTAAGGGAATTACTACTATGCTGTGCTGATGATGATGTTGTTGTTGTTGCCAGTCCTAGCCTTACACCATGATTTGGTAAACTCTGTCACGGTTGGGATTAATGCAATACAGGACTGGGCCTTAAGTAATGAATTGAAGCTGAATCACCAAAAATCTAGGGTATTCAGCGCCTAACTGGATAAGTTTATTGGTCAAATAGGACTGCATAAATAGCTGTCCTATCTACTAAAAATCACTATAACCAGTTAACTTTTTAGTGGTTAAAAAAAAAACCCAGATATTCGATGCCGGTCGCTGGAAATGGCCTGTCATTGAATATCCCAGTTTAACACCGGTGGCAGACAGCAAAAGCACTGCCTGCCACTGGCTAAATATCAGGCCCATCGTTATATTAGCAGGCCTATGATGAGGATTAAAATTGCAGTAAGAGCAATCAAGGAGATTTATTATGAGACTAGATATTCTGATGTTGCATCTATGATGAAATTTTTTATAGAGTGCAGAACTAAACTGTTTTGGTTCAATAATTATGTGATGTATAATTTGGATTGATGTGCTGTTTAAGGGGCCCTTTTACAAAGGTGCATAAGGGCCTTCGTGCATCTGGTGTGCGCTAAATCAGTTTTACCACTCAGCTAGTGCATGCCCTGGGTAGTAATTCCAAATATGGCATGTGCCAAAAACACACGGTAGAAAATATTTTCTACCATGAGGCAACTACCTGGCAGTAAACGGTAGTTGGCACACGCTGCGTGCTTACTGCCTGGGTCGCGCGTGATTCCTTACCACTAAGTCAGTGGGTGGCAGTAAGGTCTCAGGCCGAAAATGGATGCAAGCTAGTTTTCATTTTGCCACAATTCCATTTTCCATCCCATCACAAAAAATCCTTTTTTTTTTCCAGATGTGTACAATAAGGGTCCGGCGTGTGCCAAAAATGCACGCCCACACTGCTGCAGACCAGTTTTTCGCATGCCTTTGTAAAAGGGCCCCTTAGTATATTGTGTATCTTTAATTATGTGTGTATTATCGATTTTAATTATGAATGTACTTTTATCCACCAAGGATATAAGAGTGTGCAGATTATAAATACTAAAATAAATAAATAAAGGAAAGTTGGCACAGTATGGAGCCTTTGAGCACATGTACATACTCATGGCAAGCTGAATCTCACCCTTTCCAACAGGATGTTTACATCAGAGGAGGCAAGCACAGCACACTTTGAGTGGGCACATGTGCTGAAAGGCCCCACACGATACTCAGTCTCTTTCAGCAGCAACTTTGGATGTCTGCTTGCCCTAACTGAGACTTGGCTTTGCCCTGAAGACTTTGCTTCAGTCGCGGCCCTGTGTCATGGAAGTTACCTTTTCTCCCATACTCCTCACCTGGTTGGCCACAGAGGTGGTGTCGGTCTACTACTTTCACCCTCCTGTAGATTTGAACCTCTTCTTTCACCTCATTCTCACTGCTTTTCTTCCCTCAAAGTCCACTCAATCTGACTGTTCACTCCTCTGCCTCTCTGAGTAGCAGTCATTTATCAGCCCCCATGATAAGTCCCTTTCTTCCTTTGTCACTAACTTTTGATGCCTGGCTTTCCTTCTTTCTTGAACCTTTGTCTCCTTCACTCATTCTTGGGGATTTTAACATTCATGCTAATGATCCCTCTGACTGTTAGGCTTCTCAGTTTCTCGCTTTAACATCCTCTTTCAATCTTCAGCTGTGCTGCACTACCCCCACTCATCAGAATGGCCACTGTCTTGATCTTGATCTTGACATCTTCTCCAGCTGCTCACTCTCCAGTTTCTGCACCTCAGCTCTTCCCCTCTCTGACCATCATCTGATAACTTTCACACTTAAAAACCCTTCTCCCCCCCCCCCCAGCCCCATCCATTCCCAACCAATACATTTAGGAATATTCAGGCTATTGACCCTTCTACTCTGTCCTCCAGTGTTTCAAATCTCTTCTCAACCACAATTTTATCCAAGTCTGTCAATGAGGCTGTCTCTCCTGTGCTCTGGATACTCTCGCTCCTCCCACTCCCCATTCTGTAAGGCATACCAAACCCCAGCCTTGTCTGACCTCTAGAATCTGCTGCTTACGTTCCTGTGCCCGCTCTGCCGAACGCCTTTGGCTGAAATCCTGTGCCCATGCTGGCTTCATACATTTCAGATTCTTGCTGACCTCCTTCCAGTCTGCTCTTTCACTTGTCAAACAAAACTACTACATCCAGTTGACAAATTCTCTTGGCTCAAATCCTCGACGTCTCTTTGCCACACTGAACTCTCTCCTCAAAGTGCCTTCACCTCCAACTCCCCCTTCACTTTCTCCCCAGACTCTGGCAGAGTACTTTCAAGATAAGATTCAGAAGATTAAACTTGAATTCTCAACCAAGTCACCTCCATCTCTCCTTCCCTTAGTCCATTCTCTCAACCTTCCTTCAACCCTGCCTCCTTTTTTCTTTTTCTGAAATCACTGAAGTGGAAACTGCACATTTTTTTCCCTCCTCTAAACTAACTACCTGTTCCTCCAATCCTATTCCCACCCATCTACTTAGCACTATCTCTCCTACTGTCATCCCTTTTATCTATCATATCCTCAATCTTTCACTTTCCACTGCAACTATTCTTGATGCCTTCAAACATGCCATAGTCACACCACTCCTCAAAAAACCTTCATTGAACCCTACCTGTTCTTCCAACTATCGCCCTCCTCCCTTTTCTATCCAAAATACTTGAATGTGCTGTTCACCACCATTGTCTTGACTTTCTTTCATCTCAAGCTATTCTTGACACACTTCAATCGGTATTTCGCCCTCTTCATTCAACTGAAACAGTGCTTGCTAAAGTCTCCAATGACCTGTTCCTGGCCAGATCCAAAAGTCTCTGTTCTATCCTCATCCTTCTCGATCAATCTTCTGCTTTTAACACTGTTGATCACTACCTACTCCTTGATACGCTGTCCTCACATGGATTTCAGGGTTCTGTTCTTTCCTGGTTTTCTTCTTATCTCTCCCATCGTACTTTTAATGTGTACTCTGGTGGATCCTCCTCCACTTCTATCCCACTATCGGTGTACCTCAGGGATCTGTCCTGGGACCTTTTCCTTTCTCCATCTTAGTACTTTTCCTTTCTTTCCTTAGTACTCTAATCTCCTTCCATGGTTTTCAGTATCACTTTTATGTTGATGGCTCCTAGATCTAGCTCTCCACACCAGAAATTTCAGCAGGAATCCAGACAAAATATCAGCCTGCCTGTCTGACATTGCTGCCTGGATGTCTCACAGCATCTGAAACTAAACATGACCAAGACTGAACTTCTTATCTTTCCCACCTGCCTGAACCTGACGCTGCCTTCTGATAGCCGCCTGCCTGAACCTGACGCTGCCTTCTGATAGCCGCCTGCCTGAACCTGACGCTGCCTTCTGATAGCCGCCAGCCTGAACCTAACGCTGCCTTCTGATAGCCGCCAGCCTAAACCTGACGCTGCCTTCTGATAGCCGCCAGCCTGAACCTGACGCTGCCTTCTGATAGCTGTCTGCTTGAACCTGTAAGCCTGAACCTGACTTTGCCTTCTGATAGCTGTCTGCTTGAACCTGCAAGCCTGAACCTGATTCTTCCTTCCGTTGCTGCCTGCCTTACCTTTCTACCCATACCGGTAGTGGCCCTCTGTCTGAGGCCACTACTCTACCTTGTTCCTCTGCTGCTCAGACCTACGACCTGATCCAGGTACCCTTCTCTGTTGTCCATACGTGCCCAGAACCCCATCAGTTTCTGTCGGACAGCAGCACCCAGGGGCTCAAGCACTGGGCTTTCCAGCAGCTGATTCTGGACAGAACCCACACCATCTGGTCTAGTACCTCAGGCCTTGGAACAGCACAAGGGCTCACAACCGGCAGCGGTCACTGTGACCACCATGACAGACCATGACGCTTGGAATGCCCTCCCGCGGGAGGTGGTGGAGATGAAAACGGTAACGGAGTTCAAACATGCGTGGGATATGCATAGAGGAATCCTGTGCAGAAGGAATGGATTCTCAGAAGCTTAGCTGAAATTGGGTGGCGGAGCAGGTGGGGGGAAGAGGGGGTGGTGATTAGGAGGAGAGGATAGGGGAGGGCAGACTTGTACGGTCTGTACCAGAGCCGGTGATGGGAGGCGTGACTGGTGGTTGGGAGGCAGGAAATACTGCTGGGCAGACTTATATGGTCTGTGCCCTGAAAAGGACAGGTACAAATTCAAGGTAAGGTATACACATATGAGTTTGTCTTGGGCAGACTGGATGGACCGTGCAGGTCTTTTTCTGCCGTCATCTACTATGTTACTATGTTACTATGACATAGGCTAGTTTGAGGGGTTTTATAGAACACAGCCCCTCACCCTTAAGAAAAATCTGTCTCTAACTAGACTGGGCCACCTTAAAAGCACTGATCCCTCCCCTGGAGGAAGTGAGCTGGAAGGGGCGGAGTTTAAAAGATAGGGCCAGGCTAAGATTAAGGAGGCCCAGGGAAGGAAGAACTGAAGCCCAAATTTATACCTTTATTAAAAGTGTTGAGCTGCTGTGACCTGGCTGAGGTAAGCCAACTTTGCTTTTTGTTAAGCCTTGCAAGCCATAATGAGGTAATTAAATTTGCTGACGACACAAAGTTATTCAAAGTTGTTAAATCGCAAGAGGATTGTGAAAAATTACAAGAGGACCTTACGAGATTGGGAGACTGGGCATCTAAATGGCAGACAACGTTTAATGTGAGTAAGTGCAAAGTGATGCATGTGGGAAAGAGAAACCCAAATTATAGTTATGTAATGCAAGGTTCCACATTAGGAGTCACCGACCGGGAAAGGGATCTAGGCTTCATCGTTGATGGTACGTTGAAATCCTCTACTCAGTGTGCGGTAGCTGCTAAGAAAGCAAATAGAATGTTAGGTATTAGGAAAGGAATGGAAAACAAAAATGAGGACATTATGATATCTTTTTATCGCTCCATGGTGCAACCACACCTCGAATATTGTGTTCAGTTCTGGTCACTGCATCTCAAAAAAGATATAGTGGAATTAGAAAAGGTACAGAGATGGGAGATGAAAATGATAAAGGGGATGGGATGACTTCCCTATGAGGAAAGGCTAAAGCGTCTAGGGCTCTTCAGCTTGGAGAAAAGACGGCTGAGGGGAGATATGATAGAGGTCTATAAAATAATGAGTGGAGTGGAATGGAACGGGTAGATGTGAATCGCTTGTTTACTCTTTCCAAAAATACTTGTTCTAGGGGGCATGCAATGAAGCTAGAAAGTAGTAAATTTAAAAGAAATCGGAGAAAATATTTCTTCACTCAATGTGTAATTAAACTCTGAAATTGGTTGCCAGAGAATGTAGTAGAAGCAGTTAGCTTAGCGGGGTTTAAAAAAGGATTGGCTGGCTTCCTAAAGGAAGAGTCCATACACCATTATTAAAATGGACAGGGATAATCCATTGCTTATTTCAAGAATAAGCAGCATAAAATGTATTGTACTGTTTTGGGATCTTGCCAGGTACTTGTGACCTGGATTGGCCACTGTTGGAAACAGGATGCTGGACTTGGTGAACCTTTGGTCTGTCCCAGTATGGCAATACTTATGTAGGTCTGGCTGGAGCCAGACCTGGGTCTTAGAAGACCTGAGAACTTACAGGCTGTGTTTGGGGTGGGGCTGCCCCACCAGCCACAGACTGCTTGACCTGCTAGCCAGAGGCCTACTTAAGACTGTTATTAAACCAGAGAAACTGTTGCATCTGAGGTTCCTGGCCTGTGAAGTAACAGGTCCCAGGGCTCAGATGATAAAGCATTTACTTTCGCAATTATATACCTTGTCTGGCTGAGTTATTCCCAGGGCCAGCCCTATAACCCTCACCTGGGGTCTCACAGCTGGGTAGAAACTATGAACCACTGACTTATATGTCCTACCAAGAACAGACCAAAATACAGAGTATATCTGAGAAGTATGACATCTATTGGACAGTTGAAAGGTGACGACACTGAAGTATGAACGAATCTGGAGAGCATTGTGGCTCCTTCTGTCAAACTGCATGAGAAAAGATTTAGTCGAAAACAACCCCTAAGGAAGCCATCTGAGTAAAATTGAGGGCCAATGTTGGGCATAGATGAGTGATTCTATTTTTGAATTTGGATCAAGTTGCAGTTGGATTTGTATCATTTTAAGCCACTTTTGTCACTAGCAATGCTTCATAAAAAAACATAAAAAGTACAAAAATCATTGGAGATTTTTGATCAATGAAAGATACAGGAGCCTTTTGTTAGGCACTATGAAAAATACTCTGTTGGCTTCTGAGGCCCTTTTTCCTTCATTTTTGATGTATTGTGTTAACTTGATAGTTTTCTTGATTCCATAGTGGTATGTGCCACCAAGAAAAGAAACATTCACAAACTGATTCACTAGTTCATCTGTCTCCAGTGTACTTTTTAACCACAATATAAGAGACTCTTGGCATTTGCCAGACTTCCCTCACTCCCTGTTGAGTTCTGCAAACATTCTTCTGAGCTGCTAAATAAGTAAATCAATATATTGAACACTGCTGGTTGCAGGAATGTTTGTTTGTTTGTTTGTTTATTTATTTATTTATTGCATTTGTATCCCACATTTTCCCACCCCTTTGCAGGCTCAATATCTTGATAAATGTTGCACTTATATAGAAATCATATGCTTGTTTTTTATGCTAACTAATTTTATTAGGGAGCAGTTTTATATGTTTAGGGGAAACACACACACACACACATTTAATGTATATTTGATTGAAACAAATTCTCATCTTATGAGTAATTCTTCTTCTTGATTCCAAACCTCTGGAAGAGAATTGTCTCAGTTGGCTTCAAGTTGAGCAAAAATATTTACTGCAGAGCATAGCGAAACAGCGGTACTTTGTTTTTTTTTATTTCTAATGTGTACTTTAACAAATAACTTCTTGTTTTATAATAGTTGCTTTGTATCTTCAGGGAAGTTGAGGGGTGAGAAAACAATGTAAATATGCTGTCCCACAGGAGAACTCACAGGGCCCAGGCAAAACTGTGTGTGTGGTGTTAGGACATTAGCAGAAAAGTAAACCTGATAGGGAACCAGAATTCTGTCAATCAGGCTCAAGATATTGTGCTCTGTCCATATATTTTGTTTACTGTAGGGTTTTATGAGTTGTAACCTGCCCATGCAGGCTGTTAATGAGGCTAAATCTTGCTGCTTGAGGATCGAATTACAGCACACCTCTGGGCTAATGGTTATAAACAGAAAGTCCCATTAGGGCTGCATTTTGATTCATTCATTAGCATTTCTTCTATTGTTCTGAGAACAATGCACAGTAAGTAGATACAAACAAACAATTTACATGGAAATGGATAAAATGTACCTAATTAGTATTTTCTGCTTGTTTTATTAATGGCTGCTTTAAGCATAATAGCACTCTCCAGCTATCTCACACAGAGAGGTTATCAGATGTGAAATACTTGCTCTTTCTTAGGTTGGAATGTGCTCAAGATATTTTATTAAGAGAAAATTGGTTTCCCAATTCTTCTTTTTTCCAAGTTGTCCCCCTTGTTTGATTTAAATTTGCAATTCATGTGCATAAGCTTTACTTACCTACCTAAATCAGCACAGAATCAGATGCATAGTAAATTTAACTAGATTTTAAAGTAATATCGCCTAAACAAATCATGTGAAGGTAATTCATTTTGTGTGAACCATTTTAATGACACCTTTTCTTTGTGGGTGAAAATTTATGGACAGGAGAAATCAAACAAAAGATCCCCTTATGAAGGTTTGTGAAAGGTTTAATTTTTAAAAAACTTTTTAAATAAATTTAATTATGAGTCATTAAGGCATCCCCCCCCTTTTTTTTTACAAAGCTGCGCTAGCGGCTGCCAGTACAGTAATGCCCACACAGCCCATTCAAAATGAATAGGCTGTGTCAACATTGCCACATTGCCGTGCGGCTTTGTGAAAGGGGGGTTAGTTTGTTAAAGAGCTTATATGACATCAGCCAGCTGGAGTCTGTATTTTATCATTTTACTTCTCTGTTTCCAGTGCTAATGGATCACCTTCTGCAGCAGAGAGATGAGGACTAAAAACCCGATACTGAGCTTAAAAGCACAACCGTTATTAAACAGTACTATTTTTGTTTATTTGCTAAATTATCCTACAATCACTAGCTCTATAAATTTTGGGGATGATTGCATAATAAGGCTTTTCACTTGGAGACTTAGAGGCATATTTTCAAAGCATTTAGACTTATAAAGTTACATAGAGGGGTTTGATGTGTCTATTGCTAAAACGTCTAAAGTCAGAGAGCAATAATCAAAACCAAATATGAACATCTCCCATGATTCGAAAATATGCCAAATATACATTTTAGAGCAAAACATCTCCAAGCAGCGCCAGAAAATGTCTCCACTGTTCGAAAATACACTATGGAAAAACAGGGCCAAGAAAAACATCTGCAGCAGAGTCAAGACATTGCCACGGTAGTATCAAGACGTTCCTCTGTTGTGAAAAATGTCTATATATAGCATGGCACTTGGAGGAACATTCCTCATAGGGCAACATGTCTATGAGGAGAAAGCCTAACTATTCCCTAGAGCAGCATTTCCCAAACTGTGCGTCGTAGCACCCCAGTGCGCCACAGCAAACTCACATGGGAGTTCACGCACTGGAACAACGATCGATGCGGTATCGTTCACCTTCCTCTCTTCATCACCCGCTGCAGGCTGCTGGCAGTGATGTAAGCACTGCCTTTGGCCTACCGCCGAAGTCATCTTTGTATGGCATCCCGCCTACACGGAAACAGGAAGTGGCTCTATAAAGAAGGCTTCCAGGGCAGGCTGAATTTAGCGCTTACACATTGCTTCCGATGATGGTGGCCTGGAAATTTGGAGGCCTGCTCTCGCCCCAGGACCCTGGCTGCTCACTATTCAGCTGTCAGGGAGGGAGAGCCCAGGGCTGCGGACATTATGTTGCCTCCCTCCTGTGCTCAGCTCCGGGCTGCTCTTCATCTCCTCTCCCCAGGAACAAGGTAAAAAATGGATTATAATGGATTACAAGGGGGCATGGGTTGGAGGGAGGGAGATGATGCATGGGGAGAGAGGGAAAAATACTGGGCATGATGTGGGGTGGGGAGGTGCTGTTAAAAATTGCTCAGACACTAAGGGTGCTGTGAACCAAAAAGGTTTGGGATCCACTGCCCTATAGGAAACTGAACTCCTGGTGCTCCTGTGCCAGAGAAACAGGAGACACATATTTAAGAGGAACCACATGCTGTCTCCATAAGAGCATGAAGAACATCAGAGGGATCCTGGGAAGGTAAATGTGCAACAATTACTACTACTTAACATTTCTAAAGCACTACTAGGGTTACGCAGCGCTGTACAATTTACATAGAGGGACAGTCCCTGCTCAAAGAGCTTACAATCTAGTAGACAAGTGAACGGTCAAATTGGGCAGTCTGGATTTACTGAACGGTAAGAGTTAGGTGCCGAACGCAGCAATGAAGAGGTGGGTTTTAAGCAGAGACTTGAAGATGGGCAGGGAGGGGGCTTGGCGTATGTGCTCAGGAAGGTTATTCCAAGCATAGGGTGAGGCGAGGCAGAATGAGCCGAGCCTGGAGTTGGCTGTGGTGGAGAAGGGTACAGAGAGGAGGGATTTGTCCTGTGAATGGAGGTTTCGGGCGGGAACGTAAGGGGAAATGAGGGTAGAAAGGTAGTGAGAGGCGGCAGACCGAGTGCATTTGTAGATAAGAAGGAGAAGCTTGAATTGAATGCGGTATCTGATTTGAAGCCAGTGAAGTGACCTGAGGAGAGGGATGATATGAGTATATCGGTTCTGGCGGAATATAAGACGTGCGGCAGAGTTCTGAACAGATTGAAGGGGGGGATAGATGACTAAGTGGGAGGCCGGTGAGGAGTAAGTTGCAGTAGTCAAGGCGAGAGGTAATGAGAGCATGGACGAGAGTTCGGGTGGTGTGTTCAGAGAGGAAAGGGCGAATTTTGCTGATGTTAAAGAGGAAGAAGCGACAGGTCTTGGCTATCTGCTGGATATGCGCAGAGAAGGAGAGGGAGGAGTCAAAGATGACTCCGAGGTTGCGGGCAGATGAGACGGGGAGGATGAGGGTGTTATCAACTGAGATAGAAAGTGGAGGAAGAGGAGAAGTGGGTTTTGGTGGAAAGACGATGAGCTCGGTCTTGGACATGTTCAGTTTCAGGTGGCGGTTGGACATCCAGGCAGCAATGTCGAATAAGCAGGCTGATACCTTTGCCTGGGTCTCCACGGTGATGTCTGGTATGGAGAGATACAGCTGGGTGTCATCAGCATAGAGATGATACTGGAAACCATGAGATGAGATCAGGGAGCCCAGGAAGGAGGTGTAGATTGAGAAGAGAAGGGTTCCAAGGACAGATCCCTGGGGAACACCAACAGATAGGGGGATGGGGGTGGAGGAAGATCCATGAGACTGAACTCTGAAGGTGCGGTGGGAGAGATAGGAGGAGAACCAGGAGAGGACAGAGCCCTGGAACCCAAATGAGGACAGTGTGGCAAGAAGTAAGTCATGATTGACAGTGTCAAAAGCGGCAGATAGATCGAGGAGGATGAGGATGGAGTAGTGGCCTCTGGATTTGGCAAGGAACAGGTCATTACAGACTTTAGAGAGTGCTGTTTCTGTCGAGTGTAGAGGGCGAAAACCGGATTGAAGTGGATCGAGGATGGCATGAGAGGAGAGAAAATCAAGGAGGCGGCTATGAACAGCACGCTCAAGTATTTTGGAGAGGAAGGGTAGGAGGGAGATGGGGCGGTAGTTGGAGGGACAGGTAGGGTCAAGTGATGGTTTTTTGAGGAGAGGTGTGACTACGGCGTGCTTGAAGGTGTCAGGGACAGTTGCGGTAGAGAGAGAGAGGTTGAGGATATGACAGCTGGAGGGGGTGACAGTATGAGAGATGATGTTAAGTAAGTTGGTGGGGATGGGATCAGAAGAGCAGGTGGTGCAATTCGAGGAGGAAAGAAGGCGAGCGGTTTCCTCCTCGGTGATGACAGGAAAGGAGGAGAAAGAGGCCTGGGTTGGTTGGTTGAGGGCGAGGGTTGAAGGGTGAAGAGGAGATGACTTGGTAGTGAACTCAAGGTTGATCTTTTGCACCTTGTCGCAGAAGTAATCAGCCAGTGATTGAGGAGAGAGCGAGGGGGGGTGGGAGCGGAGGGCACTTTGATGAGGGAGTTAAGGGTGGCGAAGAGACGACAGGGGTTGGAGCTGAGAGAGTTGGTCAATTGGGTGTAATAGTCCTGTTTGGCAAGGAATAGGGAGGAGTGAAAGGAGGATAGCATGAATTTGTAGTGAAGGAAGTCTGAATGGGTGTGAGATTTCCTCTAGAGGCATTCAGCAGATCGGGCGCAGGAGCGAAGGTAGCAGATGCAAGGGGTCAGCCAGGGCTGGGGATTAGCACGCTTTGTGGGATGGGAGGTGGATGGTGCGAGAGTGTCCAGAGCAGAGGAGAGAGTGGCATTGTAAGCGGAGACAGTCTTGTCGACAGACTCAGAGGACATGATGGAGGGGAGGAGATTAGAAATACTAGAGGATAGGGTGGGAGGGTCAATAGCCTGGAGATTCCTGGAGGTAGTGGTTAAAGTTGGACGGGGCTGGGGGGGGGTGAAGAAGTGTGAAGGTGATTAGGTGATGATCGGAGAGAGGAAGAGCTGAAGCGTGGAAATTAGAGGTAGAGCCGGAGGAGGAGAGGACGAGGTTGAGACAGTGGCCGTCTCGGTGAGTAGGGGAGGTGGAGCATAGCTGGAGGTTGAAGGAGGATGTTAGAGTGAGGGACTGAGAAGCGTGAGGGTCGGATTGGTCATCAACGTGTATGTTAAAGTCTCGGAGAATGAGGGACGGAGATGAGGGTTCTAGAAAAACGGAAAGCCAGGCATCGAAGTCGGTGAGAAAGGACGAGAGGGATTTATTAGGGGGGCGGTAAATGACTGCCACTCTGAGTGGCAATGGGTAGAATAGTCGGATGGAGTGTGCTTCAAAGGATGAGAAGCAGTGAGACTGCGGTAGGAGGAGGGGTTGGAAACTACAGGAGGGCGAGAGTAGTAGCCCGACGCCTCCACCGCGGCCAGCTGGGCGGGGAGTGTGGGAGAAGAGATAACCTCCATGACAAAGGGCTGCGACTGAGGCAGAGTCATCAGGGGAGAGCCAGGTTTCAGTTAGGGCGAGCAGTTGAAGGGAACGAGAGATGAAGAGATCGTGGGTGAAGGGCAGTTTGTTGCAGACCGAGTGGGCATTCCACAAGGCACATGAGAAGGGGAGGGAAGAGAGGGGGAGGAGGGGAATAGAAATGAGATTGGAGACATCACGGAATCGTTTGCATGGATAGAAGGAGGACAGGTGAGGGGGGCCTGGATTAGGATTAATGTCTCCCGCGGATAGCAGGAGGAGGAGCAAGAGAGGGTGGAGGAGGGTGGGGGAGGTCGGGCGACGAAGGCAACGAAGATGGGGTGCACAGGAGGAATGGTGATGGGTTAATGGCAGGAAGGAAGTGTTGAAGGTTAAGAGCTAGGAAAGAGGAGGGGGACAAGAGAGATGGTGAAGTGGTGAGGGACGGGGGTGAATAGGGTATTGCTGTAGCGAGCAGGACGGGAGGGGACATGGGTGGGCAATGAGTTCCAGCGGTAGACAGCGGTGGGGGGAGGGGAAAAAGATTAGGAAGGGACAGGGCAAGGAAGAGAATGTGGGCAGGGGCCATAAGTAGTGATTGCGGTGTAACAGGTGTATGTGTAGTGACTGAGGTGAGAAGCAGATAGAGCGGAAAAGCTGAATTAGAGGCTTGGAATTGGAGGGATTGATGGACTGGAGAGCAGGTAAGTCAATGGCTGACAAGTTAGCAAGCAGGCAAGTGAGGCAGTGGCTGCCAAGCTAGCAGGCAGGCTGGAACAAGCTGGTGCAGATAGACAGGAACGAGCAGGGAGAGGCAGTGAGAAGCTGGGGAGCAGGTAAGTCAATGTAATGGCAGGTAAGTCAATGGCTGACAAGTTAGCAGGCAGGCAAGTAAATCAATGGCTGACAAGCTAGCAGGCGGGCTGGAGCATACTGGTGCAGATGGACAGCAGGTAAGTCGATGGCTGATAAGTTAGCAGGCAGGCAGGTAAGTCAGTGGCTGACAAGCTAGCAGGTGGGCTGGAACAAGCTGGTACAGATGGACAGGAACGAGTAGGGAGAAGCTGGAGCAAGCAGGCTGGAGCAGATGGACTGGAACAAGCAGGGAGAAGCTGGTTCAGGCAGACTTGGAACACGCTGGAGCAGGTGTACTGGAGCAAGCAAGCTGGAGCAGATGGACTGGAACAAGCAGGGAGAAGCTGGAACAGGCGGACTGGAACACTGGAGTAAGCAGGGGAAGCTGGATCGGCGGACTGGAACAAGCAGGGAGAAGCTGGAACAGGCGGACTGGAACACTGGAGCAAGCAGGGGAAGCTGGATCGGCGGACTGGAGCAAGCTGGGATTGGGCGGACTGGAATAAGCTGGGATCATGCAGACTGGACCGAGCTCGGAGCAGGCGGAACAGGCGGACTGGAACACACTAGAGCATTTGGACTGGAACAAGCAGGCTGGAGCAGACGGACTGGAACGAGCAAGGGGGAAGTGGATCGGTGGACTGGAACAAACTGGGATCAGGCAGACTGGAACGAACTCGGATCAGGTGGACTGGAACACGCTGGGGCAGTTGGACTGGAACAGGCAGGCTGGAGCAGACGAACTGGAACAAGCAGGGAAGCTGGGTCGGCGGACTGGAGCAAGCTGGAGCCGTTGGACTGGAGCAGGCAAGCAGAGAGACGCTGGCTCGGGTGGACTGGGGCAAGCTGGAGCAGCTGGGCTGCTTTCAGAGCAACCGAGCTGGGCTGATTTCAAGGTAACCGATCAGCCAGAGCTCCCGTGAGGCACCTCACTCACTCCCCGAGTGCCTGGTCAGCAGCACCCGGGCAGGCTCGATGGTCAGACGGTCGCTCAGGGTGGGTGTCCGCAGGCGAACGGTTGTCTGCACCGGTGGAGTCTCTCGATGATCCGTGGATGGCAGCGTCAGGCGTCCACGTACGGGTGGTCCGCGACAGGGCTGGAGGTGGCGTGGGCAGACGGTCCACCAGTGGTGCTGGAGGCGATTCAGGCCGGAGCTTGTCTCCACGTGGTCATGGGTGATCTCGTCCAGTTCGCGAGGAGCTCCACTTTTTCAACAACTCTCCGCGAGGTCGTCGGTCGACGGGTCAGCCGCTCTCGTCCCGGTCCGATCAGTCAGACCTGGGGCGCGGCAGGCTGACAACTCCGATCAGCCCTGGGCCTCTCACCCGCTCGACCGCTCGCCGCAGTCCGCCGCAGCATCGTCCCAGCATGGGAGTCGATTCTACTCCGCCTCCACTCTGGACCGGTCTCCGCTCAGTCCGGTTGATCTGGCCGGCTCTGCTAGGCACATTCCTCAAGTATTACAGTACCACTCATGTGCAAGCACCATATATAGGCAGGGTCACATAGGTCCCCCTTGTTGCCAGACATGTGTATGTTTGAGAGAAGAAAAGGGGGGGGGAAACAGTGCTGAAATCACAATGTACAGAATATGTCCTGACAAGTTAGCATGGGGCCCCCCTTCCACTATGCATGCTGCACAACAATGAGGAGCTGCACACATTTACCCCCTTCCTCCTCCCGCCAACCCTGGGCCACGCTTACATAGTGATGGGAATGTTGGCAGATGGTGACTACACTACATAGAGAAACCCAAAGGCACACTAGCTGTACCCCTCATCCCCACCTCAAATCACTAACACACACCCTGCAGATAAATACCACTGTGCCACCCTCTGTCTCCATGGCTACCTCAGCTCACACAGCACCTGTGCCCATGTAATGCATACCCATCCCCTTAGCCTCCCCCCTAATCTGCCTGGTGCCATGTGTCCCAGCCTAAGTGAGGAGCAGTACACAACATGGTAGTCCAAATAATAATGTATGTGATGCCAAAGAGGCCCAGCTTCTCAGCTTTCTCTCCACCAACTTGTGTTTTGCAGGCGCACTTGACTGCACTGGGACCTTGAGTCACTCCGGCTCTGGTACCGGCATGCTCAGAGAGAGGACCTGGGCCTGATCAGGCACACAAAGGAGCAGCTCAGAGCGCAAGGGATTACAACGTACATACCGCCCTATAATGTCCCCCCCCCCCCCCCCCCATCAGGCCTCAAGATACAGCTATCTCCCTACAGTGTCCCCCAAACCACCATATCTCCACCAAAGGGAGGGAGTGGGGGGCCAGATGTGCCCAGGTGAACACAGTGTACCACTGCAACAGGGAGTTGGAGGACTGTATGAGGAAATGGCACCAGCTGAAGCATGAGGTGCGACCCAAGGCTGGCACCCACCCTTTATACAATGACACTGGCAACTTCACTCTCCTGGAACAGATGGTGTATGCTGTCCTCCCCCATGAGGTTGGGAGCCAGGACACATTGGCACAACCGGAGGAGTCAGGTACATTTGGGAGATGACAGCAGTGCAGTCCATAACATCTGTCCCAGAAGCATACACATTGTATGCCTCAGTGATACCACTCCCATGTGTCCCTCAGGTTATGAGGTAAGTGGAGGAACGGGGTAATATGGTACACCACAGCACATTGTGAATGGTTTTTAATCAGGTCATGGCCCAACACATTAACAGGAAGTAGCAGGTATTGGTCAGGAGCCAGTCAGCTAATGCTCTCTAAGGTACACAGTGCACCGTACCACTTGCCTCCTGTAGTGTTGCATGTTGGACCGGACATATTTGGATTGCATGACAATGCTATTCCTCATAATCTGTCATCTGGAAGTGCACATGGAGGGGTATGTACAGGAATGCTGCAAAACAGTGGCAGGTTAGGTGGAACAATAAACACATTTTCTCTGCTTTCACTATGCAGATGACGACACTATCTCAGAGGGTGAGCCGGGATCCTGCAACCACAGTACCCACATGAGGAAGGCAAGCCAGAGGATGCAGCAGAACGTATGCCAGCTGTGGCCTTACAGGAGGGCAGTGGAGGCAATGAAGTACCAGGAGAGGGCCACACCGAGGCGATGCATGCAGGGAAGATGAAGACCATGAATTGGGGGTGCTGGCCCCCCCTCTCGCATTAGCTTATAGGTCCAGGGACACTGAGGAGGAAGTTGAGGAACCACAGGTGGGCCGGAGGGAGCCACGCTGTCACAGGCACCAGCTGCCACACCTGGCCACTCAACTCCTGGCCCACAATGAGGAGCTGTACATGTATCACCAGAGGAAGCTGGATCTGCTGCACCAGGGGGGGTCGAGGCACAGCAGGCCCACCTTGAACAGCTGTGGCTCCAGACAGAAGAGAACCGATAGTCCTCTGATGCTATCTTTTTTGCCAACTTCTGGCAGGCAGTCCGGCAAGATCTCCAGGTATATGCAGCAGCCATGGCAAGCACACCAACTTTCTCAGAGGCCACTGGTACTGTGCCACCATCCAGCAGGCCTGCATGAGCACCTCCACCTCATCCACCAGAAAAAAGGCCTACTTTGGCACTTCTAGCACCCCAGACTAGGCCAGCAGTCCAGAGGGCCAACCTACACACACCCTCTAACTCACAAACAGCCAGGTGGCCCAACTTCCAGGCACAGCAGAGTCTGTAGGCACCTCGGAAAGAGCAAGGACAGTGACAGCAGCAACACTCTGTGCCTGATGCTGGACAGGTTAGCCCAACATGCAGCTGCTTCTGAGCATGGGGGCAGAGGCACTTTCCAGAGAGGAAGGGGAAGTAGGTAGGGGGCCTGATTCCAGCCTTCCTGTGCTGCATCGAGGGGAGGGAAAGGTATGTGTGTGCTGGGGGGAGAGGGTGTATGGGGGGGCACAGAGAGGAGGTAGATGGTATGGGGGGAGGGGTGTTCACACAATAATAGTTTTCACCAGAAATTTGACTGGATGAGTCTTTCCCTGGCTCGGACCCCCAGCTAGTTTGCAATCTGCTCTGTGGAGGGGGGGGGGTGCCTCATCATCTTGGTCTTGTGCCTGCTGCTTTGGTTTCTGTGACTGTGGATCCTCTGAGGGGCCTGTCCTCTACACTGGGCCAGGTTATGAAGCATATAGCAGACCATGAATATCACGGTGACCTTTTTTGGGCTATAGAGCTCCCCTCCGGACCAGTGGAGACATCAGAACCTGTTCTTTAGCTAGCCAAAGGTGTACTCCTATATAAGTACACAAATATGGAATGAACTACCTAAATCAATAAAATCAACACACTACATAAATAATTTCCATAAATTATCGAAAACTAACCTGTTCAACAACGCATACTACAATAATCCATCAGGAAGTATTTTTTCACAGAGAGGGTGGTGGATGCTTGGAATGCCCTCCCGCGGGAGGTGGTGGAGATGAAAACGGTAACGGAATTCAAACATGCGTGGGATGTGCATAAAGGAATCCTGTGCAGTAGGAATGGATCCTCAGAAGCTTAGCCAAAATTGGGTGGCGGAGCAGGTGGGGGAAGAGAGGTTGGTGGTTGGGAGGCAAGGATAGTGGAGGGCAGACTTATACGGTCTGTACCAGAGCCGGTGATGGGAGGCGGGACTGGTGGTTGGGAGGCGGGAAATACTGCTGGGCAGACTTGTACGGTCTGTGCCCTGAAAAAGGCAGGTACAAATCAAGGTAAGGTATACACATATGAGTTTATCTTGTTGGGCAGACTGGATGGACCATGCAGGTCTTTTTCTGCCGTCATCTACTATGTTACTATGTAAATGCCAGTTAATCAAAATTTTATACCGAATCTTCACTAAACATAATTCTGTACTTCCCGATTGTCCATACTAATCAACAAGATTGAAGTTTAATATTTCTGATTGTCCAAGTTAATCTATCACGATTGAAGTTAATCCAACATCTCTTATTTCTGATTATGAAAATGCACTTTCTGTAACTGTATTCCTAATCCTCTCTGTCTCCTTCACCTTAAATACGTATTTCTCTTCCAGAATTGGTGATCACCATTATGTTAACTGTAAGCCACATTGAGCCTGCAAATAGGTGGGAAAATGTGGGATACAAATGCTACAAATAAATAAATAAACCTTCTGAACTGGCAAGGACAATATAGCCTACTGATAGGAAAAATTGAAGATAAAGAGATTACATTTGCCGACATTTATTCTAGTAGTGTTGAATAGTTATTTCAACTTCTGGTTACTGTGGCGGTGAAACATTTTAACACCACCTTGAAAAGTCACATATAAGTGGAATGTTTATAGGGAAAAGTGAGATGCTGTCGTCTGATGAAGGTTATGAAAAATACAAACAGAAAACAGCAAAAGTGACTCAGAAATAGACGATTCCCCAATAATCTGTAAGATTTATTTTCCAACACAAAGACTCAACATGGCCGTGTTTCGGCCAACTAGCCTGCCTCAGGAGTCTATATGTAAAGAACATAAAACACAATTAAAACAAAATAATAACATTCAGAAATAAAACTGTCTTAAATATGTAAAAAAAAATAATAATAAAAGACGTAAAAACATTTCCAATACAAATGATAACTCAGTCTGAAGAACAAAAAATGTGTTGAGTCTTTGTTGTTGGACAATAAGGGCCCTGTTTACTAGTGTTTTTAGCACATGCTGAACGCTAGAGACACCCATATATTCCTATGGGTGTCTCTAGTGTTTAGCGCATGCGCTAATAACACTAGTGTGCCTATAGCACAGCTTAGTAAACAGGGCCCTATTGGAGCATTGTCTATTTCTGAGTCACCTTCGCTGTTTTCTGTGTGTTCTCAAGTCTGCGAGGGCATTTGTTCTTTTGTGTATCGGTATGAAAAATACAACATTGATGTATGTATGATAGGAGTAGTCTAGGTTCCTTTTTTTTGTGCCGCACAAAATCTGTTCAGAAAAGGTGTAATCTTATAAAGATACATACTGAAAATAGCTGTTATAAAATAGTGTATTCAGATACCCACATAGGCATTCCCTGGGGCATAGTAGAGCAGGAGCAGAGTTAAATTGTATGCATGTATTTTATATTTTGTGCATGAGAATTTGTATGCTACCAAGTATAGTTCTGTGTGCCCCTTTTTAAGGGCATATGGGACTAAATGTTTTAAATAGCACAAAAATAAGTGTTAAGCGCTATTCTATAAACAATGCTCAAAGTTAGGTGCTATTTATAGAATGGCACAGCACCGGGAACAATGACTATATTTAGGCGTTACCATTTACACCAATCGAAACCTTAATGTAAATCCTGAGCAGATCCCCTTTATTCTATAACAATTTGCCTAAATGGCAGGAAAGCCACTGATCTATCCATGGCCACAACTCATTTTATGATCTGCATGTAAAATTTACGCATGGATCCAGACAAGTAAATTTACGCGTGTAGATTTTTTTTTAACACGTGTAGATTTAACTAATGCCAGTTAGCACCTATGATTGGTAGAGCCCAATTATCAATGCTAATTGGCTTGTTATTCAAATTGCACATGCAAATTGGGCACACACCGAAATGTGAGCATGCCATTTATAAAATTCGGGGGATGTTGTCATTATGAAGTAGGCAAATTTGTGGTTTTTTCACATAGGTGCACTTTGATAAAATTTCTAGAAACTTTTAGAGGTGCTGCCATGCATGCATTCAGCTTCCCTCTTATCATTAGTGTATAGGATCTTGTTAGTCTTTGTTTTTGTGGGGAGCCAAATGGATGTCGCTCACCTGTACCTCAAGTTTCTGGAGTAAATTTTAACTTTTAAATACTTTCTGCCAGTGGCATAGCCAGATTCCAAATTTTGTGTGGGTGCAACACATTTGCTCTCCATCCCCTGCCCCCCCCCCCCAGCTCAGCTTAAAATGTACATATCTGATGGGGATCCCCAAGCCCTACAAGCTGAAGACATCCTCTGAAGGTTCTAGAACTCCCAGATGGGAGAAGGGGACTGGGTCTGGGGGGGGCTCAGATGGGAGAAGGGGACTGGATCTGGGGGAGGCTCGGGAGACTGGGACTGGGTGGGGAGCTCAGATGGGAGAAGGGACTGGGAACTGGGTCGGGGGGCTCAGTTGGGAGAAGGGGACTGGGTCCGGGACTGGGGGGACTCAGATGGGAGGGGGCTCATATGGGAGAAGGGGACTTGTTCTGGGGGGGGGGGTTCAGATGGGAGAAGGGGCCTGGAGCTGGAATTGGGGTCTGAGAAGGGGGCAGGAGGGAGAATGGGGCCATGCCTGGGGCAGGTGGGAGAATGGGTCTGAGGCTGAAAAGGGGGGCCCTAAAGCAAGGCATGTGGATGAAGGGGACTGGAACTGGGGGCTGAAAAGAAGGGTAGGTGGGATAAGGGGGCTAGTACTGAAACTGGGGGCTAAAAAGGGTACAGGGAGAAGTGGCTGCGGCTGAAGCTCGGGACTGGTGGAAGAAAAGGGCTGGGGTTGAAACTGGGGACTGGGGGCTGAAAAGGGGTCAGGGAGAAGTGGCTGGGGGCTGAAGCTCGGGACTGGTGGGAGGAGAAAAGGTCTGGGGTTGAAACTGGGGACTGGGGGCTGAAAAGGGGACAGGGAGAAGTGGCTGGGGGCTGAAGGTCAGGACTGGTGGGAGAAAAGGGCTGGGGCTGAAACTGGGGACTGGTGGGATAGTGGGGCTGAAAAGGGGGCAGGTGGGAGATGTGGGCTGGGGCTGGAGCTAGGGGCAGGTGGGATAATGGGGCTGGAACTGGGGGACGAAAAGAGGGGGCAGAGAGAGAGGGAGGACAGACCCTGGATGGAAGGGGGAGCGAGAGGGAGGACAGACCCTGGATGGAAGGGGGAGCCAGAGGGAGGGCAGACCTGGATGGATGGGAGAGGGAGGGTAAATGGTGGATTGAAGGGGCAGAGAGAAAGGGCAGACAGTGGATGGAAGGAGCAGAGATAGAGAGCAGATTTGGATGGAAGGGAGAGAGAGGGCAGACAGCGGATGGAAGGGGCAGGGAGAGAGGGCAGACATTGGATGGAGGGGATGGCAGAGAGAGAGCGAAGACAGATGCTGGATGGAAGGAAGACAGTGAAAAGAAAATGAGGAAAGCAGAAACCAGAGACAAACTGTAAATAAAATATATATTTTTATTTTTTTGCTTTAGGATAAAGTAGTATTGTAGCTGTGTTAATAAATGTTTATAAATAGAACATGTAAATAAGGTAATCTTTTTATTGGACTAATTTTAATACATTTTGATTAACTTTCTGCGAACAGGTCAGGATAGGATATTGTAACAGCACTATACTGTAATGACCTGAGAAAAGAGGTTTTGGCCTCTGAAAGCTAAATGTATTAGTCCAATAAAATGGTATTATTTTATTTTCTATATTTGTTTTATTTCTATTTGTTAATTTGTAAAGTGGTGATTGATATTTGTTAGTTTTTTCAAATTTACATCTGCTGTCTTTATATTTTGCACAGTACTAGGGGACATTTTCTGTTTCTGTGGTGTTGCATTGTATGCAGAGTCTGGCATCTTGGGGGTTCAGTTTAATTTTTGTCTAAATAGAAAGTTTATGATTACTTATTCTATATCTGTGTTTGTGAAAAAGACATGGCTTTCAGTTGGCATTGACTGTGCAGGATCGACGATCTGTACTATTCTGTCTGTTTTCGTTTTACAATAGGTGAATTGATGTTCTAGTGCTCACTGTAGTGTTTAAGATGCTTTCCTTTTCCTTGTGTGACTTGTAGAAATTACTGCTTATGGTATGCTAGAATTGCTCTATAGGTCCTGAATGTTTTGTATTCTCGGTATGCCTAGTACTGGATTTTGGAGGGGGGTGTTAAAAAATGACCAGCCCAGGGTGTCAACTACCCTAGGTATGCCACTTCCTGAAAGGTCTTGTTTTTGATGGCTGTTACTTCAGCTTGCAGAGTCAGTAAGTTTCAGGCCTTAGTAGCGGTTCCACCTTACACAAAGTTTCATCATAACAGAGTAGTTCTCTGCATGCACCCTGAGTTCCTGCCTAAGGTTGTGTCAGAGTTCCATCAGAATCAGTCTATCGTTCTTCCAGTATTCTTTCCCAAACCTCATGCCCATCTTGGCCAAAGCACACTGCACACTTTGGACTGCAAGAGAGTACTGGCCTTTTACCTGGAGCGGACTAGCCTACAGAGAGATCACCCAGCGTTTTGTTTCTTTTTATCCCAACAGGATGGGGGTCACCGTCGGGAAATGCACAATCTCCAAGTAACTGGCAGATTGCATTTCTTTTGCTTATGTCCAGTCTGGGCTGACTCTTGAGAGTCATGTCAAGGCTCTCATAATGTCAGAGTAGCCCACTTTCGGTCAACCTCTATAGAAGAGATTTGCAAGGCAGCAAAGTGGTCTTCTGTCCACAAATTCACATCTCACTGTTGCCTTGAGCAAGATACCCAAGCAGGTAATCGGTTTGAGCAGACAGTTCTGCAGAATTTGTTTGTGGTCTAAAATCCAAGTCCACCCACCTAGGTTTGTTTTGTTCTGTTCCAGTCTTCATTCTCACATAGTTGTATATAGTTTCAGGTTTATTAATATTTTGAAGTCACCAATGCGAGTTCCTGTTGTCCTACTGTTTATTGTTTTCGTACTGTTATTGTTTTTGGTAAGCCAGGTAGCTAGGGATTTCCGCATGTGAGAATTGTCTGGCCTGCTTGTCCTCGGAGAAGGTGAAGGTACTTACTTATGGCAAGTGTTCTCCAAGGGCAGCAGACCATCAATTCTCACATACCCTCCCACCTCCCCTTGGAGTTGTTTTGTATAGCTATTTTACTTTCTCCGAGGACAAGCAGGCTGCTTGTTCTCACGACTGGGTTGACGTCCACGGCAGCCCCCACCAACCGGAACAAAAACTTTGCGGGCGGTACCG
Source organism: Microcaecilia unicolor (assembly GCF_901765095.1). NCBI lineage: Eukaryota > Metazoa > Chordata > Amphibia > Gymnophiona > Siphonopidae > Microcaecilia > Microcaecilia unicolor. The sequence continues at coordinate 88,963,724 of NC_044033.1, read as the reverse complement.
CATGCAGGGCACGCCCACCGCGCATGCGCGGCCGTCTTCCCACCCGTGCACGACCGTTCCCGCTCAGTCTTTTCTTTTCCGCGCTGGAGAGAGCCGCATTCGTCTCTCTGTCAGCCCCGGAAACCGGATCGCGCTTCGCCGCGAGATTTTTTTCTTCGTTGTGTTTTTCTTCGCTTCTCTGTTTTAATTTTGTAAAAAAAAAAAACGAGAAGAACTTTGCTTTCCCTCGTCTTTCTAGCGGGGGCGTCTCGTTGCGGCCTTGTGGCCGCGCGGTCGATTTATTTTTCGAGGTGTGAATTTTACCGCCACCATCGACGACTTTGACCTCGCCGATGCGATTTTTCCGTCGATGTCCTCGAAGGTCCCGAGTGGATTTAAGAAGTGTGGTCGGTGCGGCCGGCATATCTCGCAGACCGACACTCACGCTTGGGCCGGAGCACGATACCAAGACGTGCACCTTGTGTCTCGGATTACGGAAACGGACACAGGTGGCGAGGCAAGTTCTACGGGACCGTCTTTTTGGAACTTGCGCCGGCCCCTCAACGTCGACTTCGACGGCATCGGTATCGACGGCCGGATCTTCGGTACCGGTACCGATGTCCACGAAATCGGCACCGACCCCAGGAGCACAGGTCCCGTCGGCCCGCCGGTCTTCCGGAGACGGCAGGGGTGAGCGGCCGCGTGGGCAATCGGCCCCGGTCACTCCCTCTACCCAGGGCCCTCGGGACCGAACCCTGTCGGACCCAATCCCTCGAGGCCGAGGGGGATCTACCTCCTCCTCTTCAGTACCGCTGAGCGCCGATGACAGGCACCGGAAAAAGACAAAAAAGCACCGTCATCGGTCGCCCACGACGCATATGGCTCCTGGCTCCAGAGTCGATTCGACGCCGAGGAAGCAGCAGCGCCGGGAGGAGCGGTCCCCCTCTGTAGTAGAGGTATCGTCACGTCAGGGTGCCAGCACTTCGGTGCCGTCTCCTGGACCCGAACAGCTTCCGGCACCGACACCTCTACCGGCCCCCTTGCCTTTCCCGACAGCAGGCCTGGACGAGTGCCTCCGAGCCGGGGATCCTGGAAGGGCTGATGTGCCAGACTGTGCCCCTCGGCGCCATTGATGGAGGCACCGGCGTGCTCTAGCCCGGTGCCGAGGCCTTCGACGCCAACGCCGCTTGCGGCGCCGGTCTCGACCGCCACGCAGGTGGAGTCCCCGTCGACATCGATGGAGGGAGCTTCATCCCCGCCGGCGCGGGAGTCCACCGCTCGACGACGCCACCGAGGACTCGGTGCCTCGAAGTCGAGCCGGGCCCGGTTGAGGTCTGAGCTACAGGAGCTCATGTCCGACACCGAGGAAGAGGCCTCATGGGGGGAGGAGGAGGACCCCAGATATTTCTCCTCAGAGGAGTCTGTGGGCCTTCCCTCCGACCCCACTCCTTCACCAGAGAGAAAGCTCTCGCCACCTGAGAGTCTCTCCTTTGCCTCCTTCGTCAGGGATATGTCGATTTGCATTCCCTTCCCCGTGGTCTCTGTGGATGAGCCGAGGGCTGAGATGCTCGAGGTTCTCGACTATCCATCACCACCTAGAGAGTCCTCCACGGTACTGTTGGATTATTTGTAGTAAATAATTAGCAGATTTTAGTACACACAGCTTCAGCTTTAGAAATGTTAATTTCTTTCTTCATCTCTCTCTCATTCACCCCTGAATAATTCACTGCTGAGTCACTTTAAAGTTGAAGTAACAAAACATCTGTTTACTCACAGTTTGTAGTTAGATTATAATCAGACAGGCTTATATATACATATTACTATACATTTGTATTATCAGCTCCTTCCATGTGCTTAGATGGTAATGGATGCTCACACCACCATAGATCCTCTCAGGTTAGGAGAGATCATGAGCTCCATGTGCTCCATGTGCTGCATGTGCTGTGTCTAAACCCCCACAGGAAGTTGCATAGCTGTGTGACCTCTCTAAGTAATTCACATCAGAGGTCACAGAGTAATCACAGAGAAATAATAGGTGACAGGCAATGCATGTAAAATACAATACATTCCAACAAACCCCTTCTCATGCATAACTGTCATGCAATTATTTATTCATACAAAGTCCAAGCTTTATACGCAGATTCACAAAACGTTCTCTGGGTAACGGTTTGGTCATGATGTCAGCTGTCATCTCACTGGTGTGACAATAGTGTAGACTGATGACCCCTTCTTTCGCCAACTCTCGCACGTTGTGGTATTTCGTTGCGATGTGCTTGGTGCGTGACTGAACCTTGTCATTCTGTGACAGTCGGATGCAGCTCTGATTATCTTCCATTATCTGGATTGGTCTCTTTTCAGCTATTCCAAAATCCAGCAAAAGTTTTTCAATCCACATCAGTTCTCTGCACGCTTCCGATACGGCCACATATTCAGCTTCTGTAGAAGACAAACTCACAATACTTTGTTTATGACTGGCCCATGAAATTTGTACATTTCCATACATAAACACATATCCACTTGTGGATTTATAATCAGAATGATCCCCTGCCCAATCTGAATCACAGTAACATATTAGTTTTGGATTACTATTGGCTGAAATCTTTAATTTACAATCAATGGTACCCTTTAAATACCTTACCATCCTTTTAACTGCAGTCCAATCTGATTTGGTAGGTGAGCTGACCCTTCTGCTCAAAATTCCTACTGCATTTGCTATATCAGCCCTGTATGTGGTAGTTAGATATAAAAGCTTACCTATGGCTGATCTATATTGGATGTTATCTGGTAAAGGTTCTCTTACTGTTTCATCCTTCAGAAAATCAGTGATCATGGGAGTGCTTACAACTTGGGCATCTTGCATACCTAAACTTTCAATAAGCTCATTTATTTTCTGCTTCTGGCTTAGAAGATAAGAACCATCATTTTGTTTCTCAATTTCTATACCAAGATAGTATGACACATTTCCAAGTTCTTTTATCTCAACATTCTGGTTTAAACACTTTACAATGTCCTTGTACTCTTGCTCACTTTTGCTTGCAATGAGCAGATCATCAACAAAAGCTAAAATGTATGCATATTGTCCATTTCTGCACCTAGTGTACAAGCATTTATCTGCTTCACCTTGCTTAAATCCTAAATTTGTCAATATTTCATGCAATTTATCATTCCAACATTTCGCACTTTGCTTTAATCCATAAAGACCTTTGTTTAATTTACACACTAGCTGTCTTTGTTTTGTATTTATGAAACCTGTTGGCTGTTCCATGTACAAGTCTTCAGTTATATCTCCGTGAAGAAATGCTGTTTTCACATCAATGTGTTTGACTTGCATGCCTTTTGAGACTGCAATGCTCAGAAGTGTTCTTATTGTGGTGTGTTTCACTACAGGTGCAAACACTTCATCAAAATCTTCTCCATAATTTTGAAGATATCCCTTTGCCACTAATCTGGCTTTATACCTTTCCACTTTTCCTTGTGCATTCCTTTTTAACTTGAATACCCATTTGCATCCTATAGCTTTCTTGCCAGGAGGTAATTTTGTAAGAATCCAAGTATTATTTTTATCCAATGCATCAATTTCTTCTTGTGCAGCTTTATGCCATTCAGCAGCTTCTTCTGCTGGCATTTTCTCAATCTCATCCCATGTTAAGGGCTCTTGAGCTTCTGCTGACTTTGTTAAGTAAGACAGTCTTGGGGGTGGAACACCTTTGTTTTCCCTGGATGAGCGTCTGACAACAGGTTGGTCTGACCTTTCCGCATCCTCTAAATCTGAGAGTTCTTCTCCAATTGATTCCCCTTCTCCAACTGTACTGTCTTCTTCAATGATCCTTTCTGTGTCTGCTTCCTCTGCCTGTTCCTCGTTAGATACAGGTGAGTTGCTTTCAGACATCTGCCTTGGTATGGCATTTATATACACTGGCATGTCTATTATGGTTCTAGTTTCATATTCTGGGTGATAAGGCTCATCTGGATAATCCAGCCTTTATCAACCCTTTTGTTTTCATCAAAATATGTAACATGTCTTATGCCAACAATGCCAGTTTTCAGATTCAAAATTCTATATCCTTTGTGTCCTGGAGTATAGCCAACTAAAATGCCCCTTTCTGTTGTGGAATCCAGCTTATGCCTTCTTTGCTTTGGTACATGAGCATATGCTGTACTTCCAAATGTTCTTATGTGTGACAGGTTTGGCTTCCTACCATGCCATGTCTCATGTGGTGTGCGCTCAGCGCCTTTAGTTGGCATTCTGTTTTGTAGGTACACTGCTGTGAGAATGGCTTCCCCCCATAGTCTTTTAGGGAGATTGCTATCTGACAGCATACATCTGGTCATTTCCACAAGTGACCTAAATTTTCTCTCTGCAACAGAATTTTGCTCTGGTGTATAAGCTACTGTTGTGATATGCTGAATGCCTTCTTGTTCTAGAAATGTGCGCATGCTTTGCGAAGTGAACTCACCACCATTGTCGGTCTGAAGAACCTTTGGTTTTCTTTCAAATTTATTGCTCACCATGGCTACGTATTTCTTCAGCATGTCTGTGACTTGACTTTTCTCTTTCAGCAAATAGGCCACACAGTATCTAGAGAAATCATCCAAGAATATTAGCACAAATCTGTTATTTCCCAATGATGGGATATTAAACGGTCCACATAAGTCACTGTGTATTAAGTCCAGCACTTTATTACTCCTATTTCCTGTGTATGCAGGAAATGAGGGTCTCACACCTTTTTGAGTAACACAGTCTATGCATTTCTCCATTTTACCAGCATCTGCACTTATCTGAATGCCAGTGGCTAGTTGCTTACTGTAAAGATCCTGGATCACCTTAAAATCACGATGTCCCAGGCGGCGGTGCCAGATTTCCAGACTACATTTACCATCATTCTTCCTTACTTGCGCCATATGTGAGGCTTCACCTGAAATGCTCAGTTTATAAACATCATTATGCATAAAAGCTTCAGCATACACTTCATCATTTTTAGAGATTGTGCACTTACTGTTTTCAAAATGAATCGCAAATCCCTTCTTATCTAATGTAGATACACTAAGCATATTGCAAACTGCTTGGGGAATATACAAGACATCACTTACAGGAATTTCTTTAACTTCATTAGACACTTTGCATTTTAAGAATCCAATACCTTTTGCTTGGATCTTAGCAGTCCCTGCGTTTGCAGTTTTAAGAATACCTTCCTCTGGACACATTTCCTGAAAGAAATCCTTACAATTGGTTAAATGGCATGTGCTCCCTGAATCCAAAATCCAAGTACTTTCATTTGAATTATTATTTACCATAGTCAAAGATTTTTCTGCCATTAGAAAGCCCTTGTGTTTATTATTGTCCTTCATACATTTCCTGGTTTGAAAATTCTTTAGTTCCATTGGCTTAGGTGAGCTAGAGGGAGTGTTTTGTGTTTCCTTACACCATTTAGATACATGTCCCTCCTTTCCACATGAGTAGCAAATCAGCTTGCCCTTGGGTGGAGTTTTCCCATAGCTCCGCCTTCCTCTGTTCTTTGCCAAGAAATTTGTTTCATTTCTCTCTGACTGACTTTGAGAACACATCTCCTCAGAATCATTTACTATGCATTCCTGCCTTAGTTTTGATGTTGCCTGTTCAAAAGATTGCCCTTCAATGGCCTCATTTACAGACCTAAAAACATCAAACTTCTTTGATAGTGAGGTAAAAAGAAATGCTCTTTTCAATGCATCACACATGGGAATTCCTGAAAGTTCTAACTTTTGAAATGAAGACATAAGATGCATAATGTGATCATTACATTTACTTTTATCCCTTAATTTGGTTTCATTCAACTCTGCCAACCAAATTGGTTGCTGCTTTGCATATGTAGTTGCATACATAGTTCTCAGTTTATATAAAATGTCCTTTGGTGTATCTTTTCCCTCCACTAATATGGCTTGTTTCTCTGAGAGAGCTTCCAAAAGCATGCACTTCACATAATAGTTTGCATTGTCCCATTCAGCCATATTTTCAGCTGTTCTGTCTTGGTCTAAGCATATATTTAATCCTTTTGCTCGAAGGAGACATATGAATCTTAGTTCCCACTGCCGATAATTAAACTCAGTTAATTTAGGCACCTTGAGAGAATAGAACAATGGTGAATTTCTTCCCTCAGCCATTTTCCTAGCCTTCTGTCTGCTGTGTGGGGGGAGAGAGAGACAGACTGAATCTTTCCTTTAAAACTTAAGAGAAAAATGTGGCCTTTTTTTCTGCCTGGTAATATTTCTCTTCTTTTTCAATTCCTGGCCCTGGGCCCATAACCCTTTTTGTTGGATTATTTGTAGTAAATAATTAGCAGATTTTAGTACACACAGCTTCAGCTTTAGAAATGTTAATTTCTTTCTTCATCTCTCTCTCATTCACCCCTGAATAATTCACTGCTGAGTCACTTTAAAGTTGAAGTAACAAAACATCTGTTTACTCACAGTTTGTAGTTAGATTATAATCAGACAGGCTTATATATACATATTACTATACATTTGTATTATCAGCTCCTTCCATGTGCTTAGATGGTAATGGATGCTCACACCACCATAGATCCTCTCAGGTTAGGAGAGATCATGAGCTCCATGTGCTCCATGTGCTGCATGTGCTGTGTCTAAACCCCCACAGGAAGTTGCATAGCTGTGTGACCTCTCTAAGTAATTCACATCAGAGGTCACAGAGTAATCACAGAGAAATAATAGGTGACAGGCAATGCATGTAAAATACAATACATTCCAACAACGTCAGGGTGCCAGCACTTCGGTGCCGTCTCCTGGACCCGAACAGCTTCCGGCACCGACACCTCTACCGGCCCCCTTGCCTTTCCCGACAGCAGGCCTGGACGAGTGCCTCCGAGCCGGGGATCCTGGAAGGGCTGATGTGCCAGACTGTGCCCCTCGGCGCCATTGATGGAGGCACCGGCGTGCTCTAGCCCGGTGCCGAGGCCTTCGACGCCAACGCCGCTTGCGGCGCCGGTCTCGACCGCCACGCAGGTGGAGTCCCCGTCGACATCGATGGAGGGAGCTTCATCCCCGCCGGCGCGGGAGTCCACCGCTCGACGACGCCACCGAGGACTCGGTGCCTCGAAGTCGAGCCGGGCCCGGTTGAGGTCTGAGCTACAGGAGCTCATGTCCGACACCGAGGAAGAGGCCTCATGGGGGGAGGAGGAGGACCCCAGATATTTCTCCTCAGAGGAGTCTGTGGGCCTTCCCTCCGACCCCACTCCTTCACCAGAGAGAAAGCTCTCGCCACCTGAGAGTCTCTCCTTTGCCTCCTTCGTCAGGGATATGTCGATTTGCATTCCCTTCCCCGTGGTCTCTGTGGATGAGCCGAGGGCTGAGATGCTCGAGGTCCTCGACTATCCATCACCACCTAGAGAGTCCTCCACGGTACCGTTGCACAATGTCCTCAAAGAGACACTGCTTCGGAACTGGTTGAGACCTTTATCTAATCCCACCATCCCCAAGAAAGCGGAGTCCCAATACAGGATCCACTCAGACCCAGAGTTAATGCGGCCTCAATTGCCTCATGACTCGGCGGTCGTGGACTCTGCTCTCAAGAGGGCACGGAGTTCGAGGGATACTGCCTCGGCGCCCCCGGGGCGGGAGTCTCGCACTCTGGACTCGTTTGGGAGGAAGACCTACCAATCTTCAATGCTCGTGACCCGCATCCAGTCCTACCAGCTCTACACGAGCATACACATGCGGAATAATGTGAAGCAACTGGCGGACCTGGTCGACAAGCTCCCCCCGGAGCAGTCCAGGCCTTTTCAGGAGGTGGTCAGGCAGCTGAAGGCGTGCAGAAAGTTCCTGTCCAAGGGTATATATGACACCTGTGATGTGGCATCTCGTGCTGCTGCCCAAGGTAGAGTGATGCGCAGGCTCTCATGGCTGCGTGCCTCTGACCTGGACAACCGCACCCAGCAGAGGCTGGCCGATGTCCCTTGCCGGGGGGATAATATTTTTGGTGAGAAGGTCGAGCAGTTGGTGGACCAACTGCATCAGCGGGAAACCACCCTCGACAAACTCTCCCACCGGGCGCATTCAGCATCCACCTCAGCAGGTGGACGTTTTTCCCGGGCCAGGCAGGCTGCGCCCTACGCCTACAACAAGAGTAGGTACACCCAGCCGGCCCGAAGGCCTCCTCAGGCACAGGGACAGTCCCAGCGCGCTCGTTCCCATCAACAGCATGCGCCTAAGCAGCCCCCGGCGCCTCCACAGCAAAAACCGGGGATGGGTTTTTGACTGGATCCATAGAAACATAGCCGCCATCAAAGTGTCCGTGCCGGACGATCTGCCAGTCGGGGGGAGGTTAAAACTTTTTCACCAAAGGTGGCCTCTAATAACCTCCGACCAGTGGGTTCTCCAAATAGTGCGGTGCGGATACGCCCTGAATTTGGCCTCCTCTCCACCAAATTGTCCTCCGGGAGCTCAACCTTCAGCTCCCAGCACAAGCGGGTACTTGCAGAGGAACTCTCCGCCCTTCTCAGCGCCAATGCGGTCGAGACCGTGCCACCCGGGCAGGAAGGGCAGGGATTCTATTCCAGGTACTTCCTTGTGGAAAAGAAAACAGGGGGGATGCGCCCCATCCTAGACCTGAGAGGCCTGAACAAATACCTGGTCAAAGAGAAGTTCAGGATGCTTTCCTTGGGCACCCTTCTGCCAATGATTCAGAAAAACGATTGGCTATGTTCCCTGGATTTAAAGGACGCATACACTCACATCCCGATACTGCCAGCTCACAGACAGTATCTCAGATTCCGCCTGGGCACACGGCACTTTCAGTATTGTGTGCTGCCCTTTGGGCTCGCCTCTGCCCCAGGGGTGTTCACGAAGTGCCTCGTGGTGGTCGCGGCGTATCTACGCAAGCTGGGAGTGCACGTGTTCCCATATCTCGACAATTGGCTGGTCAAGAACACCTCGGAGGCAGGAGCCCTCCGGTCCATGCAATGCACTATTCAACTCCTGGAGCTGCTGGGGTTTGTGATAAATTACCCAAAGTCCCATCTCCAGCCAACCCAGTCTCTGGAATTCATAGGAGCTCTGCTGACTACCCAGACGGCTCAGGCCTTCCTTCCCGAAGCGAGGGCCAACAACCTCCTGTCCCTGGCTTCGCAGACCAGAGCGTCTCAGCAGGTCACAGCTCGGCAGATGTTGAGACTTCTGGGTCATATGGCCTCCACAGTCCATGTGACTCCCATGGCTCGTCTTCACATGAGATCTGCTCAATGGACCCTAGCTTCCCAGTGGTTCCAAGCCACCGGGAATCTAGAGGATGTCATCCGCCTCTCCACCAGTTGCCGCACTTCACTGCTCTGGTGGACCATTCGGACCAATTTGACGCTGGGACGTCCATTCCAAATTCCACAGCCCACGAAAGTGCTGACGACGGATGCATCTCGCCTGGGGGGGGAGCTCATGTCGATGGTCTCCACACCCAGGGTCTGTGGTCCCTCAGGAAAAGGATCTGCAGATCAACCTCCTGGAGCTCCGAGCGGTCTGGAACGCACTGAAGGCTTTCAGAGATCGGCTGTCCTGTCAAATTATCCAAATTCGGACAGACAATCAGGTTGCAATGTATTACATCAACAAGCAGGGGGGCACCGGATCTCGCCCCCTGTGTCAGGAAGCCGTCGGGATGTGGCGTTGGGCTTGCCAGTTCGGCATGCTTCTCCAAGCCACATACCTGGCAGGTGTAAACAACAGTCTGGCCGACAGACTGAGCAGAGTCATGCAACCGCACGAGTGGTCGCTCCATTCCAGAGTGGTACGCAAGATCTTCCGAGAGTGGGGCACTCCCTCGGTGGACCTTTTCGCCTCTCAGACCAACCACAAGCTGCCTCTGTTCTGTTCCAGACCACAGGCACACGGCAGACTAGCGTCGGATGCCTTTCTCCTCCATTGGGGGACCGGCCTCCTGTATACTTATCCTCCCATACCTTTGGTGGGGAAGACCTTACTGAGGCTCAAGCAAGACCACGGCACCATGATTCTGATAGCACCTTTTTGGCCCCGTCAGATCTGGTTCCCTCTACTTCTGGAGTTGTCCTCCGAAGAACCGTGGAGATTGGAGTGTTTTCCGACCCTCATTTCACAGAACGACGGAGCGCTTCTGCACCCCAACCTTCAGTCTCTGGCTCTCACGGCCTGGATGTTGAGGGCGTAGACTTCGCTTTGTTGGGTCTGTCTGAGGGGGTCTCCCGTATCTTGCTTGCCTCTAGGAAGGATTCCACTAAAAAGAGTTACTTTTTCAAGTGGAGGAGGTTTGTCGTTTGGTGTGAGAGCAAGGCCCTAGAACCTCGTTCTTGTCCTGCACAGAACCTGCTTGAATACCTTCTGCACTTATCAGAGTCTGGTCTCAAGACCAACTCAGTAAGGAATCACCTTAGTGTGATTAGTGCTTACCATCTTCGTGTAGAGGGTAAAGCCATCTCTGGAGAGCCTTTAGTCGTTCGATTCATGAGAGGTTTGCTTTTGTCAAGGCCCCCTGTCAAGCCTCCTGCAGTGTCATGGGATCTCAACGTCGTCCTCGCCCAGCTGATGAAACTTCCTTTTGAGCCACTGAATTCCTGCCATCTGAAGTACTTGACCTGGAAGGTCATTTTCTTGGTGGCAGTTACTTCAGCTCGTAGGGTCAGTGAGCTTCAAGCCCTGGTAGCTCATGCTCCGTATACTAAGTTTCATCATAACAGAGTAGTACTCCGCACTCACCCTAAGTTCCTGCCGAAGGTGGTGTCGGAGTTCCATCTTAACCAGTCAATTGTCTTGCCAACATTCTTTCCCAGACCGCATACCCGCCCTGCTTGAACGTCAGTTGCACACATTGGACTGCAAGCGAGCGTTGGCCTTCTATTTGGAGCGGACACAGCCCCACAGACAGTCCGCCCAATTGTTTGTTTCTTTCGACCCCAATAGGAAAGGGGTCGCTGTCGGGAAACGCACCATCTCAAATTGGCTAGCAGATTGCATTTCCTTCACTTACGCCCAGGCTGGGCTGACTCTTGAGGGTCATGTCACGGCTCATAGTGTCAGAGCCATGGCAGCGTCAGTGGCTCACTTGAAGTCAGCCACTATTGAAGAGATTTGCAAGGCTGCGACGTGGTCATCTGTCCACACATTCACATCACATTACTGCCTCCAGCAGGATACCCGACGCGACAGTCGGTTTGGGCAGTCGGTGCTGCAGAATCTGTTTGGGGTTTAAATCCAACTCCACCCTCCAGGACCCGAATTTATTCTGGTCAGGCTGCACTCTCAGTTAGTTGTTCTTCGTAGGTCAATTTCTATTATGCCCTCGCCGTTGCGAGGTTCAATTGACCTGGGTTCTTGTTTTGAGTGAGCCTGAGAGCTAGGGATACCCCAGTCGTGAGAACAAGCAGCCTGCTTGTCCTCGGAGAAAGCGAATGATACATACCTGTAGCAGGTGTTCTCCGAGGACAGCAGACTGATTGTTCTCACCTACCCTCCCTCCTCCCCTTTGGAGCTGCGTTTTACTCTTTTTGCTTGTCATTCAACTGAGTGGGAACGGTCGCGCACGGGCGGGAAGACGGCCGCGCATGCGCAGTGGGCGTGCCCTGCGTGCGGGACCGCCCGCAAAGTTTTTGTTCCGGTTGGTGGGGGCTGCCGTGGACGTCAACCCAGTCGTGAGAACAATCAGCCTGTTGTCCTCGGAGAACACCTGCTACAGGTATGTATCATTCGCTGTACTGCCGGTCCTGCACTCTTGCGGCGGGCAGGAAGGCATTCACAGTGGGAGTACAGTCGCGTGCTTTTAATGATATAGTATGCTGTAAAAACGTTTTGCACTGGGCAACATGGATGACATCACCACCTACATGTGAGAGTTGATGGCCTGCTGTCCTCTGGGAATACCTGCTACAGATAAGTATCTTCTCTACATCAAGAGTGTGTACTCTTTGCAAAGGAGGGCGCAATATGTATAAAAGCATACACTGTTCTTAAAGAGTGAGCACTATAGTGCACTCATACAGGAAATTTTGCAATTAATGTGGGTTCAAAATGGCCATAAATGCATGTTAAATATAAAACCTTGCTGTGCTTTAGTAAATAGGGCCCAAAGTACATTAATTACATACATTTTGTTTACGCTTTTTTAAAACTAAATGTTATCAATCTATTAAAACATTTAGTGTAGTTATAAATTGCAAGATATAGATTGTAATAATTGAATGGTATATTTTATTGTTGTTTTTTTTTTAGCTAAGGGGCTCTTTTACTAGGCTGCACTAAAAGGTGGCCTGCGCTATGACTACTAGTGTGTGGATTTCCAGCATGCTAAGGCCACTTTTAGCACAGCTGTAAAATGAGCGCGTTTTCCATTTTTGCAATAATGACAACGCACTAATTTTCCCATTAAAGATCATGGATTTGATATACCGCTTTTTTGTGAGTACAACCAGAGTGGTTTACATATACTATATGCAGGTATGTGTATGAGCCCTTAACTACCCCTATTTTTTAGGCAGTAAGGGCTCACATGCTAGCCACTCACTAATCGGTTAGTGCGTGGCAATATAGCTGTGCTAACTGATTAGCGCTGGGCATATCTACTCTCAGCCCCTCCCCCCCCCCCCCCCCCCCAACAAGCTCCCAGCACTAAAAAATAAACTTTTTAGCATGTGGGAAGCATGCGCAGATGCTAAAACTACTGCAGGATGCCTGAGAGTGCCCCATGGTAGTGGTTTTTAACCTGCAGTAAAAACGCATTAGTACTTATTGCAGCTTAGTAAAAGGTCCCCTAAATAACTTAAGTGTTCCTTGTGCTGGAGTTAAAGTGCCTAAATGTTAAAAGTATGCAACTGTCCCCTTCTTCCTGCCCAAAAGAACATCTGACTTATTGTAAGATGCCTAACTGATAGAATGCATACTGTTTAAAATGTGGGCCAGTCGCATAGTATTAGCCAATTGCTATCATTATGATCAGATTGAGAATGAAATTGCAATTTTGTCAATTACTTAGTTGGCAACTGTTCGATATATCTTAGCAGCAAGATGAAGAGCGACGTCGGCAACTGAGAGAGCGAGCTCGTCAGCTAATAGCAGAAGCTCGATCTGGAGTGAAAATGTCAGAGCTTCCTAGCTACAGTGACATGGCTACAGAAAAGTTGAAAGAGAAGTCAAAGGCATCTGGAGGTGAGTTAAGGAACCTTGTGATATGCTTAGACAGTAGTCAGAACTGCACATGGTACTTTACTTAGACTTGAAAATGTTGCTGGGTAATTGACATTAATCAGGCACTCAGTGTCTTGTTGTCAAGATCCAGGTACTAATGCCTTAGTGGAAAACATCAGTCACTGCAAAATACATTATAATGACAAGTAATGATTTTTAAATCATCACTATTAATTACCAGTTGTTAAAAATAGTGATAACCTCCCACTTGCTTCGATTCCTTCATTAGTCGTCCATCGCTAAGGTGTTAAGTGTTTCTTTATTCACCTAGGTACTATGAATGACAAGATCCTCTCACCCCTCCATGATAAAAATATTGGATATGGAAAAATGTAAAAACATTTTAAGGAAAATTAAAATTTCATATATACAGGAAACAGTATAAAACAAATGAGAAATTGTGGCTGCTGTGACAGTAATTGGTTTAGTGTATTGTACGCCCAGTCAGTATGTGAGAATTAACATAAAATATAGCTAATTACTATTATGAATTTAATAAATGAAGGAGTAACTGTGCATTCTGATGAAAGCAGAGGATTGTATAGTTTTGTAATAATACTTGGAACATTAGATCATTTAAGTTTCTGGAACCTGAAACTGTTTCCTATGATGGACAATATCTGAGCTGAGTGGATAAGTATGTTGCGAGTGAGGTTTAGACATGTTTCAGCACAGGTGCCTACATAGGAGGGCTCATTGCAGCATTAAGCAATATTAAGGTCAGCACCAGTAATAATTTCAGCCCTGGAGCAGTCTCTCCTAATGGAATACAGTATTACTGGTTTATGCTGCAGTTAGTGAGTTTAGAAAAAGTGTGAGAATTGGAAGCTGACTGCAGATAATGGGGTAAAGCGATGCCTGGAGCTAAAGGTTCTGACGCCAGCTTCCTTTTCACTTTTTCTTATTGCTTTTCATATGTTAGCCACAATAGCCTGTTGAAGACATTTGTTTTATTAAGTTGCTAGATATGAGTTGATTGATGTGACTGGTAATAGCTATCTGTAATGAATACCATTTTTAGGGAGTAATCTTGTAAAACTTTTTATGCATGTAAAGTATATTCTATACATGGAAAATTACTTTTTCAAAGCTACACATGGGAATATATGTGCAAAGAGTAGGTGCCGTACAAGATTCTGCCTATAAATGTGCCTTTAGGCATAGTGGTGCAGTTCAGGCAGAGTTGCATATTATATAAAAATATACAAGTACATGTATAGAATACATGTGCACATTTATATTTCTTCCCCCAGATTCTATAAATGGCGACTAAAGTTGCACATGCAAATCAACACACATAGCTGATTTGCCAGTGCATCTTAATTGCTTAACAAGCTAATCAGCGCTGATAATTGGCCACTGGCAAGAATTATCAGTATTAATTGGCACTAATTAGAATTTGTGTGCAACGTTCTAAGTGTATTCTATAAACTGTTGTGCATAAATCTGAATATGTGGATCTCAGAAGGGGGCATGGCCATGGGAGGAGCATGGGTGAGTCATGGGCATTCCTAAAAATTACACGCACTGTTATAGAATATGCCTGATCAGCTCTTAAATATGGGCATTTACACCAGGTTTTGGTTGGCATAAATGGTTGCATCTAAATTTTAGCCATGGGGACAGCAGCTACCCATATTCTATAAACTGCACCTAACTTTAGATGAGGTTTGTAGAATAGCACTAAGCCCATATTTTTTCAGCAAGTTTTTTTAGGTGCAGTTTATAGAATCAGAGCAATTGTAAATTTCTGTGAGAGAATTTATATGAAATCGGGGTTATTGTAGGAGCTTATTTTAGAAAAACACGTAGGTGTCTATTTTTCTGAACAAATTAAGCACCTTTTTTTGATATTTCATGAGGATGCTCTGTTATAAAATTACCCCCTTTGTGTTTTTGGCCCATTCTGCCACAGGGAACAAAAATTGTTGCCTTTTTTTTTTTTAAGCAAAGCTCTTTCTATGACTTTAAGCAGTTCTATAACTGCTTTACGTACAGTAGCCCAGTGGCCTCATTTTACATGCAGATTAGACTACAGCACTATGCACATAGGGTAATTTTTTTTTTTCATTTATAAGAATTTAAATTTACAAGCAATAAAATAACTTGCCAGAAATACAGAAGGTAATACACAAGAATTATTTCAATCAGGTAATTCTGTATTCTTCCTTAGACCACAAAATAGGGAGAGTGAAACAAGACAAGGAGATCAATAATAATAACTGGGGATAATCAGGTTTTTCTGTTTACTGTTGCACATAGGGTAATTTTATAAATAAGTGTACATGTAAATAGTATGTGCATACTTTTTGTTGTAAGGATTCTAGCTGATTTTCAAAAGGAAAGTACTCACTTTCCTTTACACTTGCTCTTTACCACACTCAATTTTCTGGTTTCAAATACCTGCTCCTGAAAATGCCCCCACTCAGTTTCACTATAGAAATAACTTAAAATTTCCTTTTAAGCTGGTTCTCAACCCTGTTCTAAAGGTACTTTTTAATCTGGTTTTCTGGATGTCATATTGAATACGCATGCCAAAAATCTGCATACACCAGTTGTCAAATGTATGCTTATTCATTATAAATATACTGCTGAGCAAAAGTTTGTGAACCTCATAGTATGGTCAATGTTTTACCATAGTTTCTACTCAGAACATAATTGGTGCCTAATCGAAACTCTGATGAGAGAAAAATTAACCCATTGAATATAGAAATCAGGCAAAAATGTTACAACTTGTTCATTTATTCAACAAAAGCATTAATCAGTACATATCCTTGTGTGAAAAGAAATGCGAGCTCTTCATTCTGTAACTTTTCGCACCTCCAGTAATTGATTGTCAGTCTTATAAAGTAATTTCCAATAAGGTAATCACATTCATGGACATACATGGATTCTCTTTACTGGAATGAGCTGCTGGGCCAACATTAAGGGAGGATAGTTATTAAGGTGTGGTAAAAGTTGGGTTTTTATCTCACCTTAATTTACATCAGAAGTGACTAACCAATGATATCTCAGTACCACAGTTTGTCACTCCCACAGTGACTAACCTGCGGTACTGACCTGGCAAGCACATACCACCTTGAACCCTCAACCCCAGCAGGCACATACCCTCCCAAAGCCCCCCCCCCCCCCCCCCCCCCATGACATATTCCCCCTCTCCATGACGCATTCCCCACTGAAGGGTTCCTTGGGCCTTCCTTTACAAATCCATGTGGTTTAGTGGATACGGAGCAGGAACAACTGATGGGGCAGGATTGATGCTCAGTCACGTCTGCTGATGCCAAGTTCAAAATGGCACTGGCAACCACTAGCAGTAGTTTTGTGATAATACCACTAGTTTAGTTTTACATTTTTGATACATGACATTTTCCAATAAAATGAAAGCTGTTTACAATGACTGAAAAATCAAAGAAATGTGAAAGGAACTCCATAACATGAGAAAAGGCAAAAGGAAAAAATAAGGAGAGAGATAGAGAAATAATAGAGATGTGAGAGAACAAGACAGAGTCTAAGAACAGAGAAGCATTGTGCTGGTTCTGAGCCTTTTGGGCTCATCAAGATCAAGGGAAGGCCATAGTACAGAAGTAGGTTTTTAGTGCCACCCTTTGCCCTTATACAGCAACATGAAAGCTGGATGTAGTACCACAAGAATACTGCTAGAGGTTGCCAGTGCCATTTTGAACCCTGCTGGCAGGATCAACTGGGATCACTCCTACTCCCATAACTGCTTGACCCTAGGGATTTGTAAAGGTTGATCCAGGAGACTTTAAGAGAAGGGATAAGCCTTCAGTGGAATATGTCATGGGAAACCTTTTGAGGAATAGATGTGTCTGCTAGGGCATAGAGGAGGAACTCATGCCTAGCCTCTTTAAGAAGCAGCTGGGGAACATTGTACCACAGCTTGGAGACCTGACACTCCTGGCCAGGAAAAATAATGCCTGCTTTTATTTGGCATAATTTGTGACCATCTTCGGGGGGAAAAGTGACTAAAGTAGTGGATCCAAAATGTTGAGAATGGCCAATTTTTCATGTCTTGGGTCCATAAGCAATCTGCAATTTTCACATAAGAAGATGGGGTTTAAACTGTTGTATTGCAAGTTGTTTATTCTAATAGAATTTACTAAAACCTCATTTTTTGAATCTGGTGACTTTAAAGGTAGTCACATTTTTCTAGGAATAACACAGCTTGTTCTGTTTACCTCAAGCTGGACTATTTGATTTACAAGCATTTGCATCTCATTACTATTTATCCCTCAGTGACTTAAATTAACATGCATTAGAGTAATATAATGCACATTATTACCATTTAACATTGATTAAGAGGCAAACAACACATGGCCATAATGCACCTTAATAACTACCTCCCTAAGGGGTCCCTTTACAGAGTGACGGTAAGCCCAACATGGGCTTACTGCACACTAATCTGGAACTACCACTGACCGAATGCAGGTGCCAGCGATTGTTCCAGCCCCTGTACATGCCATTCACTGCGCTAAGGAAAATAACGGTGCTAACCCAGCAGTAATTGGGCAGCACCGTGCACTGCCCGGTCACTGCTGGGTTAACATGGGAGCCCTTAACGCCACCTCAGTGGGTAGCATTAAGTGCTCCCCCAGCATGGCCATTCCATCTTTTGGCCTTTTTCCCACTACAGTAAAAAGGGCCACAGCACACAGCTAAAAGAGGCCCCTAAATTTCTTAATTTAGCTTATTCAGTTCTGGAATAAGTTGAGGACATGGTTATTTTTAAATTTTTTAGTGTGATTGATCATATACTTTTAGGGATTTTGTTGTGCTGAACTATTTTTGAAATCATACTGTTTTATGAATAATGCACTGTAATTGTTTTGCATTATTAATGTACTGTGCATTAGAACCAATCAACATTGAACTCCTTAATTTGGTTACTTTATTTGGTTATTATTTAACGCTATACTTTATCCTACATTTTGCATACCTGATATGTATTAGCTATTTCTCTATCTCTAATTTTCTTGATATTTTATGTACCTTTAATTGTAACAATACTCTGTTCCTCTCATTCCGTTAATGACAATTGTCATTGCAGCATAATGTAAGCCACATTGAGCCTACAAAGAGGTAGGAAAATGTGGGATACAAATGCAGCAAAATAAATAAATAAACTGAAAGGTTAAGTAGAATATAAGTAACCAAATTAAATTAGCCTGTTCTTCCATATACAGAGCTGTTTCAACTGTCTGATACTGACATTCAGCCCTGCATGAATGGCTTGGTCTTAAACAATGAAATTATGTGTATAGCAAAACATCCAGTATCCAAATCTCTCTAACTGTTTTGCAGAAACTGGTCAGTTGGAGGGGACTCTATTTGAGCAAGTGAAAAATTTAATTAACAATTACCTCAACTGAAATTCCCTCAAATAGGCTACTATCACTGGTTTCATAGGTTTCCGGAAAAAAGAAAGCAGAAAACAACTCTGCATAACAGAGAAAAAACTGCTGTCTCAAAAAAAAAAAGCGAAATTAATAATTAACAAATTTGCAGAACTAGAGATCCACCTAATCCACTATGTTTATAAGGCTTTAATACATAGAACGTGAGCTGTTAAGCAATCAAGAATACTGGGCTTGATGGACCTTCAGTCTGTCCCAGTATGGCAGCACTTACGTTCTTATGTGAAACCATGCATGGCAAAAAAAAGAAAACTTAACTAAAGGAGAGCTTCACACTAGATCCAAGCGCACTCTTCACTCCACACATTTTCAATTGATATTCAATCTTTCCACTTTCTGGCACTAAATACAGCCCTCAATAACAAAAAAATATTGCTGTGTCAAAAAAATGTAACTAAAATAAACAGAACTATTAATTCACAAATTTGCAGAACTAGAGATCCACCTCTGTGTATCCACTGTGGACTAAATTCTATATGGTGCCTGAAAATTCCGTGTGGAAAAAAATACGTCGAAGAGTATTCAGTATGCCTAAATTTTATAGAATAGGCTTAAATTTCCACACAGTATATATAATTACACTGAGCACCTCTCCATGCAACCAAATTTAGTTTCAGCCATTTACGTAAATCCCAATGCATAAATTAGGCTCACAGCAGGTGTATTCTCTAACAACACGCATAGATTTTAGAAATACGCATGTCCTACTTTTGGCCACTCTCCCTTTTCAACTCTGCGACTTAGAATTTACATGCACCATGTTACAGAATATGCGTAGCGAGTTGTGAGCGTAAATCTTTAATAAGTACATAGTATTGCCATACTGGGAAGACCAAAGGTCCATCAAGCCCAGCATCCTGTTTCCAACAGTGGCCAATCCCGGTCACAAATACCTGGCAAGATCCCCAAAAAATACAAAATATTTTATACTGCTTATCCTAGAAATAGTGGATTTTCCCGAAGTCCATTTAATAATGGTCTATGGACTTTTCCTTTAGGAAGCCGTCCAAACCTTTTTTAAACTCCACTAAGCTAACAGCCTTTACCAAATTCTCTGGCAACAAATTCCAGAGTTTAATTACATGTTGAGTGAAGAAAAAGTTTCTCCTATTCATTTAAAATGTATTGCATTGTAGCTTCATCGCATGCCCCCTACTCCTAGTATTTTTGGAAAGCGTAAACAGACGCTTCACATCTACCCGTTCAACTCCACTCATTATTTTATTGACCTCTATCAAATCTCCCCTCAGTCGCCTTTTCTCCAAGCTGAAGAGCCTAGCCGTTTTAGCCTTTTCTCCTAGGGTAGTCGTCTCATCCCCTTTATCATTTTTGTTGCCTTTCTCTGCACCTTTTGTAATTCCACTGTATCTTTTTTGAGATGCGGCGACCAGAATTGAACACAATATTTGAAGTGCGGTCGCACCATGGAGTGATACAAAGGCATTATAACATCCTCGTTTTTGTTTTCCATTCCTTTTCTAATAATACCTAACATTCTATTTGCTTTCTTAGCCGCAGCAGCACACCGAGCAGAAGGTTTCAACGTATCATCAACAACGACACCTAGATCCCTTTCTTGGTCCGTGACTCCTAACATGGAACCTTGCATGACGTAGCTATAATTCAGGTTCCTCTTTCCCACATGCATCACTTTGCACTTGCTCACATTAAACGTCATCTGCCATTTAGACACCCAGTCTTCCAGTCTCGTAAGGTCCTCTTGTAATTTTTCACAATCCTCCCGCGATTTAACGACTTTGAATAACTTTGTGTCATCAGCAAATTTAGTTACCTCACTAGTTACTCCCATCTCTAGGTCATTTATAAATATGTTAAAAAGCAGCGGTCCCAGCATAGACCCCTGGGGAACCCCACTAACTACCCTTCTCCATTGATATTAATCTTAATATCAATGGACCTACTGAAACTTTATTCCACGCTGGAGAAGCAAATTATCTCTCTGATGCCTCTTCCTCAAACTATCTAACTATCTATGGATATTGTGTGAGCAAGTCAGATGAAGGAGTGGCACTCATTTTCTTTGCTCATTTCAGCCTGCTAGAGATCCCACTGTGCCCCTCTAGTTTTCTGTGAGGCACACCTGCCTTCAATGCAATCTTTTTTTCGAAGTCCCTCTTAGCCTTCCTTATCAGTGCTTTGCATTTGACTTGACATTCCTTATGATGTTTCTTATTATTTTCAGTCTGTTCCTTCTTCCATTTTCTGAAGGATTTTCTTTTAGCTCTAATAGCTTCCTTCACCTCACTTTTTAACCATGCCGGCTGTTGTTTGGTCATCCGTCCTCCTTTTTTAATACGTGGAATATATTTGGCCTGGGCTTCCAGGATGGTGTTTTTGAACAGCATCCACACCTCATATGTAAATTTTTGACCCTCGCAGTCATAGGCGGTCGGTGGCCCAACTGTTTGGGGAGGCTAAAGGGGGCGGGGCCAGGGGTGGGGCCTAAATCCATAATTGTCTGATCACACACAGAAAAAAAATAAATAAAAATAAATGTCACAATAGCTTTTATTAAATTTAGATATTAGTTATGTATCATATGTCAAAGAATAAAGTGGTTGCTCAAAGCATATACTAACCACAATCGCTCAACTCCAAAACACTATGCACAACTTTGTGCAAAAACACACTCTGAACCTTACTGTACCATAAATATTACACTGGGCAGAACCTAATACACCAATATACCACCCATACAGAAAATGCAGACCGTCGTCAATATTGAAACAAGGGATCATAATATCACAATTCTCATGTAGAGCCACAAAACATCCTAATTCATGTTTAATGTGGGATAAAATGTCATAAATAAGTAAATAAACTTTTAATGTTGAACACCTAATTCTCAAAGTGGACATATTCCAAACAGTATAATGAAAATAAAGTGATCTTTTCTACCTTTGTTGTCTGGTGACTTTGTTTTTCTGATTGTGCTGGCCCAGTATCCGATTCTGCTGCTATCTGTCCTCTTAACTCCGTTTCCAGGGCTTCCTTTCCATTTATTTGTTTACTTTCCGCCTTTCTTCTTTATTTCTTGTCCTACATCCGTAAGTAAAAGCTGGGTCCTCCGCAAACTTGACTGTCCAGTGGATCCAGCTTTTGCCTATTTTCTTCATCCATGTGCAGTTTTTCTACTCTCTTCCTTTTCCATCATCTCATCTCCTTCCTCACTCCTCCCTCCCCCTCCATGTCCAGCAACCCTCCTCTCCCTTCCATCCACCCATGTCCAGCAACTCTCCTCTCCCCTGCCCTCTCCTCTCCCCTTCATCCACCATGTGCAGCAACCCTCCTCTCCTCTCCCCTCCATCCACCCATGTCCAGCAACCCTCCTCTCCCTGCCCTCTCCTCTCCCCTTCATCCACCATGTGCAGCAACCCTCCTCTCCCCTCCATCCACCCATGTCCAGCAACCCTCCTCTCCCATGCCCTCTCCTCTCCCCTTCATCCACCATGTGCAGCAACCCTCCTCTCCCCTTCCCTCCATCCACCATGTGCAGCAGCCCTCCTCTCCCCTTCCCTCCATCCACCCATGTCCAGCAACCCTCCTCTCCCCTGCCCTCTCCTCTCCCCTTCTTCCACCATGTGCAGCAACCCTCCTCTCCTCTCCCGTCTGCCCTCGTTTCCTTCCTGCCCCCCCCCCCCCCCGCCGTACCTTTAAATATTATATTTTTGCTGGAGTCGTAGGCAGCGCCTGCATTGAAGGCATCAGCAGGCTCATCGCGGTTCCAGCAGCCTTCCCTCGCAAGTCGGATGATGGCTCCGCCCTCGTAGAAATAGGAAATACATCAGAAGAGGGCGGAGCCATCATCCGACTTGCGAGGGAAGGCTGCTGGAACCGCGATGAGCCTGCTGATGCCTTCAATGCAGGCGCTGCCCGTGACTCCAGCAAAAATATAATATTTAAAGGTACGGGGACGGCGGCGGGGCAGTGGCGGGCTGGGGAGGCTTAGCCACCCCAAGCCTCTTATACGGGGCACCTATGCTCGCAGTCGCTCCTTCACCGTTCTTCTCATTTTATCATAGTCTCCTTTTTTAAAGTTAAACACTCTAACATATTTGATTTCCTATGTATACTTACTTCAAAGCTAATATCAAATCCGATCATATTATGATCACTGTTATCAAGAAGCCCCATCACCATTACCTCCCGCATCAGAGCTTGCGCTCCACTAAGGACTAGTCTAGAATTTTTCCTTTTCTCCGAGGACAAGCAGGCTGCTTGTTCTCACATGTGGGGTTGACGTCCATGTTGGCCAAGGAATCGGCATTTTGCCAGCAAAATAAAGTTTTGCTAGAGTCTTCTAGCGAGCGAGCCGCGCACACCACGCATGGGCGGACATCTTCCCGCCCGTAGCGTGAACGTGCTACTTCAGTTTTTTCTTGTCCGCATTCGAGGTGACAGGTTTTTTTCTCTGCTCCTCGTAAGGCCCAGGTAAGAGTCTGACGACTTGTTTTCTTCTTTTTTCTATTTTAGTTTTCTTCAAAAAAAAAAAAAAATTAGAATCCTCATAGATCTTTTAGTTTAGCCCTCTTTTAAGTCTCCTGTGTTTTTCGCAGTCGGGAGCTCCCTTTCTTGTTTGTGCCCTTTTTTCTTTAAGTAGGCACGATCGTGTCTTTTGATTTCACCGAAGCCGTTTTTCCTTCCATGTCATCAAAGACACCCAGCAACTTCAAGCGTACACGGTGCAACCGGACAATCTCAGGTACCGATACCCACGCCTGGTGTATTCAGTGCCTTAGGCCCAACCATAGCCCAGCCGCTTGTAGTGCGTATGAAGAAACCGACCCAAGTGTCTCGAGAGGCCCAACGAGAAAAACCTTTTGGGGCTCAGTCTGGTCCTTCGACGTCGACGTTGGTACCGA
The DNA here is from genome assembly GCF_901765095.1 of Microcaecilia unicolor. Taxonomy (NCBI): domain Eukaryota; kingdom Metazoa; phylum Chordata; class Amphibia; order Gymnophiona; family Siphonopidae; genus Microcaecilia; species Microcaecilia unicolor. The sequence goes on along the minus strand of NC_044033.1, from coordinate 88,940,230 downwards.
GGTCGGCGGCGGGGTCAACATTGAAGGGAGAGAGCTAATGGCTGCTATGAGACCAACTCAAGCTGGGAGCAGTGAGGCATCGAGTGGGTCTCCACCTGCCTCGAGCCCTCCTGTTATGTAAGCCCCCCAGCCCCGAGGAGACGTGAGGATTCCATGTCCTCCTCATTGGTACCAAGGAGTCTCGATGACGGGCGTTGAGCGAAGGCTAAGAAGCACCGTCATCGTTCTCGTTCGATGCACGGTACCAGGAGCTCTGGGACGTCGAGAGAGTTGGCACCCGAGAAGCGTCGGTGCCGAGAGGATCGCTCCCCCTCGATGTAGGTGGTGCCGATGCGTCAGTCTCCTAGCAGCCCGATGCCTGCTCCCGAGCCTTCACAGATTCTGACACCGCCTGTCCCACTGACCCCGCAGCCTTCTCCGATGGCAGCTCTCGATGAGCACATCCGGGCCTTGTTTCCAGAACTTCTGGAGGGACTGCTACGTCAGTTATCTTCTGTGTCAGGGTGCTTGCGCCTTCTGTACCATCTGCTGCAGCAGTGTCTGGCCCTTTACCTGTGGTGAGGTCCCCGACTGCAGCATCAATGTCGTCTGCCACCCAGGTCGACTCCCCTTCGACATTGGTGGAGGGAGCTTCGCCCGCAGTCGGACCAGGCATCGACCTCTTGACATTGCCATAGAGGACATCGTTCCTCGGCGTCGAGGCAGGTCCAGTGTCAAAGCACCCTAACTCAGGTTTTATCCAACACTGAGCAGCAGCGTTCATGGGAGTCAGATGAGTATCCTAGGTACTTCTCTTCTGATGAGTCCTTTGGGATTCCCTCTGATCCTTCCGCTCCGCTAGAAAGGAGACTGTCTCCACCGGAGAGTCTGTCCTTTTCCTCTTTTGTCCAGGAAATGGCTACAGCTATTCCCTTCCCTGTGGAGGTTGAAGAGGAGCCCAAGACTGAGATGCTCGAGGTCTTGGATTATTCTTCTCCACCTAAAGAGGCTGTGACAGTTCCTCTGCACAGGGTACTGAAGGAAGTCCTTATACGAAACTGGTCAGCCCCTCTGTCTGGCCCCGTGGTCCCGAAAAAAGCTGAATCCCAGTATTGGATCCACGGTGAACCTGGGTTGATGAGGTCTCAGTTACCCCACAGTTCCATGGTGGTGGACTCCGCCCTCAAGAGAGCCAGGAGTACTAGAGACTATGCTTCGGCGCCCCCAGGCAGAGAAGCTAGGACTCTTGATTCTTTTGGGAGGAAGACGTTTCAGGCCGCTATGCTCGCTGTCAAGATCCAGTCATACCAGCTCTTCATGAGCGTACACTTGCGGGACTCAATACGTCAACTGTCCAGCTTGGTTGATGCACTCCATACAGAGCTGGCCGAACCTTTTCGCTAGATGGTCAGGCAGCAGAATGTATGTCGCAAGTTCCTGGCCAGGGGTACTTTTGACGTGACATCCAGGATTGCTGCTCAAGGTATAGTGATGCGCAGACTCTCATGGCTGCGTGTCTCTGACCTGGATCATTCTGTCCAGCAGTGGATGGCGGATGTTACTTGCCGGGGGGGGGGGGGGGGGACAATCTTTTTGGTGAAAAAGTAGAGGATCTAGTTGATCAAATCAAGAAGCATAATGATGCTATGGATTCTCTCTCCCACCGGGCACCTTCTGCTACTGCCTCCTCATCTAGGAGGTTTTTTGGCAGGAGGAGGAGTGCCCCCTATACCTATTCTAGGCATAGGTACACTTCTGCTTCTCGGCAGCCTGTCCAGGCTCAGCCCCAGCGCACTCGTTCTCGTCAGCCTGTCCAGGCTCAGCCCCAGCGCACTCGTTCTCGTCAACAGTGTGTGACTAAGGCCATTCTGCTCCCCAGCAAAAGCAAGGGACGGGCTTTTGACTGGCTCCAGTTCAGGATAGCCTTGGTAAAAGTGTCCGTACCGGACGACTTGCCGGTAGGGGGGAGGTTGTTTTTTCACCAAAGGTAGCCTCTCATAACCTTCAACCGGTGGGTTCTTCAAATAGTCCGGTTAGGATACACCCTCAGTCTGGAATCCATACCTCCAAATTGCCCACCAGGAGCTCATTCTTACATTTCCCAGCACAAGCAGGTACTTGCAGATTAACTCTCCTCCCTTCTGAAGGCCAGTGCAGTTGAGCCCGTTCCACCAGGGGAAGAAGGGCTGGGATTCTATTCCAGGTACTTCCTTGTGCAAAAGAAAACAGGGGGGATGCGTCCCATCCTAGACCTAAGGGGGCCTGAACAAATTTTTAGTTCGAGAAAAGTTCAGGATGGTTTCCCAGGGCACCCTTCTTCCCATGATTCAAGAGAACAATTGGCTATGCTCTCTGGACTTAAAGAATGCTTACACACATGTCCCGATACTTCCAGCACACAGGAAGTATTTGCGATTTCGGCTGGGAACTCAGCACTTTCAGTACTGTTTACTGCCCTTTGGTATGGCATCTGATCCCAGGGTGTTCACAAAGTGCCTGTCAATAGTTGCAGCGTCGCTACGCAGACTGGGAGTGCATGTGTTCCCTTATCTCAACGATTGACTGGTGAAGAGCACCTCGAAGGTAAGCGCTCAGCAGTCCATGCAAATGACTATTCTGGTGCTAGAACGTGGGGTTCCTGATAAATTATTCCAATTCCCATCTCACCCCAGTTCAGAAATTGGAATTCATTGGAGCTCTGTTGAACACAAAGACAGCTTGTGCTTATCTTCCCGAGGCAAGGGCGGACAACCTCCTGTCCCTCGTGTCTTTAGTATGAGCGTCTCAACAGATCACAGCTCGGCAGACTTCTGGGGCACATGGCCTCCACAGTTCATGTAACTCCCATGGCACGCCTTCACATGAGATCAACTCAATGGACCCTGGGCTCCCAGTGGTATCAAGCTGCTGGAGATCTAGAGGATGTGATCCAATTGTCCACCGACTTCCGGAATTCTCTGCATTGGTGGACGATTCGGACCAATTTGACCTTGGGACATCCATTCTAAATTCCTCAGCCACAAAAAGTGCTGACGACGGATGTATCCCTCCAAGGGTGGGGAGCACATGTGGATGGGCTTCACACTCAAGGAGCTTGGTCCTTTCAGGAAAAAGATCTTCAGATCAATCTCCTGGAATTGCGAGCGATCTGGAACACTCTAAAGGCTTTCAGAGACCGGCTGTCCAACCAAATCATATTGATTCAGACAGACAATCAGGTTGCCATGTATTACACCAACAAGCAGGGGGGTACCGGATCTCGCCCTCTGTGTCAGGAAGCCGTCCAGATGTGGCTTTGGGCGCGCCGTCACGGCATGTTTCTGCAAGCCATTTATCTGGCAGGCGTAAACAACAGTCTGGCCAACAGACTGAGCAGGATAATGCAACCTCACGAGTGGTCACTGAACATGGGAGTAATCCGCAAGATCTTCTGAGCGTGGGGCACCCCCTCGGTGGATCTTTTTGCCACTCAAATCAATCACAGGGTCCCTCAGTTCTGTTCCAGGCTTCAGGCCCACGACAGACTAGCGACAGATGCCTTTCTCCTCCATTGGTAGTAGGGAAGAATTTGCTGAAACTCAAGCAGGACTGCGGAACCATGATCCTGATTGCACCCTTCTGGCCGTGTCAGATTTGGTTCCCTCTTCTTCTGGAGTTGTCCTCCGAGAAACCATGGAGATTGGAGTGTTTTCCAACCCTCATCACCCAGAATGAGGGGTCGCTTCTGCATCCCAACCTCCAGTCTCTGGCTCTCATGGCCTGGATGTTGAGAGCTTAGAATTCGCCTCCTTGGGTCTTTCAGAGGGTGTCTCCCAAGTCTTGCTTGCTTCCAGAAAAGATTCCTCGAAAAGGTGTTACTCTTTCAAATGGAGGAGGTTTGCCGTCTGGTGTGACAGCAAGGCCCTAGATCCTCATTCTTGTCCAACACAGACCCTGCTTGAATACCTTCTACACTTGTCAGAGTCTGGTCTCAAGACCAACTCCGTAAGAGTTCACCTTAGTGCGATTAGTGCTTATCATCACCGTGTAGAGTATAAGCCTATCTCTGGACAGCCTTTAGTTGTTCACTTCATGAGAGGTTTGCTTTTGTCAAAGCCCCCGGTCAGACCTCATGGGATCTCAACGTCATTCTCACCCAGCTGATGAAAGCTCCTTTTAAGCCACTGAATTCCTGCCATCTGAAGTACTTGACCTAGAAAGTCGTTTTCTTGGTTGCCGTTACTTCAGCTCGTAGGGTCAGTGAGCTTCAGGCCTTGGTAGTGCTTGCACCTTATATCAGGTTTAATCACAACAGAGTAGTCCTCCACACGCACCCTAAGTTCCTGCCGAAGGTGGTGTCTCATTTCTATCTGAACCAGTCAATTGTCTTGCCAACATTCTTTCCCCGTCCTCATACCCGCCCTGGCGAAAGCAGTTTGCATACCTTGGACTGCAAATGAGCACTGGCCTTTTACGTGGAGCGGACGAAGCCCTTCAGACAGTCCGCCCAGTTATTTGTTTCTTTCGATCCCAACAGGAGGGGAGTCGCCATTGGAAAACGCACATTCTCAAATTGGCTAGCAGATTGCATTTCCTTCACTTATGCCCAAGCTGGGCTGTCTTTAGAGGGTCATATCACGGCTCATAATGTTAGAGCCATGGCTGCGTCAGTGGCTCACTTAAAGTCAGCCTCCATTGAGGAGATTTGCAAGGCTGCAACATGGTCATCAGTCCACACATTCACATCTCACTACTGCCTTCAGCAGGATACCTGACATGACAGTTGGTTGGGCAGTCAGTGCTGCAGAATCTGTTTGGGGTTTAAAATCCAACTCCCCCCCCCCCGACCCATTTTGTTCTGTTCCAGGCTGCACTCTCAGTTAGTTGTTTATGGTTTCAGGTCAATCTATGTTATGTCCTCGCCATTGCAAGGCCCAATTGACCAATGTTCATTGTTTTGAATGAGCCTGGGTGCCAGGGATACCCCACATGTGAGAACAAGCAGCCTGCTTGTCCTCGGAGAAAGCGAAGATACTTACCTGAAGCAGGTATTCTCCGAGGACAGCAGGCTGATTGTCCTCACAAACCCGCCCACCTCCCCTTTGGAGTTGTTGTTTGCTTGCTTCTATGCTTTTTGATTAAACTGAAGTAGCACGTTCACACTACAGGCGGGAAGTCTGTGCATGCGTGGTGCAGGCGGCTTGCTCGCTAGAAGACTCTAGCAAAATTTGTTTATTTTGCTGGCAAAATCCCGATTCCTAGGCTGACGTGGACGTCAACCCCACATGTGAGAACAATCAGCCTGCTGTCCTCGGAGAATACCTGCTACAGGTAAGTGTCTTTGCTTTCTTGTCGGCTCCTGTACTTGCTGCTCCTTAAAGCAGTCCTTGATGTCATCAAGGAATTTTACCACCCTAGCATGCCCAGATGTTACATTTACCCAGTCAATATCGGGGTAATTGAAATCACTCGTTATTATTGTGTTGCCCAGTTTGTTAGCCTCCCTAATTTCCGATAACATTTCTACATCTGTTTGTTCATCCTGGCCAGGTGGACGGTAGTACACTCCTATCACTATTCTTTTCCTCTTTACACATGGAATTTCAATCCATAAGGATTCCAAGATGTGTTTTGTTTCCTGCAGAATTTTCAGACTATTTGATTCAAGGCCCTCCTTTACATACAGTGCTACCCCTCCACCAATTCGAGCCATCCTATCACTACAATATAATTTGTATCCCAGTATGACAGTGTCCCACTGGTTATCCTCCTTCCACCAGGTCTCAAAGATGCCTATTATATCTAATTTTTCATTTAGTGCAATATATTCTAACTCTCACATCATATTTCTTAGGCTTCTGGCATTCGCATATAGGCATTTCAAACTGTTTGTTGTTCCTATTTACATCATGCTCAGTGCTTGACAATATTAATTTGCAATCTTTTGTCTGATTTTTATTTTTATTTATGGACACCTGTTCTACTATGGTCTCTTTTGCAACCTCACTATCGGGATACCCTATCTTCCCTGTTTTGGTAATATCTTTGAAAGATACCTTATTCCGAATCATGTGCTTTTGAGCAACTGTCGGCCTTCCCCCAGTTTCTAATTTAAAAGCTGCTCTATCTCCTTTTTAAATGCCGATGCCAGCATCCTGGTCCCACCCTGGTTAAGGTGGAGCCCATCCTTTCAGAATAGGCTCCCCCTTCCCCAGAATGTTGCCCAGTTCCTAACAAATCTAAAACCCTCCTCCCTGCACCATCATCTCATCCATGCATTGAGACTCCGGAGCTCTGCCTGTCTCTTGGGCCCTGCTCGTGGAACGGGTAGCACTTCAGAAAATGCTACCCTAGAGGTTCTGGATTTGAGCTTTCTACCTAAGAGCCTAAATTTGGCTTCCAGAAGCTCTCTCCCACATTTTCCTATGTCATTGGTACCCACATGTACCAAGACAGCCGTCTCCTCCCCCATCTAAAATCCTATCTAGGTGACACGTGAGGTCCGCCACCTTCGCACCAGGCAGGCAAGTGACCAGGTGATCCTCACGTACACCAGCCACCCAGCTATCTACATGCTTAATAATTGAATCAGCAACTACAACAGCTGTCCTAACCCTTCCCACCTGGAGACACATCCTCGGTGCGAGAGGATATTGCATTCCCTGGTGTGCTGGTCCTTTCTACGGGATTACTTCCAGCCTCACCAGGGTGATGCTCTCCTTTTAGAAGGCCTTCCTCCTCCAAGGCAGCACAGGGGCTACCAGATTGGAGTTGAGACTTATCTACAGCATGCATCTGTGTAGGCCTCCTCTATGTACTGAACTGGGCCCTTCTGTGCCTTCTAGAGACTATCTGTTAATGCTGTGGCAGAAACTTCAAGTTTTAAAACTATGGGGGAAAGGGTATAAAGACTAGCTAATAAAGTTTGCTTTCTTTCTTTTTTTTTTTTTTTTTAATTTTAAAATTCCAACTGTGTTTATCAATATCCTACATTTCCTGTTTCAAACCCTAATCTTTAAGCTGTGGCAGAAACTTCAAGTTTTAAAACTATGGGGAAAGAGGAGATCACTTGATGAGTTGAGGAGAGCAGACATGTGGCAGCTCTTCTCCGGGGCCCTTTCCACCTGCCCAACCGCATCTAACTATAATTCGGCTTCGAGAGGCAACCTTTTTTGCCGGGATTGATACCCTTATTGTATGGACTTGTTTGTGGTGAGATCTGAAGTGACGATGCCAGGAAAAACAAGAAAGATCTGGAGAAAGAATGAGGAACTAGCAATTCTAAGATGGCGTGGAGCCCAGCCGCAGCAGCGCCACTTTTCATGCTGCCTCAACTGCATCAACTTACTGAAGCGGTTAAGAGTGCAATGGAGCCGCAATTGCATCACTTTTCGGAACAACTTTCTAGCTTAGAAGTTTTGCTGGAAGATATCACTCGCCAAACTGGAGAGCTGGAGAAAAGGGTATCGGCGGTGGAAGTTGTAGAAGCTGACGCAGCAGCTCAACTGAAAGTGCTCCAAAAGATAGCAAAAGAGCAGTCACAGTAACTCAATGATTTGGAAAATAGATCAAGAAGATCTAACTTTCGAATTGTTGGGATCCCTGAAACTCTCCCGGATCACACTTTGCCCACCTTGCTGGAAAGCTGGATGAAAGCACAATTTGCTCTCTCTGACTGTGTGGGCCCTTTGTGCCTCGAGGGAGTGCACAGAATTGGCTGCAAGCAGGACCAGGGAAATCAACTCCATGTTGTTATAGTTAACGTGCACAACTTTGTTCATAAGACAGAAATCCTGCGCAGCTCAAGACTAAAGTGGGACAACCTGTTCTGTGATGAAGCGCCTATTACAATATTTCATGACTATTCGACTGCACTTCAAAAACACAAGCGCCTTTTTGGACCCGTTTGTAAAACCTTAGCTGCCTCTCAGAAGCGGTTCATGCTCGTGTACCCAGGACTACTAAAAATTCTCCATAATGGTAAACGGTATGCTTTCGGATCTCCACAGGAAGCACAAACCTTTCTGGCAGAAAATCAGCTTCCCTCGTGTACCAACCTTTAAAGTTCCAGGATTTGTCAAATTCCTTATGCAATAGGATATCGATCCTAAAGGAGCTGGTGCCGTAAATGGGTTGCTCTTTCAGCTTGCAGCGGCACTTCTTTTTTTTTTATCTCCTACAGAGGCCATCTGTTTTATGCCTTAGTGGGTATGATCAGATAAACTGTACAACATATGTTGTGCACAAGGGAGCTGCAATGCCAATACTGACTTCATACACTTGGTTGTCCTACAGCATTTAGTGTCATATCTGACTGATTTCCTAGTTAGTCAAGTTAATGACTGTCTTTGCCTACAAAATGGACATACATAGCAGCTTTTCATTATTCAGTAGGCATTGCACTGTAATGAAAATGTATAAATGCTATAGTTCATAGTTTGATCTTATACTGTTATGCTGGTATATATTACTGGGTAGAGGGAGAGGGGAGGGCCTGTCATCAATTAGGATCTCCAGCCTCCTGCTATATGGAGTGGGAGAGTTATTTGGGGATCTCGGGGGGTGATGGAGAATTTATTGAGGGGAAGGCGGTTGGGGAGGGTTGCAACGGTGGCTGGAAAAGGAGCATTGTACTAGAATTCTCTATGACTCTATATTGGTTAATACTGTTAGCAGTGTTTATTCTGCTTCTATTTGCTATAATTACAGTGGTTAATTCATTTTGCAGAGTTCATTCCGTAGGCATATGGCAGAACCATCTTGTGGCAGGAGTGGACCCCAGGTGGGGCTGTGCACTCGGAATCTATTTTATACACATTAATCTTGTGATTTCAACCACCTCACTCTGAGCCATGCAAGTTAAATCCGCATGATTCATTACTTGGAATGTGGGGGGGTATAACTACTCCGGTGAAATGTGCAAAGATCTTATCTGCTTGACAAAGGCAGGCATTGCGTGCTTACAGGAGACGCGTCTTTCTGAGGTGGAACACCAGAAATTGAAGTGCATATGGGTGGGGGAGGTTTTCTCAGCCTCTTCCTTAGGGCGCAAGGTGGCCATTCTGATTAGGAAAGGGTTGGCATCCAAGGCAGAGCTGGTAGCGAAAGACCCACTTGGCAGCTATGTACTGCTTCATCTTTGGTTACAAAGCAGAGAATTTCTTATCTTAGCTCTTTATGGTCCCAATAAGTACGATCCCTCCTAATAGTGAAGGAGTGGTTAGGGTGGTGGACTCTGGTCCTGGGGAACTGAGGAACTGAGTTTGATTCCCACTTCAGGCACAGCTCCTTGTGACTCTGGGCAAGTCACTTAACCCTCCATTGCCCCAGGTACAAATAAGTACCTGTAAGCCGCATTGAGCCTGCCATGAGTGGGAAAGCGCGGGGTACAAATGTAACTTAAAAAAAAATACAACTTTGTTATCCGTATCAGTCCCTTAAATTGATGGTTTTAGGAGATTTTAACTTAGTCTCAGACCCAACACTGGATTGCTCGGTCCCTAGAACAGCCCATCATGGTGGGCTTAGATCTCGAGCTCTCTCTTCCTTTATGCGTTCACTTAACCTTGTTGATACTTGGCACTCCCTCCATCCTAGAGAGTGAGACTTCACGCATCTCTCTCAAACTCACGGCACCCTTTCACGAATAGATTATATATTGGTAGACCAAGTTATTTTTCCCGGGGTACTCTCAGCTGGTACTGGTCCCGAGGAAGTGTCAGATCATGCCTTAGTATGGATTGATATAGAAGGCCCAGAATATTACCAAGCTAAAACTGGGTGGCGGTTTCCAGCCTACCTGTATCATAACACAGATTTTGCTAAATATCTCCATCAAAAATGGGATGATTTTGTACGCTTCAATTTAGCTGCATTTAGAACAACCAACCCTTTTCTGGTCGACAGCTAAAGCCGTGCTGAGGGGGGATTGTGATAGCTTATGTCCATGCCCATAATAAAAATCTTTCCGGAAGTATACTTCAGTTAGAATCGAAATTTAAAAAGGCTAAGAAAATGTATATACGTATGCCAAACGCTGCAACCTGAGAATGATTACATGTTACACAGGTAGCTCTTAAATCTCTCCTCCATGAACATGCAACTCGGTCGCTTCTTTATCGTAAATACAGGCTTCAGAGGTTTGGTGATAGAGCTGGATCCCTTTTAGCGCATCTTGTAAAGTGATTGGGGGCATGCAGAGCGATAGCTGTTATAAAGGATTATAAAGGTTGTGTGCGCAATGAAAGTGAGGAGATAGTAAAGATCTTCACCCAATTCTTTGCTAAGTTGTTTGAAGCTAATAAACCCCGGACCTTTGCTCTCTAAATCATTATCTGAACCAAGTTGGGCTTCCACATCTAACTCCCCACGAAATAAAGGAATTAAATGACCCCATCACTGGAAAAGAATTGCACGATGTTATTAAATCCCTAGCCTTGTTTTCAGCCTCAGGCCCAGACGGGTTTACTGGAGAGTTTTATAAGATGTTCCCTCCCTCTTTTTTGGGACCACTCCATGCTTACTATGAACAAGCTATAGCAAAACGTGAGTTCCCCCCTTATGCTAATGCTGCTCTGATATCTCTAATACTGAAACCGGGGCAGCCAGGTGATCAGGCTGATTCCTATCACTCTATTTCACTCTTAAATGTGGACCTTAAGATCTTAGCAAAAGTCTTAGTGAATCGATTGTCCAGATTTCTTCCCCGATTAATAGGTGCAGAGCAAGTGGAATTTGTCAGGCACCGCCAGGTGGTTGGTAATGTTCGCCGTTTGTTACTAGCTATGGCACACTGTCAACAGACCAAAACACCAGCCCTGATAATTAACTTGGATGCCGAAAAGGCTTTCGACAAAGTGGGCTGGGACTATTCGGTGTGTTGCATTTCATGGGATTTCAAGCTTGGTTTTACTATGCAGTACAAGCCCTATACGCTGATCCCGTGGCCTCCCTGATAATAAATGGGGTACGTGCTTCCCCTTTTCAATACATCAGGGATGTCCACTCTCTCCATTATTATTCATTCTTTCCATGGAACCCCTGCTGCGGGCCCTGAAACTAGCAGAAAAGGTTCCCAGGGTAGAGGTGGGTGGGGAGCTGGTGAAGGCTCTGGCATTTGCTGGTGGTAACGAATAATCCCAAATGCTCGCTAACTGGACTATTAAAGATAATTACCAATTCTCTGGCTTTACATTAAATCTTCAGAAATCTCAAATCCTCTCAGTTTTACAGGGCTGATGCTCTCATTGGAGGGGTGCCTTTCCTTTGACATGGGCAGGAGGCATCCTTAAATATTTAGGGGTATATATTCCACGTGATCTGTCTCAACTATTTGTAATTAATGTTGCTAAATTATTATTTTTTTTAATGTTTTTTATTGACAAGAGAGAATACAATTTATGCAAAACAAGCAACAGTAGAGTACAAAAGACGATATGCTTAAATTGCACCTACAAACATGCAGGTAAAACAGAGCAAGAAAATAGCAACCTAGCTAATAATGAAACATAAGAACTATTGTTGCTACTTGAAGGCATAATAAGATATTACAATCATATCCTACTCTCCTTTTTCTTTATTTTAAACAAAGAAAACATAAAACCCCTACCTCTCCCCCCCCCTCCTTCCCTCCCTCCCTCCCCCTCCACCATGGCTGAACCGCACCCTGTGAATACATATCTACTTTTTGATAGAGGCGAGCTGGACCAAGTGCGAGTAGCACCGGCTCCAGATGCCAGCATACAGGTGATTACGCCTTTGGGTGGGATCCATATTCCCCCCCCTCCCACGTTGCCATCTGTAACATGCTGGCATACCATTTTGCTAGAGGGGGAGGGAGATTCATCCACCCAGCTCTGCAAAATAACCTTTTTAACCAGCACAAGAGCCAAGAGGGTGAATCTGCAGTGCGACTCCGAGAGTCCCTGCGACACTAGATCAGAGTCAGATCCCATAAGCATGACTCCATAGGACCATTCCGGAGGAACTTCACCTACTTCTTCCAGTAAAGCCAAAATCCCCCTCCAAAATTCCTGCAGAGAAGAGCATTCTAGAAAGTGATGTACCAATGTGCCCCTGCTAGTTTTACACTTGTCGCATAACTCAGAATCCCATAAGCCCATACCTTTGCCCCTACTCCTAGTGAGATATGCGTTATGTAAGATTTTTAATTAGATTTCATGGATACCTACGTTTGGGGTAATTTTAGATGCAAGCATGAAGCATCTGGACAGCTCCTGTTCCGTCACCTGTACTCACATTCTAGCGCTCCATTGGTTCACCACCTGTTTAAAAAAAGGGGCCTTATTCCATGCCTTGCCCATCCGGCACCACTTGGAGAGCCCATTTTGTCCCCAGGGAAGTCCGGGTTGTTGTGAAGCTCTATGAAGGGTGACGCTTCCGAGGCTCCTCCCAGGCCTCCTCCACCAATCCCAAGCTAATTGAAGGGGTCATAGTAATGGTGTCAGCCTAGAGCCCAATTCGCTTCCATGCAGCGCATTGAAAACTGAAGATGGGGAGGCTGCGTGTTCCCAAACATCAAGAGGGCCATAAACAGATTGACCCGTATGTGCCTCATGAATCCATCGCAAGAGCACCGTGACATTATTAAACCTAAGGTCAGGCAAGTTAACGCCCCCTTCTTCCCTGTCACAGATCAGTTTATTGTACCCAATTCTTGCTCTTCTGGCCCCCCAAATAAATGAGATCACCCCCCTATACATCCTTTCATCCTTACTCGACACCCATAGTGGCATCATTTGTAAAGGATATAATATCTTAGGTAATAGAACCATCTTGGCTAATGCCACCCGCCCTAAGAAAGAGATGGAGAAATCCTTCCATTTACCGCATAGAGCTTTGATGGCCTCTGTTTTCTCAATGACATTTTTCTTAATCATGAGAACAAAGTTTGGATGGAGAAGCACTCCTAAGTATTTCATGGGGCTGGTCGACCAAGTACATAAGTACATAAGTAGTGCCATACTGGGAAAGACCAAAGGTCCATCTAGCCCAGCATCCTGTCACCGACAGTGGCCAATCCAGGTCAAGGGCACCTGGCACGCTCCCCAAACGTAAAAACATTCCAGACAAGTTATACCTAAAAATGAGGAATGGGAAATCTGGCAGTTGCTTACAAGCACAGTTGATGGATAGTGCCATAGCCTCTGACTTTTCAGTCTTGAGCCCCAAGAAGGACCCATATGCCTGAATAAGATTTACTAACTCAGGGATCCCTCTGGATGCCTTACCCAAGAATATTAACATATTGTCTGCAGATAAGTTGATCTTATATTCATGATCTCTTACCATAATGCCTTGCAGATCTTGGTGTTGTCGAATTACGCTGGCCAGAGGCTCCAGAGCGAGAACAAACAGCATAGGGAACATCCCTGACTCGTGCCCCTCTCCGATACAAACAAATCCGACATCTCCCCATTAACAAGGATCTGCGCTGTAAATGAGTCTCCTGCATCAGGAGGACGTCCGCTTTCATGCGCTTACTATAATTTAAGATTTTTGTGCGCTTTATGGGCGAGTGGATACCATCCACATTTAGGGTAGCAACACGTAAACTACCCATTCACCCCATCAGTCATCAACATTTTGCGGATCTTATGCTGCAGGCAAGCTCCCAGAAGTGGTGTCCCAGCTAAACCACCTCCAGGAGAAAGTAAAAACCATTGCACTTTCACGCCGATCCCTTGCAAATAGAGCTCGCATACAAGAGCATTCAGCCTCAGTGCCCATCCAACTCCCCCCCCCCCATGCATCCTTTACCTATCCCTACATAGACCCCCCAATCCCCAGGCATTCCACATCACACATCCCCTCCCTCCCACTGTATTCCCAGCTACCTGAACTCCCTCCCCCCTCACTAGTATAGTATATACCCCCTCCCTCACACAACATCAGTTACAAACAATCTTATAAGTACATCGGGAGAGAGGGCAGGCACGGAGTATGTATGTGTCACAAGGGCACCTTCACTCAACAAACACTATAAGTATGCCATGCCTTCCAGGCCACTTATGGGTTCAATAGATTGAGAAGTGTTAACATGGCCCTCACATTAAGGCTCCGTGCCCTCTTGCCAGGTGATGAAGCAAATCACTGCACATATTACTCACAGTTTGGGCACCAAAGGTTTTCTAACCCAGCGCCCCACACTAGGCAAGGCGCTTGCAGCTACATATAGAAGCAGATCTTACTGAGTACATGTTCCCCACTAAGGTGAGGGAAGCTTCTCCACAAATGCTTTCAGTTCTTCTGCTGTTGTCATGGATAACTTGCGGTTGTCAAAGGTGAGGCGCACCCGGTCTGGGTATTGGAAGGCAAATTTAATGCCCCTCGCGTAGAGCTGTGAGCAGTGTGGAGCCAAGGCCCTCCGTTGTTTCAAAACTTTCAAAGAAAAGTCCTGGAAAAGTAATAACTGGGCACCATTGTACTCCACCAAGCGCTGCTTTTTGTAAAGTTCCAACAGTCTAGCCTTCACTGCGTAGTTTAGGTATTTTGCAATAATTTGGACGCGGCTTGCCAGAATCTTCCCGACGCTGTCCAATGCGATGTACTCGTTCAACATAAAGCCCCAGGGTTCGAGGAAGCCACCGCTCAGTTAAGTCGCGCAATTCAGATTCAGTGACATTCTCGGGGACTCCAATAATCCGTAAGTTGTTCCGGTGTCCTCGATTCTCCTGGTCTTCCACCTTGTCCAACAAGTTTTGAACCTGCGCCTCCAGCATTCGAATTCGACCTTCCGCTGTCGCCATGAGGTCCTCCTGGGCAGATATATGGTTTTCTGCATGTTGTATCTTTTTTATTTTTATTACATTTTCAATACTTAAACAGGATACATCTGTGAAGTGTAATACAGCCAAATTTTTCAATTCAAAAAGAAAAAGGAAATACAGAAGTCAAACTCTATATGGCTCTCTTAGACCTTAATACTGGGGGGTGGGGGGTAGGAATTAGTGAAGGTTATAAGACATATTTAACACAATTTAAGAAAGTTATGGCGCCATATTTCTCAACATTCTAATTTCTATCTTTTTATAGCTGTTTTTGAGTCGAGAAAAGATTTCAGCTGTTCAGGCATATAAAAGACATATTTTATCTGACTTAACCTTACTATACATTTACATGTATTTCTGTTCTTGTCTTCATAGAAAGAAAAGCTTTCCTCCTTTGTTGAGTTGTTTTAGTGACATCAGGGTAAAGCCAAATGTTTTCTCCTCCGAAGTTATAATTAGCTGATTTAAAATAAAGTCTCATAATTGAGTTCAAGTCTTGCTCGAAGACAAAGGAGACTATCATTGTGGCTCTTTTAGTGACATTATCTAATGATCGTTCCAATATTGCTGTAATATTGGCCACATCGATATCATCTTTCCCATTGTCCTTTTTTTTTTTTACTCCTTCTGCACTTTTAGACTTGTTTGGTATATAATAGATTTTGTTTATTGGTGGTGTAGCTTCTTGTGGGTACTTTAAGTTTTCCTTAAGAAATCTCATAAATAATTTCAATGGAGTCGCCCCAAAAGCTTAGGAAAATTTAGCAAGCGGAGATTTAGTCTTCTATTATAGTTCTCTATTTGTTCTAACTTTCTTCGGATATTCATATTGTCCTTTGCCACTATTGTTTTAAACTCTTGCATATGTTCTACCTCACTTTGTAAGGCTGAAACCTTTAAGAAAAAATCTTGCTTAACCAATTCTACAGTCTCCTTCAATTCTTGGATTTTACTACTACTACTATTTAGCATTTCTATAGCGCTACAAGGCGTATGCAACGCTGCACAAACATAGAAGAAAGACAGTCCCTGCTCAAAGAGCTTACAATCTAATAGACAAAAAATAAAGTAATCAAATCAATTAATGTGTACAGGAAGGAGGAGAGTAGGGTAGGTGGAGGCGAGTGGTTACAAGTGGTTACGAGTCAAAAGCAATGTTAAAGAGGTGGGCTTTCAGTCTAGATTTAAAGGTGGCCAAGGATGGGGCAAGATGTATGGGCTCAGGAAGTTTATTCCAGGCGTAGGTTGCAGCGAGACAGAAGGCGCGAAGTCTGGAGTTGGCAGTAGTGGAGAAGGAAATAGATAAGAAGGATTTATCCATGGAGCGGAGTGCACGGGAAGGGGTGTAGGGAAGGACGAGTGTGGAGAGATACTGGGGAGCAGCAGAGTGAGTACATTTATAGGTTAGTAGAAGAAGTTTGAACAGGATGCGAAAACGGATAGGGAGCCAGTGAAGCGACTTGAGGAGAGGGGTAGTATGAGTAAAGCGACCCTGGCGGAAGACAAGACGGGCAGCAGAGTTTTGAACCGATTGGAGAGGGAAGAGGTGACTAAGTGGGAGGCCAGCAAGAAGCAGATTGCAGTAGTCTAAACCAGAGGTGACAAGAGTGTGGATGAGGGTTTTGGTAGAGTGCTCGGAAAGAAAGGGGCGGATTTTACAGATGTTGTAAAGAAAGAAACGACAGGTCTTTGCGGTCTGCTGGTTATGAGCAGAGAAGGAGAGAGAAGAGTCAAAGATGACCCCAAGGTTTCGAGCTGAGGAGACAGAGAGAATGAGAGAGCCATCAACAGAAATAGAAAATGGGGGGAGTGGGGAGGTGGGTTTGGGGGGAAAATGAGAAGCTCGGTTTTGGTCATGTTTAATTTCAGGTGGCGTTTAGACATCCAGACAGCAATGTCAGACAAGCACACTGAAACTTTGGTTTGGATGCAAGGTGAGATATCAGGGGTAGAAAGGTAGATTTGGGAGTCATCAGCATAGAGATGGTAGGAAAAGCCATGGGATGAGATTAATGAACCAAGGGAAGAAGTGTAGATAGAAAAGAGGAGGGGACCAAGAACAGAACCCTGAGGTACGCCGACAGGCAGAGGGATAGAAGTAGAAGAGGATCCACCAGAGTGAACACTAAAGGTGCGGAGGGAGAGGTAGGAAGAGAACCAGGAAAGGACAGAGCCCTGGAATCCAAGTGAGGACAGGGTATCGAGAAGTGTGATCAACAGTGTCAAAAGCAGCAGAAAGATCAAGAAGAATGAGGATGGAATATTGACCTCTGGATTTAGCCAGTAATAGGTCATTGGAGACTTTAGTAAGCGCAGTTTCGGTTGAGTGGAGAGGGCGAAAACCAGATTGTAGTGGGTCAAGAATAGCATGTGAGGAGAGAAAATCAAGGCAGCGGTGGTGAACAGCATGCTCAAGTAATTTGGAGAGAAAAGGGAGGAGGGAGATGGGTCGGTAATTAGAGGGACAAGTAGGGTCGAGTGAAGGCTTCTTAAGGAGAGGTGTGACCACAGCATGTTTAAAGGCAGTAGGGACAGTTGCAGTGGAAAGTGAGAGGTTGAGAATGTGACAGATAAAAGGAATAAGAGCAGGTGAGATGGCATTAAGAAGGTGGGTGGGAATGGGATCAGAGGAACAGGTGGTACATTTTGAGGAAGAAAGGAGAAGTGTAGTTTCCTCTATAGTAACTTCAGTAAAGGAGGAAAAGGAATGAGGGGAAGGAGAGAGAGGGGAACGGACTAGTGGAGGGAGAGGTGGCGAGGTAAAAAATTCAAGGTTTATCTTTTGAACCTTGTCGTGAAAGAATTCAGCAAGGGTTTGAGGAGATAATGAAGGGGGAGTTGGGGGAGGGGGCACCTTGAGGAGAGAGTTCAATGTGGTGAAGAGAAGTCGAGGGTTAGAGCCAAGAGAGTTGGTCGGTTGGATATAATAATCCTGTTTGGCGCGTAAATGAGCAGATTGGAAGGAGGTCAGCATGAACTTAAAGTGTAAGAAATCAGCAAGGACCCAAGATTTCTGCCAGAGGCGTTCGGCGGAGCGGGTACAGGAACGTAGGTAGTGGATATTAGAAGTCAGCCAAGGTTGGGGTTTTGTACGCCTTATAGGGCGGGTCATCAAAGGTGCAAGTGTGTCTAAGGCAGAGGATAGAGTATTGTTGTAAGAAGAAACAGCCTCGTTGACAGACGTGGATGGTGCCACAGTAGAGAGGAGGTTTGAAGCATGGGAGGATAGAGATGAAGGGTCAATATCGTGAAGATTCCTAGATAAATTAGATAAGATAGAAGGGGACTGGGAGGGAGGAGATTTAAGTGTGAAAGTTATAAGATGGTGATCAGAGAGGGGAAGATCAGAGGCAAGGAAACTAGAGGGTGAACAGTTGGAGGAGAAGATGAAATCAAGACAGTGACCATTTTGATGAGTGGGGGAGGTGGAGCATAGTTGGCGATTAAAGGAGGTTGTTAAAGCGAGTAACTTGGAAATATAAGAGTTGGAAGGATCATTAGCAGGAATATTAAAGTCACCAAGGATGAGAGAGGGGGAGGAAGGATCATGGAAGAAGGCAAGCCAGGCATCAAAGTTACTGAGAAAGGATGAAAGGGACTTATCAGGGGGACGATAAATGACCACTATTCGAAGAGGCAGAGAGTAGAGAAAAGGCGGATAGAGTGGACTTCAAAGGAGGAAAAACAGTGAGATTGAGGTGGAAGAAGGGGTTGAAATCTGGAGGAGGGAGAGAGAAGTAGAGTTTAAGGCTTTTACCTCTCCTGAAGATTGAAGTAAGGTCATGTCCATTTCAAGGAGTTTAAGCCAAATCTTTTCAAGGCTGACCTCCGGTTTTCTCTCCGAGGACACAGAAAACATCTGATCCTTGGGCCTCAGCGATGTCTATATCGGGCCGGGCTCCCCGCAGGGTTTACCAATAGACACACTTCCAGGGTCTATTTGGATTACCTCTCGGCACGCAAAAGTCGCTGGACACGGAGGGTTCATAGAACTTGGTGGGGGGGACAAAGATGTTTCATGTTCCCGCGGTGGAACCGCCTCACCGGATCCACCCCACTCACCAGTTGAGAAACCACGGGAAGAAGCGCTCTAAACCTGGTTGAATCGGCGAAGAAATCGAGGTAGGCGGGGGCACTACCCGCAACATTCCTTTTCTCTTTGAATGTGGCATATTTAATTGAGGAAACTTTTTCTCTCGGTCAAACTAGCTGGAGCTGCTTACGATTCTCCCGTTCACAGCGCCATCTTAACACACCCCCTCCATTGTATCCTAACTGCATGCCAGCCACACTGTGCTTGATCTTTTCTAGCCCAGCGTGTAACTTGGCCAGCTTGTCATCCAACAGTTGCAAAAGGTGCCGCATGGACACCTGCACTGTGTCCTCGGTCAGGACAGAGCTTGCCAGGGCAAGTTGAGTAGTTGGGGGCGGCGACGCCATCTTTTTTTGTGTTGTTGCTTTCTCCTGCCCAGCCCGCGGGGGGTCTTTACCGGCATGCTGACTGCACAGCTCGCAAATCTTTCCAAAATTCACGACAGGCCCTTCTTCCAAGTATTTAGTAACACATGCAGAGATTTTAAAAGTAAAATGAGGTATTATGACACCATATAAGTGGATAATTGGAGCGAGGGGAGAGTGGCCGAGCCACCAAGCGTCTGCTCAAGCTGACGTGACCCCCCGCTAAATTATTTTCTAATACCTGTACTAAGTTACTAAGTTACAATTGTGGCAGGCCTATTCGCTGTCACTCTTAGTCCACATAGCTTTGTATAACATGTTTATTATTCCCCGGTGGCTGTACATTTTTCAGATTCTACCATTGTATCTTACACGTAACGATGAGGAAAAACTGAACTGATTAATACACCTGTAGAGTATGGTGGCCTGTGTTCCTCTTAAGCTTATGGCACCTCACCATTGCTAGCGGCATGAGAGACATCACAGATTGGTTTCACTCCACGCAAGGTTTTTCAGCTACAACAATTGAAACTAAACTGACTCAAAATACCCATTTTAGTTGTTTAGTACACATGGTGGGCAGGAGTGTGCCCCCCAGTGCTGCATTCTTCCTCTATTTTTCCAACAGCTAAGGCAGTTTGGCAGGTTTGAAGGCATCACCACTTCTCACCAAAGGTTACTCCATACATAGCTATTTGTGATAATCCAGCCTTCCTGCCTGGAACATTATATTTATTTATTTATTTGTAGCATTTATACCCTGCTCTTTCCCGCTCGATAGCAGGTTCAGTGCGGCTTACAATGTATTTGTACAAAGTATAATAGAGATAACACTGTGTATGGGTACAAAGTATCCTAGAGGTAACATAATGAATGGGTACAGAGTTACAGATAGATAACACAATTGTAAAGAGAAGGGTAAGAGGGAGAGATGTGAGGGGAAGGAATGAGTTTTGGTAGTATTAGTGGTGTGGTTTAGATTTGTGAATTAAGTTGGGTCGTGGTAAGCTTGTTTGAAGAGGTATGTTTTCAACAGCTTTCGGAATGGTAGATGTTCGTTGGTTGTTCAGATGTATCTTGGTATGGCGTTCCAGAGTTGGCTGCCTATTACGGAGAAGTTGGACGCATAGTAGGTTTTGTATTTGAGACCTTTGCAGTTGGGAAGGTGAAGATTGAGATATGTACGAGAAGATTTGGACCCGTTCCTGGCTGGCAGGTCGATTAGATTGGTCATGTAACTTGGAGATTCACCGTGGAGGATCTTGTGAATCATTGTGTGGACTTTGAAGTTTATTCGCTCTTTGATAGGGAGCCAGTGGAGTTTTTCATGGAGTGGAGTTGCACTTTCAAATCGTGATTTACCAAAAATGAGTCTGGCTGCCTGGGTGGTTTGTAGTTTCTTCAGGATTTGGGCTGTGCAACCAATGAAGATGCTGTTGCAGTAGTCAGCGTGGGTGAGTACTGTGGATTGTACCAGATTGCGGAATGTTGTTTGGGGGAGGAATGGTTTTACTCTTTTCAGTACCCACATCATATTGAACATCTTCTTCGTCATGGCTTTTGCGTGAGTTTCTAGAGTTAGGTGATTATCTAACGTTACTCCCAGGATTTTTAGGTTGTCGGATATTGGGATTGTAATGTCGGGGGTGGTCAGGGTGGTTGGGAGTGAAGTGGAGTGTCTTGATGAGAGGATTAAGCATTGAGGTTTTTCTTTATTCAATTTCATTTTGAAGGCATTGGCCCAGGTGGCTAAGATGTTCATGCCAGTAATTATTTTTTCAGAGATTTCTGCAAGGTTGGATTGGAAAGGGATGAATATAGTGACGTCATCTGCATAGATAAAGGGGTTTAGACCAGCTTTGGATAGGGCTTTAGCCAGAGGAATCATCATAAGATTGAAGAGGATCGGGGATAGAGGCGATCCTTGGGGGACTCCGCATTGTGAGGACCATGCAGATGATACAGATGAGGTTGATTTGACTTGATAGGATCTGGTGGTGGTGAAACTTTTTATCCATCTAATGATGTATTTCGAAGATGGCAACGGAGAGGCTTAGTTTACTTGGTACATGCGCTGACGGAGGAAGGTCGGCTTAAGCCTTTTGCTGATTTTAAAAAACAGTTTTCCATGTTGCCAACAGATATTTTTTACTATTATCAACTGATGCATTTTGTTGCCAGCTTGCCTTGGGAGTCTCTAACTGAGGACATACAAGAGGAACTAGCTACAGCGTTTTCCCTTGGTGCACAACAGAAGATGCCGTTATCGTTCCATCACCGGCACATTCGAGATACTGCACTCGAACTGGATTTTACTAAGTTCGCCAATTTATGGGGATATCACTTTCCACAGCAATGTTTAAAGCACACGTGCTATCTCTGCGCAGGACTTCAATGATAATGGCTCATTACTTCAATACAAGTTTGCGCTGTGTATTTTCATCTCTCCATGGCGGGCCTTTCATATGGGGGTGTCACCTGATGGTGCCTGTATGAAGTGTGGTGCTGAGGGAGTGGCCTTGGGTCACATGTTCTGGTCCTGTTTGCGAGTTTCAGCTTTTTGGAAAAACCTCCTAAAGCAGATTTTGTGAATTTGGGCAGCCGGATGGCATTATGATCCACTATTACTGTTTGAACACCCCCGCCTAGGTCCACCAGTGCCTCGGGGTTTTCAAGATTTTGTATTACGAGCTATTATTATTGCCAAGAAAACAGTACTATCAGAGTGGCTCTCTGATCGTACTCCATCAATTCAACAATGGCGTGCCCAGATGTTGCTTCTAATGAGACTAGAGAGATTGGAGGTGGATAATGCTTCCCCCCACAAAACCCTACATTTTCAATACAGATGGTTCCCCTTCTGGGAGACCCTTACACCTGCCACAAAAAGACATTTGCTGAACATGTAGTCACTGGTATATTGGCATAGTCTAGTCATAATGCTCTGCTAGTTATGAGTTGGGGTGGGGGGAGGCTGGAAGTCGGGAGGGGAGTTGAATTATTGTACATTGTATTCTCTTATTGACTTATTGCATGTCTTTATGTTGGTTCATTCAATAAAAAAGATTTGAAACTAAACTATGGGGAAAAGGGTATGGAGTGTAGCTAATAAAGCTTGCATGCTTTTTTTTTATTTTAGAATAAAAATTCTAACTATGTTTATATCAGTATCCTACAATTCCTCTTTTAAACCCTAATCTTTAAGCTGTGGCAGAAACTTCAACTTTCAAAACTATGGGGGAAAGGATATGGAGACTAGCTAATAAAGTTTGCTTTTTTTTTTATTTTAAAATTCTAACTGTGTTTATCAATTCCTCTTATAAACCCTAATCTGTAAGTTACCAAGCTCAGAATAAAATAATGTCACTTACCCACAGAGATGTCCTCTTCTCTCGGAACTTCTAAAACCATTCACATAGCTAAACTTGATCAATGGTTGAAAAACACTAATGTATGTATGTTTCTATTGTGTATAAATGCAAGAATACTAATATTAACATATCCTTACAGATGAGGAAGACAGTGTTGAAGTAGATACTAATGAGGCGGTACCTGAATGCTCTGTCATGCGAAGTGGTGATGAATTTACTAACTTAAAAACTGGTTTTGCTTCTACTGGTAACTGAATGAATGCTCTTTTTTTCTTTTGCATGACTAACTCTAGAATATCCGTTGTCTGTCTGTTTTTCTGATAGATATTTATTTTTCTAGTTTAGCCTTGTTACAGTACTTTAACTATTTGTTGCTATTTAACTTTTTAATTTTAAATCAACAACTAAGCAACAGTCTTTAAAGTAGTAGATATAATTATTAATATTAATTGTCAGCAATTCTGAGGATCTTCTCCTGTTTCTAAAGATCTATTAAATAAATTCTGTGTATTCATTACAATTCTTTAGAGGTCCCGTCAGGATTTCTCCAAGTTTCCATGGTATCCTGGGATTTATCCGATCCAGCCCCATAGCTTGGTCCACTTTCAGATTTTCCAGGTCTTTATAAATGCTTTCTTCCGTGAACAGCGCAATATCAACTCTATTCCTAGATATACCTTCAGCAGCTGACCGCTGTCCTTCTCCAGGATTTTCTTCCATAGACACTGACGAGAAGTAATTGTTTAGCATGTTCGCTTTATCCTCATCACTTTCTACATAGGTATTCTCAGCATCTTTCAGTCTACCAATTCCATTCGTAGCTTTTCTGTTTTCCCCAATATATCTGAAAAAGGTCTTGTAACATCTCTTTACATGTTTAGCCATTTTTTTTCTTCCGCCCGTGCTTTCACTAGCCATATTTCCCTCTTTGCTTCTTTGAGTTTATTCCAGTAATCTTTTCCGTGATCCTCTTGTTGTGGAAATATAATCTTAAAACGTAGTCTCTGTCATGTTTCAAAGGAAACGTCACTAGAAGAGTTGTCCTAGTTGTTATAACCTCCAATGAACTCTCCAAAAAAGCTGTTAGTTCCAAATCAGCTAGATTGTCTCTCTTCATCACAACTGCAGTTGACCCTCCAGGCTTTCCCCAAAAAGTCTAATATGGAATTCTTACAAGGGGGGGGGGGGGTATTTTCAGGTGGAATTAGCAGTACCTCACAGAAGTACAGTGGGGGAAATAAGTATTTGATCCCTTGCTGATTTTGTAAGTTTGCCCACTGACAAAGACATGAGCAGCCCATAATTGAAGGGTAGGTTATTGGTAACAGTGAGAGATAGCACATCACAAATTAAATCCGGAAAATCACATTGTGGAAAGTATATGAATTTATTTGCATTCTGCAGAGGGAAATAAGTATTTAATCCCTCTGGCAAACAAGACCTAATACTTGGTGGCAAAACCCTTGTTGGCAAGCACAGCGGTCAGACGTCTTCTGTAGTTGATGATGAGGTTTGCACACATGTCAGGAGGAATTTTGGTCCACTCCTCTTTGCAGATCATCTCTAAATCATTAAGAGTTCTGGGCTGTCGCTTGGCAACTCGCAGCTTCAGCTCCCTCCATAAGTTTTCAATGGGATTAAGGTCTGGTGACTGGCTAGGCCACTCCATGACCCTAATGTGCTTCTTCCTGAGCCACTCCTTTGTTGCCTTGGCTGTATGTTTTGGGTCATTGTCGTGCTGGAAGACCCAGCCACGACCCATTTTTAAGGCCCTGGCGGAGGGAAGGAGGTTGTCACTCAGAATTGTACGGTACATGGCCCCATCCATTCTCCCATTGATGCGGTGAAGTAGTCCTGTGCCCTTAGCAGAGAAACACCCCCAAAACATAACATTTCCACCTCCATGCTTGACAGTGGGGACGGTGTTCTTTGGGTCATAGGCAGCATTTCTCTTCCTCCAAACACGGCGAGTTGAGTTCATGCCAAAGAGCTCAATTTTTGTCTCATCTGACCACAGCACCTTCTCCCAATCACTCTCGGCATCATCCAGGTGTTCACTGGCAAACTTCAGACGGGCCGTCACATGTGCCTTCCGGAGCAGGGGGACCTTGCGGGCACTGCAGGATTGCAATCCGTTATGTCGTAATGTGTTACCAATGGTTTTCGTGGTGACAGTGGTCCCAGCTGCCTTGAGATCATTGACAAGTTCCCCCCTTGTAGTTGTAGGCTGATTTCTAACCTTCCTCATGATCAAGGATACCCCACGAGGTGAGATTTTGCGTGGAGCCCCAGATCTTTGTCGATTGACAGTCATTTTGTACTTCTTCCATTTTCTTACTATGGCACCAACAGTTGTCTCCTTCTCGCCCAGCGTCTTACTGATGGTTTTGTAGCCCATTCCAGCCTTGTGCAGGTGTATGATCTTGTCCCTGACATCCTTAGACAGCTCCTTGCTCTTGGCCATTTTGTAGAGGTTAGAGTCTGACTGATTCACTGAGTCTGTGGACAGGTGTCTTTCATACAGGTGACCATTGCCGACAGCTGTCTGTCATGCAGGTAACGAGTTGATTTGGAGCATCTACCTGGTCTGTAGGGGCCAGATCTCTTACTGGTTGGTGGGGGATCAAATACTTATTTCCCTCTGCAGAATGCAAATAAATTCATATACTTTCCACAATGTGATTTTCCGGATTTAATTTGTGATGTGCTATCTCTCACTGTTACCAATAACCTACCCTTCAATTATGGGCTGCTCATGTCTTTGTCAGTGGGCAAACTTACAAAATCAGCAAGGGATCAAATACTTATTTCCCCCACTGTATCTATGCACCATTTCTATAGGAGAAACTATCGGGGACCTGTGAAAATTCTCAGGTTGTTTTTTTCTTTTTTTTCCACCAGAAGAATACAATACAAAAAGAAATAAAGAAACACTGATTCCCCATATATTCCAACCCCTGGGCTATCAAAGGTCTTTCCTTTAGAAATGACAGCTCAAGTTGTTTCATTTCTGCCAGTTGCTCAGCATGCCTCTCTAGCTGTTCTCCATGCAAGGTCATCTACTCTCCATGACTTTTCATCTTAGAAACCGTAGCTCCAAAATCAGTTTTAATTTCTTTGATTGCCATTTTAAAGTTAATGCCCATAGCTCTAATAGCTTGCCATAGAGCCTCCAAAATTACTGCAGCTGGTTGTTCAGCTTCCCCCCACCAGAGAGAGATTACTTCCACTCCAGCCTGCAGCAAAGGTGTTCCTGCAGCCAAGCTAGCTGCCAGATGGTCCTGCATAGCAACCCTTCCTCAGTTGTGGCTCTCACCAACCACACAGGAATGAGACTCCACCACCATTGCCACCACTGGAGCTTTTTCTGGGGTGGGGGGCGGGGGAAGTTGGCCTCGGTTCTTGGCTGAGAGACACCCGATCAACGCTGAGGTCTGCTGACACAATCAGCATTCCTCCCAAAGTAGGCTCCACTTTAATGTGTTACAGCCCCCTCGAGCGTGGACTGCACCAGTCACATCAGAGCAACCGAAGCCAGAGGGTTAGTTTTCGAGGCTCCTTTCCATTTTCCCATGCTAAAAATGGCCAATTCAATGGCAACTTCCGGGAGATACACGAGCAAAGGAGAGCAGTGCGCCATGCCTGTGCTCCCAACACCCCTTGCCCCTCCTTTCAGATTTCACAAACTTTATCAACTTTTTAGTGATTTTCTTTAAAGCACCCTTGTTTATTCTAAATGCCTTGCTTCAGAAATCTGAAGGACAGTGTTTTTAGAGCTATACCAAATAGCATATTTTCTATTCGGCCGAATACAAATAATGAAAAATATTATTCGGCCATATAAAAATACTGAAAAATATTATTTGGCCATATACAAATACTAAATGCAAATAATGGACATTGAGCTTTAACATAGCAAATAATAAAAGTAGCAATGTAAAATCAGAGATCAAATGTTTATTTCAGTAGGATTTAGTTCAGTAGAGCCCCGGATTATTTGTATTTGAATTTAAATTACTATTTGGCTGAATAAGAATAATGTATTAGGGGCACTGTTCAGGGCTGAATCAAATCGAATTTGAATATTCAGTACAGCCCTAATATTTTTGTCTCAGTATATCCAGAATTTTTTAGTGCAACATCTTCTTGGGATTTTCAGTCATAGCATATGCTTGCCAGCGAATCTTGATGTTTCAAAATGGAGTGTCTTATGTTTCTACATGCTGAAAGTGATTCTTTAATTCTCTGAGGACAAGCAGGCATAATATTTTCACATGTGGGTAACATCATCCATGGAGCCCAGTGTGGACAATGCCATAGTGCACTTTCACTTTAAAATTTTGAGGCAGTGCCCCCACCGCACATATGCAGGTGCCTTTCCACCCAATGCTTGAGCGCGGGACCCAGCAGTCCAGCATTTTCCTCAGAGCAGAGAGGTTGGTTTTCTAATCTCTCCTCAGTGCATCAGACTTTTCTATTTTGGTACCTTTTCTTTTTTGGGACATTTTTTTCTCATATTTTTTTTCTTCATTAATTTTAATCTATTTATTGATTTTTCAAATTATTTTTCATTTTTCTTTTTTTCAGCTTTTGAGGCCTCTGAACTCTTCTTTTGGCCAGGAAGCATCGACCACTTTGGGTATGAAACTACTTGAGCTCCCTGGGCCATTGAGCCTTTTGACCTTGTGTCAGTCATTTCTCCCCCCCCCCCCCCCCCCCCATGTCGACAAAGGTGCTGAGTGGCTTTAAAAAGTGTGCTCGATGCAATAGCACCATTTCAAGCACAGACCCCATAACTGGTGTGTTCAGTGCTTAGGTCCCAAAGCACCTGGAGATAAAGTGTGGTCTCTGTGCATGAAAATGAGGACACTTAAAGCCCACAGAGTCTAGCATGAAAACCATTTTTGTTTGGCATCAGCATTGAACATGACAGGGGATTCAGCATTGAACTTGGAACCTGCGTCGGCATTGACATCGGGCGCATAATGTCCGACATTGGACTCTGTACTTCAACCACGTAAGGCTTCCATGCCCTCCTTGTTGGTGCCACATGCATTGAAGGACCTGCAGTGTAAAAAACCTAAGAAGCATCACCATCATTCTCCCTCCAGGCAATCTGCCAACACCTCCCTTGCATTGACATCCTCGATGCACAGGAAGTATCTATACTACAGTGACCACTCTCCTCTCCAACTTATTTCTCATCAAGAGCCTTTGAGATCATCAAAATCTCCAATGCCTTCACAGGCAATAATTCAGGTTGCCTCAACACTGCTATCTCAGCTGGTACCGATGCATACTGTACAGGAGGAAATCTGGGCTACGCTCAAAGAGGAGCTCTTAGGGCTATTGTATATGCAGTCTGTTCAAGTTTACAGGGTGCTTGCGCCAGCCTCAGCCCAACCTGTAGATACATCGGAGACACAGTCATGGGAGAGGTTCTGAACACCGGCTTAGCATCGACTGTCAGGGGCACCACGAACCCAACTTCATCAGAGAAACTTTCTCCAGCCTCGGAGACTCATCTGCCTCGTCATACTTCCATACAGAGCAACGCTCTAGTTGACACACTTCCACGTACTTCCCAAGAACAGTACTTTGAAAAGTCAGACTCAGACCTCTCCAGGGAGATGGAGCAGGACCCACAGGACCTCTCAACTGAGGAGTCCTATGGCATTCCATCTGATTCTTCTCTGCTGCCTGAGAGACACAAGTCTCCTCCAGAAAGTATATCCTTTCCTGGCTTTGTCCGTGAGATGGCCCAAACCATACCTTTCAAATTGGAGACACAGGAAGAATCTGATTCAGAGCTCTATGATTCTCCTTCTAGAGAAAGGGAATCTCTGTTCCACTTCATACAATCATGAGGAATACTCTGATCAAAAACTGAGAGACTCCACTAGCAGTTCAAGCTGCTCCAAAGAAAATTGATACAATGTACAGGATACAGAAATGTACTGGGTTAGAAAAAATGCACTAACCCCATCATTCCTTAGTTGTGAAACCTGCTTTGAAGCGTACTTACAGTACGAGATCTCAGTCTTCTGCTCCTCCAGGCACAGAAGCTAGAACATAAGACTCTTTTGGCAGATCAACATTTCAAGCCTCTATGCTAACCAACCGCATATTAGATTATCGACTTGATTCCACAATTTACTTGAAGTCTATAGTACAGAGTACTCTCCTTTGCAGATTTCCTCCTTTTTGAAAAGGCTAATGAGTTCCTCAAACTTAACAGGAAATTTCCAGATTATCATAAATAGCTGGCAAGCCTTTGATATCTCTTCTCGCATTTCTGCGACATCTTTCCTGGCTCAGAGTTTCTGACCTCAAATCTGATGTCCAGGAGCATCTAGCAGACATCCCTTGTTGTGGAGACTACTTATTAAGTGACATACAGATACTATTAGCCACAGCCTTCTGTCTCCTCTACTTCTTCTAGAAAATTTGCAGGAGGATTTTGGCACTCTAATTACTATACATCTAAGTGTCGTTATACTCCCACTCTAAGGACTTATATCCTTAGCAGCAGCAGCAAGGACAGAAGTCACAGACCCTTTCTCAGTCTAAACAACAACCTAGTTTTTGACTCCTTCCTAGAGAGCATTGCCACCATCCAGTTGTCTCTGCCAAACAACCTACCGGTAGGAGGCAGACTAATCCTTTTTCCACAGAGGTGGCCACTCATAACTTCCAACCATTGGTTGCTATTTATCATCCAGCACAATTACACTCTGAGTTGGGGAAAAAAAAACCTCCCGACCATCCACCAAGAGATTTTTGTTTCAACTCCCTCCAAATGATACTGCTCTGAGAAGAGCTATCTGCCCTCCTCCATCAGAATGCAATAGAACCAGCTCCTTCAACGGAGTGGGGTTGAGGGTTTTACTCCAGATACTTTCTTATACCAAAAAAGACAGTGAGAGTACGACCAATTCTCAACCTGCAAAATGAAACAACTTCCTACTCAAAGTTTTGCGTGGTTTCCCTGGGATCACTTCTTTCTGTGATCCAACCCAACAACTGCCTTTGGTGTCTAGATCTGAAGGAGACATATACTCATATAGCTATTCTCCCTGCACACAGAAGGTTTCTGTGCTTCCGCTATGGGACTCTGTATTATCAATATAAAATCTTGCCATTCAGCTTGGCTTCAGCTCCTCGAATCTTCACAAAATGCCTGATAGTGGTAGCTGCAATGCTTCGCAAGTGAGGCTTACACCTCTTCCCCTACCTCGATGACTAAGTAATCAAGGCAGCTTCACGAGAGTCTGTGCAGACCTCAATTTTATCCACCATACGTCTCCTAGAACTCTTCAGTTTTGTGATATATTACCCCAAATCACATCTTCAGCCAGTTCAGATCTCATTGGTGCTCTCCTGGACACTACTCAGGGTCAAGCCTTCCTCCATCAACTGAGAGCAGAAAACATAATGCATTCTCCGCTCAGATTTCCAGATCTACCCAAGTATCTGCTCGTCAGATGCTCCATCTACTCAGCCACATGACTTCAACAGTCCATGTAATTCTATTGGCTCGGCTACACTTCCGAATACCTCAGTTGGCTCTCTCCTCTCTGGTTTCAAGCCACAGGGTCGCTCTCAGCTCGAGTTATCCACGGCTACAATACTCTCTACAGTGGTGGAGAGTTACCCAGAATCTTACCCGGGGACTTCTGTTCCAGCACCTTCTACATCAGCCCATTCCACATCACAAAGTCCTCTCTACAGATTCTTCCATCGTAGGTTGGGGTGCTCATCTCGATGGTCTCCACACACTGTTCTTGGTCCCCACAGGAAAAACATCATATCAATTTCCTGGAAGTGCAAGCAGTCTGGAACGCCCTCAAAACTTTCCAAGATCACATCCTCGATCAGTTAATTCTTGCTCACATGGTCAACTAGGTTACGATGTATTGCCTGAACAGACATGGAAGTACAGATTCTAACCACTTCTGTCAACAAGCCATCCAGATATGGATTTAGGCAGCTTCTCGAAACATCTCTATAAGAGCTGTTTATGTAGCTGGCAAACAGAATGCTGTAGCAGACAAATTGAGCAGAGTCCTTCAGCCTCACGAATGGTCCCTCAGCATACCTGAGGCTCGTCGAATATTCTAGCAGTGGGGGACCCCAGCAATAAGTCTGTTTGCTTCTCCTCAGAACAACAAGTTTCCCCACTTTTGTTGTAGAACTGTGTAGCTCCAGATGCCTTCCCGCTCCATTGAGGAACAGATCTTCTATATGCCTTTTCCCCACTGCATCTCATTGGGAAAATTCTTCTCAAACCACGTCAAAACCAAAGGACCGTTATTCTCATTCCTCCCTACTGGCCGTGTCAGATTTGGTTCCCTCTTCTAGAGTTATCATCCAGGGAATAATTGAAGTTAGATTCTTTTCCAACCCTAATAACACAGAATATGGGGTCCCTCCTCCATCCAAAACGTTGTTCTCTGGTCCTGATGGCTTGCTATTTGATGACATAAACTTACATTCCTTAAACCTTCCAGACGGAGTTTCTAGAATAGTTCTTGCCTCTAGGAAACCTTATACACAGAAATATAACCGTTTCAAGTGGAGATTTTCCCTCTGGTGTACAGCCAGAGCACTCGGCCCTGCTAGGTGCTCTCTTCCTACCCTTATGGAGTACCTCTTCCATCTTTCGGATTCTGGCCTCAAAACTAATTCAGTCAGACTACACTTGAATTCCATTAGCACTTTTCACTATAGGGTTGATAATAAGCCAGTTTCCATTCATCCCTTGATAATAAAATTCATGAAAGGTTTATTTCATATCAAACCACCTCTGGTTGTGTGGGAACTCAGTCATCTCACTTTACAGCAGGTTCTACCATGACAGGGCTGTGCTCCAAACCCACCCCAATTCTTCCCTAAAGCAGTATCAGAGTTTCACCCCAATCAGTCCATTGTACTTCCTCTTTTATTCCCTAAGCCACACTCTCTCATCCTGGAGAAGCAGTACTGTATACCTTAGACTTCAAGCGGGCTCTTGCGTATTATCTAGAGCATACGAAACCTCATAGAAAATCCTCCCAGCTTTTTGTATCTTCTACCCTAACAGGTTAGGGATGCCCATCACCAAACATACTATCCTGCTTATAATCGAACAAGAAAAACGCCCAAGTTCCGACCTAAATCGGGAGATGGACGATTATCTCACAAAAACGAATAACGCGGTATAATCGAAAGCCGAACTTGGACGTTTTCAACTGCACTCTATCGCGGAAGCGTACAAAGTTGACGGGGGTGTGTCGGAGGCGTGGTGAAGGCGGGACTGGGGCATGGTTATCACCTGAACAGAGATGGGCGCCTTTCGCCGATAATGGAAAAAAAGTATGCGTTTGTAGCTAGAATTTAGGGCACTTTCCTGGACCCTGTTTTTTCACAAATAAGGCCCAAAAAAGTGCCCTAAATGACCAGATTACCACCAGAGGGAATCGGGGATGACCTCCCCTGACTCCCCCAGTGGTCACTAACCCCCTCCCACCACAAAAAATGATGTTTCACAACTTTTTATTTTCACCCTCAAATGTCATACCCACCTCCCTGGCAGCAGTATACAGGTCCCTGGAGCAGTTGTTAGGGGGTGCAGTGGACTTCAGGCAGGTGGACCCAGGCCCATTCCCCCCCTACCTGTTACAATTGTGCTGCTTAATGCTTAATCGTCCAACCCCCCCCCAAACCCACTGTACCCACATATAGGTGCCCCCCTTCACCCCTTAGGGCTATAGTAATGGTGTAGACTTGTGGGCAGTGGGTTTTGAGGGGGATTTGGGGGGCTCAACACACAAGGGAAGGGTGCTATGCACCTGGGAGCTCTTTTACCTTTTTTTTTTTTTTTTTGTAAAAGTGCCCCTAGGGTGCCCGGTTGGTGTCCTGGCATGTGAGGGGGACCAGTGCACTACGAATCCTGGCCCCTCCCACGAACAAATGCCTTGGATTTATTCGTTTTTGAGCTGGGCGCTTTCATTTTCCATTATCGCTGAAAAACAAAAACGCCCAGCTCACAACTTGTCGAATAAAACATGGACGTCTATTTTTTTCGAAAATACGGTTCGGTCCGCCCCTTCACAGACCCGTTCTCGGAGATAAACGCCCATGGAGATAGACGTTTTCGTTCGATTATGCCCCTCCACATCTACTTGGCTGTCTGTCTGTATTTGCTGCACATATACTCAAGCTGGGTTGACCCTTCATGGCCAGGTCACTGCTCACAATGTGAAAGCCATGACAGCTTCAGTAGCCTTTCTGCTCTGCCTTCATTGAAAAAATTTGCAAGGTGGCTACATGGTTTTCTGTTCACACCTTCAATTCTCACTACTATCTGGAGTAGCATTCTGCGTAGAATAGCTAATTTGGACAAGCAGTCCTGCAGAATCTTTTTACTACTTAAAAGTCAACTCTGCCCTCCAGCCCTTACTTACCTGTAGCAGGTGTTCTCCAAGGACAGCAGGCATACATTCTCACATCCCTCCTGCCTCCCTTTGGAGTTGTCTTTTTAGCTTTAGTACTATACTGCTGGTCTCACGCTCGAGCGTTAGGTGAGAAGGCACCTGCACACGCACTGCCTCAAAGATTTTAAATGACAGGGCACCAGGCTCCATGGATGACGTCACCCACATTTGAGAATATATGATGCTGTCGAAGAACACCTGCTACTGGTAAGTAACTTAGCTGTATTGTGCAAAGTACATGAAGTAATGCATTTCTCCAGTATTGTACTGGTTAAGGAGCCTAGCTTCTTAGGATTTTACTTTCAGGTTATGTCTGCAGCCCTCTGCATTCTCACCTAAATACAGTACAAACTATTGTAATCTCTTCTACATGGCAACATAGCACTTTTGTGACTGGGTCTAAGAAATTTGACCACGTAACCCCCCCCCCCCCCCCCCCACACACACACACACACACACAAGGAACACCTCAGATCACAAATAAAATCCTCTCCCTCATCCACAAAATCCATTATTCTGGATCACCTCTTTATCTTTCCCGATTATGGATATCGTATTCCCCACGTAGAGCTTTGTGATCATCCCAGCAGAACTGCCTTGTAGTCTCTTCCTTCTGACACACCTATTTCATTTTTGTGGTTGACCCCTCTCTTTGGAATGCTGTCCCTCCTCATCTGCATCATGGAAAGTTCCTGGATAGATTTAAATCTCCTCTTAAGACATTTCTGTTTCAAGATGCCTTTAATCACTGATCTCCTATTGCCATTTTTTCACATCCTGTGGGGAGTTCTCAGGGAGGCAGTGACAATCAGCACTCTACTACAAGACTGTTCTCA
The DNA here is from genome assembly GCF_901765095.1 of Microcaecilia unicolor. Classification (NCBI taxonomy): domain Eukaryota; kingdom Metazoa; phylum Chordata; class Amphibia; order Gymnophiona; family Siphonopidae; genus Microcaecilia; species Microcaecilia unicolor. Next base: position 88,906,343 of record NC_044033.1, on the reverse strand, counting down.
CCCTTTCCTATCATAATTGATTTCTTTTCACATTTTGACTCTTTGAGAATAAAGTTCTCTTATTTTGACCACAGTATTCTAGTTGTTCTCTTAATAAAAAATAAAACAAAGACCAAGGCTGCATGTTGTTGACTCTGTTTTTGTTCAAGTAATTATATAGTAAGTCAATTGCTATGCAAAATTCTGTGTGTTTTTGGTCATTTATGTTCAGCAGATTTCTGTGTCTCAGTTCTCTTTGGGGTTCAGTTTCAAAAGAGAAAAACATCTAAAAAGTGGCATAAAGCAGTATTTGAATGTTTTTCTCGCCAAAACATCCAGATCGGTATTTTCAAAACCCATTTTCCAGATGTTTTTCTATGCGTTTCATCTGCAGTATGCCAAAATCTCAAGGGAGCATGTTGGGGGTGTGTTAAGGACGGGATTTGGGGTTCCTAAAACCTGGATGTTTCTCAACTATAATGGCGAAAAAAATGAAAACGTCCAGAACTAAAACTAAGATTTTATGAGCTAGACCTGTTTTAATAATGACTAAGCCACAAAAAAGTGCCCTAATTGACCAGATGACCACTGGAGAAATAAAGGAATGACCTCCATTTACTCCACAAGTGGTCACTGACCCCCTTCCCACCCCCCTAAAAATGTAAAAGAAACAGTACATACCAGCCTCTATGACAGCCTCAGATGTTATTGCCAGTCTGTGACACCTGCAGCCATAAGGGCTTTTGTAGCGGTGTATAGTTGGTTAAAGTAGTAGTAATAGTAAAGTAGGTTTTTGGTGGGTTTTAGAGGGCTCACTCTACTATGTAAGGGAGCAACGGTAAGATGTGTACTTGGGAGCTCTTATGTGAAGTCCACTGCAGTGTACACTAGGGTGCCCTACTGCTCTGCTAGGATGTCTGTGTGGCCAGTCTACTAAGAATGCTGGCTCCTACATCCCAATGATTTGATTTTGTGTGTTGTTCACTTGGACATTTTTTTTAATGTACCAAAATGACATGCACAGAGCACAAAAACATCTAGGAAGTGGCCATTTTTGAAAAAAAAAATGAGACATTTTGCTATATTGAAAATTGCTATATTTGCTAGTTGGATTCTGGATGTTTTGCATAAAACGTCCAAAGTAGGGCTTAGACATCATATCGAAAATGCCCTCTTTATAAATGTTGCTTATGAGCCTGCATGAAGAAAGTTCAAACTGCATGTTTATACATGTTAAGTAGCTTTACAATAGTACTGTATCTATCAAGTTCGTTTTTCTCATTCATTTAGCTAAATGTACCCCAGTAGTTGGCTTTGAGCCAAGAATTGTCTAGTTTGGAATATTTGTAAAGAAAAATCACATAAGACAACTGTTAAGCTTGGAACATACTTTCCTTGTCCAGTATATAGTTCTTAATTCATGTTTGCATGTCAGATTTCACAACTTTGCTTAAAACGTGTAATAATATGAATGGGATCACTAGTAAATTGACACATTGTTGAATAAACCCCACATTTACATGCATCTCGCTCTGTTGCACAACATTTGCATATTTAGATGGACAGAACAGTAAGTTGTTGGATTTGAAGCTGAAGAGGCTCCTAGAAGCTGAGCCACAGGTGGCAGACTCACTCTCCAGCGCAGCACAGAAAGCTATAACTGATAACTTAGAACAAGAAATTAAGGTGAGTTCTAGTTGAAGGTTGGTTTTTTTTCTATTTGTCATTGAACAATTCAGTGTGATAATTGATAAGCTATTTTAACAAGTTCTGTGCTGTAGTCCCTGCCTATAGATTGTCATATAATCTATTATTTATTTGTATAGTTCATTCCAGACATATGCAGCACTATACATACACAAAAGACAGTCCCCTCCTTGTGTTTACAGTCTAGTCAACTGAAAGATACAGCACATAAAGAAAAAAAATTAAAAACAAAAACAATTAATACAAGATGAACTAGAGTAGAAAAGGTGTATCAAAAAGAATGAAAGCAATGGGGATTAAATTGAGGACCATCAAATGTCCTGGTTGAACAGTGAATATTTTAATAACTATCATTTACAAAATTGGTAAATGCTGGGGTTCTAAGTAATACATGATTTGTACAGTACAAGCAATGGATAATTGCCAAGGAGTTAATGGAGGATGCCCAAGTTGGGTACAGTGCTTAGTTTTCTTTTACAAGCAAGTAACTTTTCATTTTAGTAACTAATGCCAGGGTTTTTTTTAATATAAATGATGTGTAAAAAGGTTACTGCAATGTTTCTCCACAAAATTATAATATTAATCTAAATAGCCCTACATCTTTTGGGCATTACACTTGGGTATAACTTTTCACCGACCTTCAAGCTGTTAGAGGACTATATTGCTGGCTGAAAGGATTTCCTTCTCTAGCTATGGAACTGCTTTGAAGTCCCAAAACAATGACTTTCATTGCTTTCTTTTACATTGCCGGTTCCTATAAATTGGTGATGAAAGTGTGTGGCAACAGCAGAGGACTTTTGGTCCTTATCTTTGAACAAAGGGGAGCCTAGGTCAAGTCCGATTTTTGCGTTGAGTTTAGCTTTCTGTGTGGATTTAATGCAAAATGAAGCTGGTCTAAGAATAATACAATGGATTGAAAAGGCTAACTGAATTAGTGGGCTTAGAGGAATACGTTTGTAAACTGGCTGAAGTCCCTTGTCATAAAAAGGTTTCTTAAAACGGGATTTACAGGCTAATTGCACTGATATTTAACTTGTTGTCAGGCCTAAAAAAATTAGCCTTGTTTAATTTGAAATGGTTTAATCTGTCACAGGGCTATTGTGAATAGCATTGGAAAGTAGGTATTATAAGGAAAATCAGGACAGCCTTGTCAGTAATAGCAGAAAGGAAAACTTTATCAGTGATTTGCTTATTTTACTAACTTCATTTGGAAAATAAGTTCTTGTGAATCTCAGCAGAAGTGCTTCATGGCAACATATCTGGAAAAGGATGTATTGCTTTCTCAAATTTTTTTTTTTAATTAAGCTCTGGAAAGATACAACTTTCTTTGCCTTTCATTAATTTCTTTGTACTTGAAAAAATGTGTTAAAAAGGATATATGGTGTCCATCTGTTCTTACAGAGCTTGCAGCATCAGCTTTCATTTGTTTTGTTTTTTATTTTATTTTAATAAAATGCAGTTTACACATTTACAAATGAGGCATTCTATATTTGTGGAAAAGGATAAACTGTTACCTTCCCCTGAGGATTCTGTATCCCAGGCCTCCTTGAGGCTAGAGAATAGGCCATTGGAGAACTCCCTCATTACCGATTGTCTCAATGCACAGGAAGGGCAAAGTCTTGGGAGCTTTTGATAACCAGTTTCAGCATTCAGCAGGCTCAGCTATTAGTCATGCATCTTAGCCTTTCCCTATTTACTTTCAAAACACTTAATAAAAATAATAAAAGATTAGGTATAAAATGAAATATTTGTTTGGTACACAGCACCTCAGTATCTGCAGTCTCCACACATTGCAGTGGTTCAGTCTTCTGGGATATTTCATGTTGATGGAACCATTTGAATTTGTTACCAATATTAGCATAGGAAGCTCCCGAAAAGAATTGTCATTTACTTCACTGTAAAAGGTCTTCATACAAATCTGGCTTTGGAAGTTATACCTGATGAAATACAGTTCAGTGGACTAGTATTATAATCCTAACCTTTTAGCCGTTATCAAGTATTTGTGGTTTATCTCAATGGGCATAAAATTATAAACTAGCTCTTCTTGTTATACCAACCTATGGGACTGTAACAAAAAATGATAGAATCTGTTCCTAAGCAAATATATCAAATAGTGAGAAAGAGAGAATAAAGGGACAGAGCTTTGGAAATGATACAGATCATGTTCACAAGTATAAATTGCAGTTTCACACTAATGAGTGGGGATGCTTGAAGACTGAGCCGAGAGGGTGCATCTTTTCCTTAAACACTGCACTGATGGTATTTAGCAAATTTTATTGCTTAGCAGCTGTGGCAAGGGAAAATATACCTTAATCTCTCAAAATAGTTGGTCAGCCTCTTTCTACTATGTAATTTCTCCGTTGCTAAACTTGGTTTATATATTAGTAAACAAGATTCTTTTTGTGTGTTTGGTTTTTTTTTTTTCATCATTAGAATGGCACTGAAGATCACCATACAGAGCGATTGGAGAAGGCACCAGAGCGTTTTAGAAATCCTGTCATATTCAACAAGGATTCAACGGTCAGAAAAACTCAGCTCCAGTCTTTTAGTCAGTATGTTGAAAACAGGCCAGGTATGAAATAATGTTTACACCATCTTCTAATGTAATACTTAACGATAAGTATATTAAAACTTGACATTGTTAGTCTGTTTATAAATATGGGGGTTTGTAATAAATTTGTTTTCTCCTCCTTCTTTTCAAGAGATGAAAAAGCAAAGATCAGTACAGGAAGATGCAAAAAGAGGGAATGGGGAGAAGATGGTGATAACTGAGACTCAGAAGAAGTCATCAGAAGATGAAGTGCTTAATGTATATTAATTTTTTTTTTTGCCTGGTTTCATAGTTGCTGATAATTCCAAACTGAATGCTTTTATTTGTTAAAATGAGATGTTAGGGTTTTTCCACCCCCCCCCCCCCCCAAAAAAAAGATGTCAATCTGCACTGCATTCAAAGAAGAGTGAGAGAAGTGCACTACTGAATTAGTCTGCACCACAGTGATAATTGTCAGATAAAAATATGATTTTTTTTCAGAGTTCCACAGCCTCCGCTTCCCTGAAACATTTCCATCAGGGCACTTCCCATAAAAAGATTCCAGTATTGATCTTCCGGGAGGATTTTAATTATTACAATAGCAGATACTGCAGAGCTGCACTTAGAGGGAAGAGTCACAGGAGACCTGCTAGAATTTCTCAGCCAACCCATTTTGTTGGCTTGGGTTAATGGGTGTTCAACCTTTCCATTATCCAGATCAGCCGTGAATTACTAGCTGAATGATGTTTGCATTAATACAATATATATGGTAATTTCTTCACTTAATTAACAGGGAGGTTCAGCTTAGTAGGGGTATGGGCTGATCATGTGTAAAATTGATTTGTGAGGGAAATATTTGATAGACCGCAGGGAAAAAGCTGTGTTTGATGGACAGCTATGGGACAGAGGCAGGAAGAACAAGCTTTAACCTGATTTTTGTCTGGAAGCATAACATACTCTTCAGAGGTAGTTTGCTCCACAAACTATAATTTATTTGAATATATTCATTGGTTTTGCTAACATTGGAAAGAGGGTAGGTAGTTGGTATCATCTTTACTGTGATATACATTTTGAGATACCTGTTCTGAATTCTTAATGATCTGCATACTTCTTGAAGAAAAAAAGATTAAGCTTTATTCAATTATTTTCCTTAAATACCACCTATAGTTTTCTTATTGTCATTGTAGAGAGTTGCTGTGTGCTACAAGGATGTGTGATTATTGTATCTTTTGTAGCTGTTACATTGACAGTATCTTAGTTTTCCCACGCACCAACTCATTTTCTACCCCCCCCCCCCCAATTCCAATTTAGTAAATACAGTCTCTTGTAGGTGTCTACCAAGTGAAATCCCTTCCTTACTCAGAGATAATTCCATACATGTATAGATAAATACTTGACAAGTAGCTTTCTCCACTGAGTTTAATCTACCCCAGAGTTGATTTTCAGACCAAAACGATCCAAGATCTAAAAATTTTAAGTTCACTTTGGTTACAGATTTCCTCTGAGGACAAACAGGACAAGAAGTCCTCACAGCATAGGAGCCTGCAAAGGAAAACAACTCTAGCTTAGCATTTACTAGCAGCTTTTGAGCCACTCCACAATGCATGACCACTTCCCACCTGCCAGTATCACGTGGGACCAGCTTAGTCTTCATCTTTCCACCAAGCCATTCAGATATTCACATTGCCAGAGCTCACCTCAAGAAATTCTGTTTTCCATTATGTAACTTCCCACTACAGAGTGATTTGCTCCTGATCCAGTTGGTCAACTGGTCCCCAGTTGAGCTTTGCAGGTGGCTTGAGTCTGCAGAGTCATATCTGGAGGTCTTCAGACCCCTGTTTGTGGTACCCTGCAAATTTGCTTCTTTCCTTCCTTCACCTCTCCCCTGTTTCCTGTGGAACTCTCCAGCACAACAACCTTTAAAAGAAAAAAAAAAAGAGAGAGAGGAGAAGGAAAGAGGTTTACTGGAGAGCAGAGGCGTAGCCAGACCTGACATTTTGGGTGGGCCCAGAGTTAACATTGTGGGTGGGGGGGAGAACTAGGCATATAGGCGTGAGTAGCGCTTGGTATACTCCTAAATAATGCCTTAGAGTGCACTTGATAATGGATTTCTAAGTAAAAAGTCTGTTCTGCATCAACATAAACATGCACACTTATGGAAACCTTGGAAGCACTGACATTTTTAAATGAAATTGCATTATCCCATAACTTAAACTTTACCGTTATGGTAGACTTGAGTCTGGTCAACCTCTCAACACACATCACAGTATCCTGAACAATAATTACTGCAGTGGCACATATCCCTCAACTTTAAGAAATTCAGATTGTGGCTTTGACCTATTTCAGGGGCCAACTACAGAAGAAGTATGGTTCACCCAGATATCATATGATTCTTGTGGGGAACCTTGATTTAGTCCATCGGGCTCTGCAGAAGCCTCCTTTTGAGCCACTCTGGAACGCCTCCTTGAAAGATCTTACACAAAAGACAGCATTCCTGGTGGCTGTTGCATCAGCACATAGAGATTCAGAGCTTCAGACTGTCTTGTTGGGATCTTTCTCTGCTTTTCAGAGGCAGGGGTCTCCCTGCGCACAGTTCCTTCCTTTCTTCCAAAAGTGGTATCAGAATTTCATCTCAACCAATCTGTGGAGCTTCCATCATTTTGCAGAGAGGACGAAGAACCTCAGTATTCTTCCTTGAAGCTTCTCAATGTGCGTACAGTCCTCATTGGATATCTGGAAGTGACGAATGAGTTTCAAAAATTGGGTAAACTGTGCTTTTTGGAAAAACACAGGCATGGCCTCGTAGCTTCCAAGCCCACAGTTGCTAGATAGCTGAAGGAGACTATAGTGTCAACTTATTTGCTTGTGGGGAAGCAGGCTCCTCAGGCCTTATGGGCTTATTCTATGAGACATACAGCGATATTCTGGATGGGAGACTCTTACTATCTCTAGCAGATATCTGCAAGGCTGCGACATGGTCGATTCTGCATACCTTTGCTAAGCACTACAGGGTGGATGTTGCGGCGTGCTCGGAAGCCAGTTTTGGGGCTTTGGTCCTCAGGGTGTCTGTGCCAGGATCCCGCCCACTGGAGATTGCTTTTACACATCCCACAGGTTCTGGAATAGTGGGAAACTATGTAATGGAAGGAGAAATTAGGTCTTACCTGATCATTTTCTTTCCAGTAGTCCTTCCCACTATTCCAGAGGCCCGCCCGAGGTTTCTGAGATGTTTAGTCGGTGCAAAGTAATGGGACAAATAATGACTGTCTTTCATGATGCTTCCTGCATATCTCTTCTTTACAAGTTGTCCAGAGTTGAAAGAGGTCCTTATGTGTTTGCTCATCTGGTTAGTGTTAGATTAGCGAATTGTTTAAGGTTGTTGTGTTTATTTTGAGTATTATCCTTACTGTTTGTCTACGTAAATACCGAGGAGCTGGACTGGATGCCAAGAGAGATATGTCTCAGCTCAGTTTACAGTTCTCTATCTCCACATGCTGGTTGATGGACACAACTATCCCACAGGTTCTGGAATACTGGGAAAGACTAATAGAAAGAAAATTATCAGGTAAGACCTAATTTCTCCTTTTTATATGTTTATCTTGTAGTCCTGTTGCTGTTATGTGGTACTTTTTCAAATGCATCAGTCTCCATGGATCCCAGAATTGCATCTAATACTATGGAATGCATCCGTTCACCCTCAACATTGAGCATCAATGGAAGCCATCAGGATCAGTTATCATCCAGGTCCTGCCTGAAGAAGAGGAAGGATTAATCCTCAACTTTGACACTGGGGACTCCTGATGCTAAACACCAGATACTTATCACACTTCATTGGAGTGCGACACCAAAAGTACCAAGTCATTAAAGTTACTGGTGGCCTCAACTCCCCTGATGGGAGGAGCAGTCATCATCCTCGTTATCAGAATTGGCAAGAACTGCCAAGGACCTGAAACCTGGCATCTGATACTACACAATTGACTCAAGAAAATGTAGCCATTCCTACCACATTCCCTCTGCCATTGTCGATGGCAGCCATTGACGAGCAACTCATGAGGAGATTCAATAAGTAGATGGAGCATTTCTTTGCTCCACATGATGCTTCAGCTTGGACACCATCTGTGTTGATACAGAGAGAGATCCAGCTGATCGTCAAACTTCAGTGCTGCCAGCAGGGGAGGTTTCAACACTGAGAACTAAGAGGGCTGTGGGTATTAAAATATCTTTCACACCCTTGTCGATCTCCAATGCTTTTGAGGGAGGAAGCTTCCCCAAAACATTGGAGAACCTTGGTTTTTGGACACCCACGTCCAAGGCCTGACATCGATGTCAGTAAATCAAGAGATCCAAACTTCTCCTTTGGAGTTTTTTTCAGGGTCTAACTCTAAGCACTCCTTGGACTCTGATTATGAGCCACATGTATTCTCGAAATGTTCAACTGGCTTGCCATTAGACCCCTGTCTTCCTTATGAGAGAATAAAAACCCCTCCAGAGGAACTCTCGTTCATTGATTTTGCGCAGGGGAGAAACACTAGACATCCTGCAATTCCTAGTACCTAACTCAAACCCCAAAAAAGCTGTGACAGTGCCCATTCACAGGATCCTCAAGGACATACAGGGAGAGGCCTAGTGGATAGAGCACCGGTCTTGCAATCCAGAGGTGGCCGGTTCAAATCCCACTGCTACTCCTTGTGATCTTGGGCTAGTCACTTAACCCTCCATTGCCTCAGGTACAAACTTAGATTGTGAGCCCTCCTTGGACAGAGAAATATCCAGAGTACCTGAATGTAACTCACCTTGAGCTACTACTGAAAAAGGTGTGAGCAAAGTCTAAAATAAAATGTAGATGAGAATTGGGACTCTATAGTGTACCTATAAATTAGAAAGTCCACTCTCTGTACAGAATCTAGAGAGCTCCCAAATTCGAAAAATAGCAGCTTCCTCGCTATTCCATGGTGGTCAAATCTGCTCTCAAAAAGGCTATAAGTTGCAAGATTCTTTCCTTGGTACTCCTGGGGGGGTGAGGGGAGAGAAGCTTGAACATTTGGAATCTTTTGAAAGAAAGGTTTTCAGAATACTATACTCCCTGCATAGCTTTTTATCAGCTTTTCATGGGCACATATTTGTAAAACATTGTGCAAAGTGTTAGGGATTTTGTACACACTCTCCTTCGGGAGAAGGCTGAGCAGTTCCATTTGCTAGTGGGAAAAGGTCAGGAGTGTGGAAAATACATAGTCCATGTACGCTATGATATTTTTGATATAGCATCGAGAACTTCTGTAGTGGGAGATTCGCCTGGCTGGCTCTGGGCTTCAGACCTAAGATATGATGTGCAAGATAAACTTGTTGAGAAGCTGTGCCGAGGAGAGAATCTCTTCAGAGATAAGGTGCAAGAAGCTGTTACCCTTATCAAGCAGGACAGTGATCCCCCCTTCAAATCCTCTCCAGGCCCACTAACCCAGCCTTCTATTCCAGGAAGTGTTAGAGTGGAGAGAAAAGGGGGTCCCATTATTCTCAAAGGCATATGTGTCCCCCATCTCTCCCATTCCTTACAGTCAAGACGGGGATTTCACTCTCATCCTAGACAGCAGAGGACCCAGAAGACCTAACTAGCTATGCCACCAAACCTAGGGGTACAGTTTTGACTGCCTCCATGAGACCATAACCAGTGTCAAAAAACACAGAGGTCTTACCAATAAAGCAGTAAACACTTATACTTTTATAGAGAAAGTACCTCAGAACTACCGCTGTTGGTATTATGCAAATTGCTCATTCATCAGCGTCAATTGTTCTCATTACCTCTCGCCTGGACTACTGCAACTTACTCCTCACCGGCCTCCCACTTAGCCATCTATCCCCCCTTCAGTCTGTTCAGAACTCTGCTGCACGTCTCAAATTCCGCCAGAACCGATATACTCATATCACCCCTCTCCTCAGGTCACTTCACTGGCTTCCGATCAGATACCGCATTCAATTCAAGCTTCTCCTTCTTACCTACAAATGCACTCAGTCTGCTGCCCCTCACTATCTTTCTACCCTCATCTCCCCTTACGTTCCCGCCCGTAACCTCCGTTCACAGGATAAATCCCTCCTCTCAGTACCCTTCTCCACCACCGCCAACTCCAGGCTCCGCTCATTCTGCCTCGCCTCACCCTATGCTTGGAACAACCTTCCTGAACCCTTACGCCAAGCCCCCTCCCTGCCCGTCCTCAAGTCTTTGCTTAAAGCCCACCTCTTCAATGCTGCGTTCGGCACCTAACCCTTGCCGTTCACTGAATCCAGACTGCCCCAATTTGACTGCCCCTATCGGACCAACCGTTCACTTGTCTATTAGATTGTAAGCTCTTTGAGCAGGGACTGTCTCTCTTTGTTAAATTGTACAGCGCTGCGTAACCCTAGTAGCGCTCTAGAAATGTTAAGTAGTAGTAGAGTCTCATTCATTGGTCCAAAAACCCTTTTAACTTTATTTTTTTTACTTTTCTTTACGTTCTCAGTTTTCTTAATTTTCTTAAACTCTTTATCAATAACTTTTCTTCATAATGTGAGTCATTGAATCAAAACCAGCTCGCACTTATCTTATTTAAAACTCCGGGTCCCGTTTCACCTAGATAGCAGGCTTCCTCAGGGATATATCTTTTTTTGAGTAATGCAGCTTACTCATATGTTATGATCTTCATCTAAAAAATATATAATACATCATTTAAACACTCCCTTCCCTCTTAGAAGCCAACATAGTCAAACCAGTTAGAACAGGTGAAAGAGGGCAGGATTTTACTCCAAGAATTTCATGATCACAACAGGGTAGCTCTACATATTCTTCCTACGTTCCTTCCTAAGGTAGTGGTGGATTTCTATCTTAATCAGTTTACTGTTTTGCCAATATTTTTTCCCAAGCTTCATGTCCACAAATTTGAGAGCACACTTCACACATTCGATTGCAAAAGAGCTTTGGCTTATTTAGAGCAGACTACAGCCCTTAGAAAATCCACTCAATTTTTTGTTTCTTTTGACTCAAATAGGATAGGGGCTATATTCAATAAACACACACTATCTAATTGCCTAACATTGCATTTCCTTTGCTTATGCCCAGGCAAGTTTGACTTTTGAGGGTCACATCAGAAATATGGTGACATCAGTAATCCACTTGAGATCAGCATACATAGAGGAAGTATGTAAGCCTGCAACGTGGACCATTTGTGGACATTCATACACCCCACTCCATCCCCCAGGCCACCTTCCAAACTAAAATATACAAAAAGGATGGCTGCTACCAAAAATATATTTGAGTTTGCCTACTGCGCTGCCTTTTTTTAAAATTGTTTTTCTCCTTTTTTTCTGTTGAAGACAGCCTGTGGCTAGAGAGCACCATGCTGCTTGTCCTCAGAGAAAGCCAAGTTACTTACCTGTAGTAAATGTTTTCCATGGACAGCAGAATGCTAGTTGTATTCCACTCAAGCTGAACAAATAGACTGAGCTGGTCCCACACCACAGTGGTAGGTGGGAAGTGGTTTACATGCACGGTGGAACAATTCAAAAGCTTCTAGTAATTACTACCATGGAGAAGCTTTCGCATACATGCTCTATTGGTGATATACCCATATTGTGAGGACTTCCGTGCTGCTATCCACAGACAATACCTGCTACAGTAAAGTAATTTGGGTTTCCTTTATCCTATCCTGTGTATTTGGGGGGGGGGGGGGGGTAAATATGTCAGTGGGTGTAAAAGAGACTGTTGGTTTGCCTCTGCCTCAGAGGCAGACTGATCATTGGAACAATAGCCCAAAGCAGTAAGGGGCCCACTCTCCCCTAGCCTCCATCTAGTTTAATCATTTTTCATAGATAGTTAGGGGCCCATGACCCTTATTGCCTGGGGGCTAAATTTGCTGTCAGGCCATCCCTGCTCTGCCTCTTTACATTTGATCAGTTTACTGAATTAACGCCTTTTTAATTGCTGTGTTTCAGCACAGCAAAAACAATGCAGAAGTCAGAATGTATTTTGCTGTAGTTGATGTCCTTATGACATCATTTGATAATCATTACTTTGATGGCATCATTTTCAGAGCTACAGATAGAAACAGATGGCCTGAAAAACTGTAATCAAAGATTTTGCCCATTATCAAACTATTTCTGGGCGGGTAGATGAGTTTATTGGATTGGAGCCACAGGTGACAAACACCCAGAAAATCAAAGAGAAAAAATATAAAAGACCCCAATATAACCAGGGCTTTATCATTTCCTCCTTCACCTCTACGGTTTCACTGAGTTGTTACCGTATAGTTGGCCCTGACAAAATAAAAGCAGTCCATGTTGTGCTGCTTTTCATCTAAGGATTTATAATTCAATTTCTCTAAGAAAAGAAGGATTATAAGTCCATAGATACATAAGGGCAAAACAAGAAATGGTTGAGCATGGTTGAGCTGAGCCATGTGGTAACCTGTGTTACTATAACCTGATAAACTATGGCTGCAAATACCCATATCATGTATGGTGTTATGGGCTGCCATTAGCAATTTTTCAGCTCATTTTATGAGAAACATCTTGAACTTTGTATTTCATTTATGATATGCAGTAAGAATTATATAAACCTGGAATTTTTCACCAGAAATCTGAACAACTCAGATTCCACAGTGAACCTGTGGTTTTAGTTTTACACAATTTCATAATTGAACAAATGTTTTAGAGATCATTGCTGGTAGTGATTCTTGTAGAAATCACCATAATAAAGAAATAGACAATATTAACCTTTTTTAGCTGTTCTTGATAGAGGAGAAACGGTTTAAGATACTGTTACCGCTGAGTAAATTTTACAATCCCCACTGACAGTCTGTCAGCTTTAACTAGCATATCCAGCTTACCCACTGACAAATGAGTCATTAATGAGGAAATGCAGAAGAGAACCAGACTTTTTAAACATGCCCACTGGCAGCTGCAGTCTTGAGATTTTGTATTGAACAGTTAGAATTCCAAAATTACACCATTTGTTATTTGGGAATTATTGTTTTATTTTTTAACCGAGCAGTTTCCTTCTCCTATGGGCTTCCAGGTCAATCAGCATTCAAACTCTACACCTGCTGGGCAAAGACTCCAAAGATCACCTTTTTTCTCATTCTTGTATTACCAACCCTAGCCCAGCCCAATAGTTGCAGCAACATTCCTCAACAACGGGTCATATACCAAAGCTGCTCCTAGAACCCAGCTCATATGGACCATAGGTCCAACCACTAGGTGTCACTGGTGAGAGATGGCTGTGAAGACCTCTTCACCAGAGGCCGTAAACACAGTTTTTACAACATCCCCAGTCAGCCTAGGAAATGGAAGTCCTGATTCAGAAATCAAACCCAGGTTCTCTGACCCAGAGCCACCAGACTGACTTAATTTGAACTATTTATATTAGAGCTGCATACCTTATCATTTATTTATTTTTTCCCAGTTTGTATACCACACTATCCAGTGTGCTAGGCAGTTTACAAATCAATATACATAATTACATTCACATATTAAAAAACACATTAAAACAGTATCTTTATGAAAGTAAACAATCATCAATGAGTTTGATAATTTTACTGGGTAAATTTGTAAGACTTCTGAGAGGCTGACAGTTTTTTACCATCCTGTTAAACTGTTTAAGGTTTTTGAACTATATATTGCTACCACCTCAAGAAATCCAATAGCAATTTTTTAGACCTTGGCGTGACTGGGGAAAGGGACCTTTTGTAATGATAGGGTCATTCTCTGCTTGTTGGGTGTATCACCTAGAACTGGTTGAATAAATAAGTAAACTACTCAAAAGGCTTTGAAAATTAAAAATTGCAATTAAACTAAGCTATGTGTTTCTATTATGTATTATGTTTTTGCTGTTTCAATTTGTTGATTATCAAATTTCAGTGTCCCAAAGCATACTGATATATATTATGGAAAATTCTATTGATGATATAATCTTTAAAAGTTTTTATTGATGAACAGGGCAGGTTGCCCTATCGCAGGATCAAGCATCCCCCTTCTCCATGGGCCCCTGATGTGAACAAACTAGGGTAATATATCCCCTCAGAGTCTGTCCTCTTAAAGGTGCAGGGGTTTGCAGGCCAGTAAAGAAATAGCTGCCTGCCCCATGAGTCCCAGTACCTTTAAGAAGGCAAACTTAGAAGGGACCTACTACTTTTGCAATTTATTTAGATTAAGCATGGTTCCTGCAGGGATGAGTGGAACAATAGCAGCCAGAGTCTGAAGCAATAGATAGTGCATCATCAAGGTTAGGTGGGAAGGGGGAGAGAAACAGAATTCCTCCCCCCCCCCCCCCCCCCCTGTTGATAAAAATTTCTAAAACTTTATTCTGTCTAGATGTAAAGGAACCATATTATAATGAATATACCCTAATGATATGAACTTGTTCTGAATACTCCTTTTTCTTCCAGTACATACAGCAGTTATGTGACAGCTATTATTTTTCCAGCTGTTTCACCATCTAATTAATAAATGTAGAATGATAATCCAATACTTGTTTTATCTAATTGAAAGTTTTACAAATGCTTCTGTATTGTGTTTTCACATTTTCTGACACAGTTAAATAAGGAACTTAACTTTAAGAGGTAATAAGTATTTTTCTTGACAAATGTTATACACACAGGATTTCACTGGAAGACCAATGTGAAGTCCCAGTGATTGCTACTGCACACTGCGATGAGAGACCTGGTCTTTGGAGCATGGCCTTATGTTGTGCACTATTTAGGTAGAATGGAGCTTGAAACCTCAAAGCAGTGATATTTCTAAAACCAGATGGGGAAGTTTTTATCACTCTGAAGCCAGTGGCTGGCTAGGAGAAGCCTTACAATATGGAGATGCCAATATAAAGCAGTCTTACAAGACAGATGTGTGGTAGGAGGGGGAAATTGAGAAAAATCGTTCCTGAGAATGACCTAATTTAAGTATAGGCTTACCTGCAACCTTGATCCTTTCCCTTTGAATCATAGTTTTTGATCTTATCCCATTCTTGGGTGCTGCTTACTTTACTGTGTTTCTTTTTCCTTTTGGTTTATCCATCCCCTATCTCCCCTACTCCCCTTAAGAAATTGTAATACTGTCATCCTCCCTCCACTTATATTTTCCTTCATGTATCCCTCTTTTTTATTTCAGCCCTCTTTTGTCCTGTCTTTACGTTGTTTCTTGTTGTGTGTTCCCCCTGAAACTATTTATTTTGATGTTGTAAACCACTTCAATGTCACTTTACGCTTTAGCGATATATCAAATAAAACTAAACTTGAACTTGCATTTCCACAGTTCACTAGTGGTGCTATCCCTTGAAATGGTGGTAATCGAAGGATAGAACATGAAGTAAAATAGGGTTAGTAAGGAATGTTTTGAAAAAAAAAAGATTTCACTATGTTTTAAAAATGTCTGTCTTCTGCTCCTCAAGCCAGCTGAGAATGGCAAAATTGTGGAGGCCATCACATAATAGTGACACCTAGAGGCCATATTGGAGGGGCACACTTGCCAAGTTCCAGAGGAAAATACTGTCTGTGATTCTATCCAAGGACTCTTGCTGCAATGGCAGAGCTAGATGTGGGAGATGGTAATTTTAAAAAATGAGGAAAAGTTGGTAGTGGCAAAGGAAGGTTTATGGTACTTTAGCCTAGTAGAAGCCAGTTCTGATTGAGCTGGAAACCCAAAGGAGAAGCAGCAGTTGTTAGACCAAAGATTAAATAAACACATTAATAATATTCCATCCCATAAATAAACGTTAATGAGGCAAATAAAATGTTGTTTAAGAATTCTCTGAGCTTCTTATGGGCAGCATATTAATAACAAAAGGCCAGTGCTTTCTACCATTCTGACCTTTAGCATGTGCACCAAAGGTGCTACTGGCCATGAAGGTTTTAACCACATTATTGCAACTATGATAAATTATACCATGCCATATATTAAGTTTAGTAAATGGGCATGATAATGGCGGGCTTTCAGCACAATCAGAACCAGACTCTTTAGTGCTGCTGTGCTGTGACTGTTTGTTCATAATTACTCAATAATTTTCACTTATTTTATATCTTCTACTAGCTCAGTCTAATTGCAGTGATAGTCTTTGACCAGCAGCTATATACTAGGGCTTCCTCTAGAACCTTGCAATCATGGTTCTAAAGTCCAGCCATTAAGTATCATTTTGTTATGACTAGGACCACTGGTAACTTACAGATGTATTGCAAATTAGTGCATTAGCCCCTTAGTTTACTGAACTGACACCAGAAGTATGCTGTGGATTTGCAATTACCAGAGGTTAAAGAATTAAAGAGCTACGAAAATTAAAGGCAGCACCAAAAGTCCAGGGACATGATTATTTTTGTTTTTATAACAAACATGGTTTTCTAATGCAGAATCTTTTACTCAGAAACAGAATGTTTCATTAGCGTTTGATAAGTTATAAGTGTTCCCTTTTTTTTCTTAGTTTTGGTATCCTATTTGGTGCTTTGGTTAAGTGTTTATGGGGGAAAAAACCTTCATTTCAAAAAGTGATATTTTTTTTCTTGTTTGTTCTGTTTAACAGCGAGGGTTCAAAGACACCAGTCAGTATGTTGTTGGAGAATTGGCAGCACTAGAGAATGAGCAGAAGCAAATTGACACCCGTGCCGCGCTGGTGGAGAAGCGCCTTCGCTATCTCATGGACACAGGTATGGTGCCCAATTACACTGTAAACAGTTTTGGCAAATTGAGCGTTCACAAACTCTTATAGAGTTTTGGAAGTGTGAATCTTTGAAGCCTGAATGTTCAGCAGAACTGCCTTGAAAATAAAAAGGCTGCGATTTGCAGCAACCTCTCTGGGTCCTGGTGATAAGAGTGCCTTCATGGGAAGTGATAACTTGCCCTGATACCATGCAAGCCAGCACTATTGAACAGTGTGCTCATCCATGCAGAGCTCGAATACATATCTGTGCCTCATTGATATGCCACTGCTTTAAAAAAAAAGTAAGATCTTCGCTGTTCTACTGAATCAGTGGGAAAAAAAGATTTGGCCAGCTAAAGCCATGTACTGCATAAAACAGAGCACGCTGCAAAGAGGAAAGGCTCCACTGACTAGATCACTGAAAATTTGAGGATACTGTCTGGTTACTGATGCTTCACAATTATATTTTTTCAAGAAATCAGACTTTAAAAAAAACCTCTATAATGCTTAGTTCACATATGCATCTGTAAGGATTAAAGTAAACAGTTTAGTTTTACATAATGTTTTGTGGTGGTAAGGTCCATTTAACAATGACTGCTAAATGGCAACTACTCGTTGAAGAACATTGGGCAGTATTCTGTTTACAGAAATATTAAACAGTGGCAGAAAAAGTGAGGGCTTTGCTAGTTTGGTTGTCTTATCTAAAAAGTAATAGTTTTCAGTAATGTGTCAGAAAAAGCAAGTAGCATTGCAAGGAATGATTTTTTTTCTTTCTGATTTTTCAGCCTTTTACATTTGGTTATCAAAATTCATTGCATGTCACAGGGACGCTTCTATAAAATGGGTGGCCTTAGACAATTTATTAATGTAGTCACAGTAGTTGTAATTTGACTACACACACTGAATTGCAGGCAATTCAAAAAAAACACAAGCACTATCATGTCTGAAATTCTTTATAGCCTCAAAACTCACTTTCTTTTTAATATGATCTACATATCAGTCGTCTAAATGACACGTTTGTCTTGAACTGTATTGTAAGTAAAGCAAATTCAGATCATTTTTGCTTATTGTGTGTGTGTATGTGTGTGTGTGTATATATATATATATATTTTTTTTTTTCAGATTTTTTATTGTGACCTTGAAATTATGTAGTTCATCACAGGCACTGTTTTGGGTGTTCCCAGCATGTTTCCATACAGTTACTACATAGAAAAAAAACTTTGCTATGCAGTTAGCATGCCTACAGATAGTGCATCTGTGCAATCTGTACCAGTGACAGCACACAGTAAGTTAATAGTTATGTTAACAGAAATTAGACAAGCTAGCAAATTTGACAATACTATAATTTCATTTACCTCAGTATTGACTGGAGAAACATTATGTCAGGAAATGCTAGGGAGCTGAAGTTCCTAGAAGGAATAAATGACTGCTTCAAGGAGTAGTTGGTTCAGGAACCACAAGAGGGAGAGCTATTTTAGATCTATTCCTCAGTGTAATGTTGGTCTTCTTGAGAAATGTAATGATTTTGGAGCTGCTTGACAATATTAAGTACATAAACACATTATCACTGTGAACTGCTAAGGCCAGTTTTAAACAGGAACAACAAACATTGTTTGAAATGTCTGTATTCAAATGCCAGAAGCCTAAGAAATAAGATGGGAGAGTTAGAATATATTACACTAAATGAAAAGATAGATATAATAGGCATCGCTAAGACCTGATGGAAGGAAGATAACCAATGGGACACTATCATACCACGTTACAAATTACATCACAATGACAGGGTGGATCAAATTGGTGGAGGGGTAACATTATATAAGGAGGACCTTGAATTGAATAGACTAAAAATTCTGTTGGACACAAAACACATCTTGAAATCCCTATGGATAGAAATCCCATGTGTAAAGGGGAAAAGGATAGTGATAGAGTATATTACTGTCCACCTGGGATGAAAAGACAGATGCAAAAATATTAGGGAAGCTAACAAACTGAGGAGCACAATAATGATGGGTGATTTCAATTATCCCGCTATTGGCTGGGTAAATGTAATATCAAGGCATGCTAGGAAGGTAAAATTCCTTGACAAATTCAAGGACTTCTTTATGGAGCAGATCGTTCAGGAACTAACAAGACGGGGGGGGAACAATTCCAGATCTAGTCCTTAGTGGAGCGCATGATCTGGTGCTGGGGTAGCGGTGCTGGGGCCACTTGATAACAATGATCATAACATGATCAGATTTGATATAATCTCTGGAGTAAGTACACACAGGAAATCCAATATGTTAGCATTTAACTTTCAAAAGGAAACTACAATAAAATGAGGAAAATGGTAAAAACAAAAAACTTAGAGGAGCAGCTGCAAAGATCAAAATTTACATCAGGCATGGATGCTATTCAGAAATACCATCCTGGAAGCCAAGACCAGATATATTCCATGTGTTAAAAAAAAGAGGAAGGATGGCCAGACAACAGCCAGCATGGTTAAAAAGTGAGGTGAAGGAAGCTATTAGAGCTAAAAGAAAATCCTTCAGAAAATGGAAGAAGGATCCAACTGAAAATAATATGAAACAGCATAAGGAATGACAAGTCAAATGCAAAACGCTGCTAAGGAAGGCAACAAGAGACTTAGAAAAATAGATTGCGTTTAAGGGAAAAGCACACAGTTAAAATTTTGTGGTATATTAGAAGCAAGAAGCCGGTAAAAGAATCAGTTGGACCGCTAGATGACTGAGGGGTAAAAGGGGCACTCAGGGAAGACAAGGCCATAGTGGAGAGATTAAATTAATTCTTTGCTTCAGTTTTCACCAAGGAAGATGTGGGAGAGATACCAGTGTCGGAAATGGTATTCGGTGCTGATGAGACAGAGAAACTGAAATAAATCTCTGTAAACCTGGAAGATATAGTTGAACAATTTGACAAATAAAAGAGTAGCAAATTGCCAGGACCAGAGTACTGATAGAATTGAAAAGTGACCTTGCAGAGCTGCTGTTAGTAATATGAAATTTATCTTTAAAATCAAGCATGGTACCATAAAATTGGAGGGTGGCCAATATAATGCCAGTTGTTTAAAAGGGTTCCAGAGGTGATCCGAGAAATTATAGGCCGGTGATCCTGATGTCAATGCCAGGCATTATGGTAGAGACTATTATAAAGAACAAAATTACAAAGCATATACATAAGCATGGATTAATAAGACAACACCAACATGGATTTAGTGAAGGCAAAATCTTGTCTTACCAATCTACTACATTTCTTTGAAGGGGTGAGTAAATATGTGGATAAAGGTGAGCTGGTTGATATTGCTTATCTGGATTTTGAAAAAGCATTTGGCAAAGTACCGCATGAAAAACTCCAGAGGAAATTAGCAAGTCATGGGATAGAAGGTAATGTCCTACTGTGGATTAAAAACTGGTTAAAGGACAGAAAACAGAGTAGAAGAGTAGATAGTGGGGTTCCCCAGGGGTCTGTGCTGGGACTGCTGTTTTTAACATATTTATAAGTGATCTAGAGATGGAGATAACTAGTGAGGTAATTAAATTTGCTGATGACACAAAGTTATTCATAGTTAAATTGCAAGAGGATTGTGAAAAACTGCAAGAGGACCTTATGAGACTGGAAGACTGGGGCATCCAAATGGCAGATGACATTTAATGTGAGCAAGTGCAAAGTGCTGCACGTGGGAAAGAGGAACCCAAACTATGGCTACATGATGCAAGGTTCCACATTAGCATTCACTGCCCAGGAAAAGGGTCTAAGTTACGTTGAAACAGTCTCCTCAGTGTGTAGCAGCATCTAAAAAAACCAAATAGAATATTAGGAATTATTAGGAAAGGAATGAAAAACAAAAATGAGAATGTTATAAATTCCTTTGTATCTCTCCATGGTGCAACAGCACCTCGAATATTGTGTGCACTTCTGGTCACTGCATCTCAAAAAAGATATAGAGGAGCATTTTCGATGTGACATCTAAGTTTGACTTTGGAAGTTTTGCTCCAAACATCCAGAATCCAGGTGGTAAATATAGCAGTTTTCGAAACAGCAAAACGTCTGGTTTGGGATTTTTTTTCCCTGAAAATGGCCACTTGCTAGGTGTTTTAGTGCTCTGTGCGTTTATCTTTTTGGTCCATTTTTGAAAAAATAAAACATCCAAGTGAAAAACACACAAAATCAAGCCATTGAGATGTAGGAGGAGCCAGCAATCTTAGTAGACTAGCCATACAGACATCCCAGCAGAGCAGTGGGGCATCCTAGGAGACACTGCAGTTGACTTCATATAAAAGCTCCCTGGTACACATCTCACCCTTACCCCATTATATTGTATGGTAAACCCTCCAAGACCTACCAAAAACTTATGGTGGTCAACTATACACCACTACAATGTATCTTATGTCTGCAAGTGTCACCTATATGTGGGTACATTAGGTTTTTTGTGGGCTGACACATTCCAACACAAGTGTTACAGTTAGAGTGGAATATGGGCCCTGTGTCCCCTTCTCCACAGTGCATTGCACTGACCACTAGGCAACTCCAGTGACTTGCTGTTCTAATAGGACTGGCCATAATTTATTTATTTATTTTTTTTATTTGTTACATTTGTACCCCAAATTTTCCCACCTATTTGCAGGCTCAATGTGGCTTACATAGTACCATAAAGGTGTTCGCCAGTCGGTTGATAAATACAAGGTTATATTGTGGTCGAGTGAGGTAAGTGTGTGTCAGGCACCATGAGGGTCGAAGGGAATGAAGATTGTATATTGTCCAGTACGATCATTGGTTATGCGGTGTTGCTGGGTGTGGGGATTTACGTTGGATCGGTGGGGTGAGCCTTTTTGAAGAGGTTGGTTTTTAGTGATTTCCTGAAGTTTAGATGGTCATGGATTATTTTCACAGCTTTCGATATACTACATGGGGCCTAGCCAAGGCTTTAATGCGGTTTACAAAAACAAATTAAAAACTAGGGCATAGAAGAAAAACAAATGCAAGAGAGAAAAAAAGAAAAAGGAAGAAGGAATGGGCGGGTTACTGTGGAGTAAGAAGGGGGCAAGGGAAGGAGACAGAGAAAAGAGAGGGAAGACATTTTTAAAAATCAGGCAAAAAGAAGGGTTATGAAGGAGGGTCAAATGCAGTTCTGAAAAGGTGAGATTTCAGTGCCAGTTTGAAAGATGCAATGGTGGGTTGATCCCGAATCTGACGTGGAAGCTCATCCCAGAGTTTATGACCTAAATAGCAGAATCTCGAGTATTGGTGAGATGAATAGAAAAGGGCGGTAGTAAGGAAAGAAGATTATTATCAGCTGATCTAAGGCAATGTAAAGGAGAATAAGGAATAAAATGCCTGTTCAGATAGAGAGGGGCAAAAGGGGACCTAGATTTATATACCAATAGTAGAATCTTGAATTTTATTTTGGAGGAAATACGAAGCCAATGTTCAGAAATCAGAAGAGAAATGACATGATAAAAATGTTATGCATTGTGAAGTAATTTGACTGCTGTTGATTGGATGAGTTGTAAACGTTTTATACTCTGTAAAGGTAAGCCTGCAAGAAGGGAGTTACAATTGTCCAAATGAGAAATAACCAGTGCACGTATAAGTGGGCGTAAAAAAGTAGCAGGAAGGATGGAGCGGACAGACAAAGATGATAAGGAGCAAATAATGAAGCACGAAGAATAGAATCTGTGTGAGGTTTGTAGGGCCGAGTCAAATGTGACTCCCAGAATCTTGACTGAGTTCCTTGAAAGCTAAGGTAGGGCTAACAGAGAGGCAGATTCTGGTGAATGGTGGGCGGGAGATAAAAAAAATCGATTCATACTTATCAGCAGTACATAAGTGTTGCCATACTGGGACAGACAAAAGGTCCTTAAAGCCCATCATCCTGTTTCCAACATTGGCCAATCCAGGTCTTAAATACCTGGCAAGATCCCAAAAAAGTACAAAACATTTTATACTGCTTATCCCAGAAATAGTGGATTTTCCCCAAGTCCATTTATTTATTTTTATTTATTTTATTTGTTGCATTCGTATCCCACATTTTCCCACCCATTTGCAGGCTCAATGTGGCTTACATAGTACCGTGATGGCAATCGCCAATTCCGGAAAGAGAAATACAAAGTGGTCTTGCATTAAAGTTCATAAGTGACAGAGTAAATTAAGTATTCAAAGAGAAAGAGTTAAGTTTTGTCCAGTTCTGGTATGAGTTTCGATTGTGTTGCAGGGTTCAGGTGTTTAGGTTGGATCATTGTGGTATGCCTTTTTGAACAGGTTGGTTTTTAATGATTTGCGGAAGTTTGTTAGGTCGTGTATTGTTTTCATGACGTTTGGAAGTGCATTCCATAGTTGCGTGCTTATATAAGAGAAGCTGGATGCATATGTTGATTTATATTGTTGTCCTTTGCAGCTAGGATAGTGGAGATTTAGGTATGTGCGTGCTGATCTTTTTGTGTTCCTGGTTGGTAAGTCTGTAAGGTCTGCCATGTAGACTGGGGCCTCACCATGAATAATTTTATGAACCATGGTGCAGATTTTGAACGCAATTCGTTCTTTGATTGGGAGCCAATGTAGTTTTTCTCATAAGGGTTTGGCGCTTTTGTATTTCGTTTTTCCAAATACGAGTCCGGCTGCGGTGTTTTGGGCAGTTTGGAGTGTCTTAATGATTTGTTCTTTGCATCTGGCATAGATTGCATTAGCCTATCACTTGGTTCTCCTCTTATCTCTCCCACCGTACCTTCAGAGTACATTCTCATGGATCTTCCTCCACCCCCATCCCACTCTCTGTTGGAGTTCCTCAGGGATCTGTCCTTGGACCCCTTCTTTTTTCAGTCTACACCTCTTCCCTGGGCTCGCTGATCTCATCTCATGGTTTCCAATACCATCTTTATGCTGACGATACCCAGCTTTATCTCTCCACACCAGACATCACTGCGGAAACCCAGGCCAAAGTATCAGCCTGCTTAGCCGACATTGCTGCCTGGATGTCCAACCGCCACCTGAAACGGAACATGGCCAAGACCGAGCTCATTGTCTTCCAGCCATTTCCAGCGTCTGGCATAGAATATCCAGTTTCATTTTTGACTGTGGCAACTTAACTGGTTAAGTCAATATTCAGTGCTAACCCATTAAGTGCTTAGCGATTAAAGATAGGCCTGCTATTTATGCGGCCTAATTTAACCGCTAAACATGCTTGGTTTGTCACTGAATACCTGTGCCTAGCCACCTATGTTGCACGATATAGCCAGTTAGTGGCTAGCTGCTAAACGTGGATATTCAGCAGGAGATGACAGGTTATCTCCTGCTGAATAGCCATGGTTTTGTGCTAAAATGCTATTTAACTGGCCAAGAGCCGTTCCTGGCTGGTTAAATAATTTTGAATATCAGGCCCGTAGTGCCCACCCATATTAGCTCTGGGCCCACCCAAAATTTCAGGTCTGGCTACGCCACTGCCGTAAACGGCGTTAGCTGATTCCGGTCTGAACAAATACAAGGTATGAATGAATACAAGGTGATATTGTGGTAGAATGAGGTACATGTATGGTAGGTACAATTGGGGGGAACTTAGAGAGGGAGAGGAAGAGTTAGGATATGTATATAATTCAGGTAAAGAAACCTGCAGACATAACATTAAAAAACTATATATGGGCATGATTTCTTGCACTGCTATATCATTCAGGTAAAGAAACCTGCAGCAGTAACGTTAAACAAAACTATATATTATGGCACAAAAACGTCCACGTGTTAGGAATGCTCAAATCCTGCCCTTAACACCCCCCCCCCCCCCCCCCGATACACCCTCTTGTTATTTGAATGCCCTGCGGACGGACAGCATAGAAAAATGTTTCGAAAAAGGGTTTCGAAAAAGAGTGATTTGAACATTGTGACATGCAAAATGTCCAAATGCTGCTTTATGCCAACATTTTTCTCTTTCGAAAATGAGCCCCATAGTGGAATTAGAAAAGGTTCAGAGAAGAGTGACAAAAATGATAAAGGGGATGGGACGACTTTCCTATAAGGAAAGGCTAAAACAACTAGAGCTCTTCAGCTTGGAGAAGAGATGGCTGAGGGGAGATATAATAGAGGTCTATAAAATACCGAGTCGAGTAGAATGGGTAGATGTGAATTGCTTGTTTACTCTTTCCAAAAATACTAGGACTAGGGGGCACACAATGAAGTTACTAACCAAACCATAGAAAATATTTCTTTACTTAACATATAATTAAACTCTGGAATTTGTTGCCAGAGAATGTGGTAAAAGCAGCTTAACAGGGTTTAAAAAAGGTTTGGATAATTTCCTAAAAGTCCATAAACCATTATTAAGATGGAATTGGGAAAATCTACTGCTTATTTCTAGGATAGGCAGTGTAAAATCTGTTTACTGTTGTGGAATCTTGACAGGTACTTTTGGTGTGGATTGGTCACTGTTGGAAGCAGGATACTGGGCTTGATGGACCTTTGGTCTGTCCCAGTGTGGCAATGCTTATGTTCTTATGAGCCAAAAGAACATGTTTTAGAAAATGGAGGAAGATCTGAACGAAGAAAACAAGAAACTGCATAATCACTGGCATGTTAGGTGCAAGGCGTTAATAAATGAGGCTAAAAAGGAATTTGAAAAGAAACTTGTTGTAAAGACAAAAACTCATAGTAAAACCTTTTTCAGGTGCATTAGAAACTGAAAGCCTGTGAATCGAGTAGTAAAAGTGAGCACTCAGAGGACAAGGCCATACGGGTGAGACTAATTGAATTTTTTGCCTAGGTCTTTTCTTAGAAAGTTGTAAGGAAGCTACCTGTGCCAAAAATGGTATGTAAGGGTGGTGATACGAAAGAACCTGGAAAATGTAATAAACCAAATCAACAAGTTAAAGAGCAATAAATCTCCTGAACCAGATGTATACACCCAAGGGTACTGAAGGATTTCAAAAAATGAAATTGTAGGTCCTCTGTTGGTAATCTGTAACCTGCAATTAAAATCATCCACTGTATCTGAATATTGGAAAGTGGCCAATGTAATGCCATTTTTTTAAAAATAGGATTGCAAGGTTGACCTGGGAAAATGTAGACCAGTAAGCCTAACATGCCAGGCAAAACGGTGGAAACTATTTTAAAGAACAAAATTACCAAACACATAGACAAGCATGGGTTAATGGAACTGGATCTACATGGATTCAGCCAAGGGAGAGTTTCCTCACCAATTTCCTACATTTTTTGAAGGCACGAATAAACATGTAGATATTGGGGAGCCAGTTGATACAATGTATCTATATTTTTAGAAAGATTTTGACACAGTCCTTATGAGAGACTCCTAAGAATATTAAAAAGCCATGGGAAAGGAGACAATGTTCTGTTTTGGATTGGGAACTGGTTAAAAGATAGAAACAGAGAGCAGGATTAAATGGACAGTTCTTTCAATGGAGGAAAAGTGTATAGTGGAGTGCTGCAAGGATCTGTACTGGGACCAGTGATTTTTAACATATTTATAAATGATCTGGAAATGGGAACAATGAGAGAGGTGATCAAATTTGGCTGAAATCGCATGTGGACTGCGTGAAATTGCAGGAGGACCTTGGAAGACCAGACATCCAAAAGGCAAATGAAATTTAATGTGGACAAGTGCAAAGTGATGCACATTGGGAAGAATAGCACAAATTACAGCTATGTGATTCTTGATTCCACATTAGGAGTCACCATCAAAGAAAAGTACATAACATAGTAACATAGTAGATGTCGGCAGAAAAAGACCTGCACGGTCCATCCAGTCTGCCCAACAAGATAACTCATATGTGCTACTTTTTGTGTATACCTTACCTTGATTTGTATCTGTCTTTTTCAGGGCACAGACCGTATAAGTCTGCCCAGCACTAGCCCTGCCTCCCAACCACCAGCCCCTTTATTTGTATCTGTCTTTTTCAGGGCACAGACCGTATAAGTCTGCCCAGTACTAGCCCGCCTCCCAACCACCAGCCCCTTGATTTGTATCTGTCTTTTTCTACCTTGATTTGTATCTGTCTTTTTCAGGGCACAGACCGTATAAGTCTGCCCAGCACTAACCCCGCCTCCCAACCACCAGCCCCGCCTCTGCCATCCAATCTCCGCTAAGCTCCTGAGGATCATTGTGGACAATACGTTAAGATCTTCTGCTCAGTGTATGGCAATGGCCAAGAAAGCAAATAGGATGTTAGGAATTATTAGGAAAGAAAAAGAGAATAAATCAAAGCGTATCATAATGTCTCTGTATTGCTCCATGGTAAAACTACATCTTGAGTATTGTGTGCAATTCTGGCCAACGCGTCTGAAAAAGGATATAGTGGAACTAGAACAGGTACAGAGAAGGGCAAAAGAAATGGTTAAAGCAATGGAAGGACTCTCATATAAAGAAAGACTAAAGAGGTTTAGACTCTTAAGCTTGGAGAAGAGATGGCTCAGGGAGATATGATTGAGGTCTAAAAAATCCTGAATGGAGTGGAACAGGTAAACGTGAATCAATTGTTTCCTCTTTCAAAAAGTACAGACTAGGGTTCATTCCATGGCACATTTAAAACAAACAGGAGAAAATATATTTTTTCACTCAGCATATAGTTGAGCTCTGGAGCTCTTTGCTGGAACAAGTGATAAAAGCAGTTAAAGTAGGTGGGTTTAAAAAAAAATTGGACAAATTCCTGGAGGAAAAGTCCATAAACCATTATTAAGGTAGAGCTGGAAAAAGCCATTGCTTATTCTTGGAAATTAAGTAGCATTGAATTGGACCACTTTCTGGCACTCTGCCAGGTAATTGTAATATGGAATAGCCACTGGGGTAGGTGGACCATTGGTCTGACCCAGTAGGGCAAATCTAAATAATGAAAAAAATAAATATTGTGCACTAACTGCAATGCACAGTTCACACATACTCCCATTCCATAAACTACCAAATTCCTGCCTCATAACATGGTATTCAGGGGCCCTTTTACTATGCAGCAGTAGGGCTAATGTGCGGGTAGCGTGCACCAAATTGGCACTACCGCAGGGGTAGCACGGGCACCCTGCGATAGTTTCAAAGTTGGCGCACGCCATTTCCCACGGTAGAAAATAATTTTATATTTTCTACCACAGGGGCGTTCCCGGTGGTAATCGGCAACGTGGCTACATTGGCGCACACTGCCTGATTACTGCCTGAGTAGCAAGTGAGCCCTTACTGTTAGGTCAATGGGTGGTGGTATATCCTCAGGCAGTAAATAGCTATACACTACTTTTAATTTTAGCGCATGGCCATTTACTGCCCCTTTTAAAAAATGCCTTTTTTTCCTTGCCCTGGTAAAAAATAGCCAAGTATGCACCAAAAACACGTGGCCACTACCACAGGCCACTTTTTACTATTGTTTTGTAAAAGGACCCCTTAGTATATGAATTTGCACATGCTGTCATGCCAGTGTTCTAATGATTTCCATAGCCGTATACTAACAGCAGTGGCGTACCAAGGTGGGGGCGGTCCGCCCTGGGTGCACGCTGCAGGAGGGGTGCAGAGAGCAGCCACGCGCCTGTCGGCTCCGCTGGTTCCCTGCTCCCTCTGCCCCGGAACAGGTTACTTCTGTTCCGGGGCAGAGGGAGCAGGGAACCAGCAGAGCCGACAGCCGCGCGGCTGCTCCCAACACCCCTCTAGCAGTGTGTGTTGATGCCAGGTATGTTGATGTGTCGGGGGAGGGGGTGTTGATGCTGTGGGGGGGGAAGTGGCTTTTCACCCCCGAGTGGCAGCCAACTTAGGAACGCCACTGGCTAACAGTTTCATATTCTATTTCGGCACTAACTGCTTAGTCAACATTAGGGAGAGGGCCTCTTTGTTTCGTTCATATAATCTGAATGGTTCAGTGTTATGTCTGTTACTTAATATTGGTAATGATTCCACTTACAGGGGACTTTTTGCTTTGCTAGCTTTCAGAATTATGTCAGACTAAATTATATTTTCCTTTAAATTGTTGAGAAGCCACATGTACATGTATTTACTAGCTTGAGGTAAAAACAAGAGGAGGGGTGTGCCTGTTACCAATATAGAAGACCATCAAGTGCCATTGATTTTTTTTTATAATGATTGATCACAAACACGGAACTAAGGGCCCTGTTTACTAAAGTGCGTTAGTGTTTTTAGCATACCTACACTTAGTGCGTGCACTAATCATGTAGTCGCCTATAGGGATATTGTAGGCACATACAATGTTAATGTGCGTTAAAAAACGTTAACGGGCCTATAACACTGCTTAGTAAACAGGGCCCTATCTTTGTTGTTCCAACAGTACATCTGCCCTGTGGTAGAATGAAAATGTTATGGTGAAAAAAAAAACATTGAAAAAAATTGTGGAAAATCTTTTAATCTCTATTTGCACTACTCCTATACTAATATTACTGTCCATCCTGTGGTAAATATACTTTGCACTAGACTGTTATAATACAAGCTGATATAACAAATGCACCATTTGTCATGTCAGTTTTTTACCATAGAACGTTTGTTGATAAAATACAAAAATAATTTTTAAATGCAACCAAAGAGAGAATATAATGAGGATGTTAAAACAGCTAGAAATGTTTTAAAAGCCCACTAAACTCTTCAGCTGTTCTCCACAAAAATCTTCAAAATATTATTCTCAGGCCTTTTGTTTTGGTGTTTGTGTATGTATTTGTATAATTTAAGTTTGATTTCTGCAATGTTTTATAACACATATGTACATGTTATGTGTGTAACCTATTAAAAGCAAGTAAACAACTTTTTGTTTCCTGATCAGCTAAAATCCTGAGCTCTGTTGAATTTGTACGTCTCACATAAAACAATGTATATTGCAAGCCGTTACATATTGGGAGTGTGTGAATGGATTAATTGAATAGAAAAACTCTACTGCTGCTGATTGACCACCTTTGGTAAATATAATTCAATTAGTGCACTAAAAATAAATGTGGACAGCATAAATATAGACGAGAATACTGATGCTTCTGTAATGTTTTAGATTAATAGGCATTCAAAATTCTTCAGGTTTTTTTTTTATTACGTCGTCCCTAGATGAATTCACAGTAATTGGGGTGGTTAATTTTATTTACACAGAGCCGTTCACAGCGCATTAAATAATAGAGATAATTGAACAAGAATTGTCAAGTGTGTACTGATATCAGGCATATTACAGAAGGGAATGTGCATAAAACTTCATTTCTATGCAGTCATTGTTTATGGTAATTAAGTACACAGATTTATCCCTTGGTTGCCTTCCAAGCTTATGGCAACTGCTATTGTTGTGCTCCATTAATATGTAATCAGGAAATAGTTTAATTTTCTAATCTGCAGTTTGAGAATTCACTTTCTAACAACTCTTAATTACTGCATTGCCCTAATGATGCTCATGGTTATGAAAACTGAACCAATAAACCCAGTAGAAAAAGCCAGAGGTGGTACTTGCTTAATAAACTTGTTATGCCTTCAGCAGAGGGAGCTCAGTGTCCTTAAGAAGAATTAAATTTATATTTCAGAATTATATATCTTGGATTTTGCAGAGAGTTACAGTACTATGGTTTTGGAAATCAAATCATTTCAGTGGAAAAGGAAGGTTTAGCCTTATCAGCTTGTTTTGTGTAGTGTTGGAATTTTGTTTAGCATGTGTATGTTTAATCCATTGCTTTTTAACATGCCTTTATTATATTTTATCTTTTAAAATTTTACATGTTTCCTTTAAAATAATTTATTGTAAGATACTACTAAGGAGGTGTGATTAACTTTAAAAAAACAACAACAAATAGTACATTAACTCAGATTTGCCATTATTTCTGCTTTTTCATCTGAGTTGTTTGGGTGTATAGAGACTACAGCCTGGGGCCTATCTGTATGCCTTTGTGAAAGGTCCCTCTCTGTCTCTTTATAGCCTTTTCAGTCCTAGTCATTTCCTTACCTTTATGGCTTTCTTAGAGAAAAGAGCCCACATAATTTGAAGCTGAACTTTGTCATCGTATCACATATCATTGAGCAATGAAAGTTGTTTTTGTGTCATTTCTATTCCTAGACATGCACCAGTGCTGCATCTTTTCAGCTGTTGGTATTTGTGGTAGGTTTATTGCATATATGAGTATATATTTTAGCTTTTCAACATAAAATATGAGACAAATATAGGCTGTGTCAGTAAGATATGGAGTGAAAGAATGTGTGACCTCCTACCCCAGGAAAGGAAAAATAATTGACAAGGAATTACAGTTCTCAAAGACTTGGGGCCATTTTACTAATGTGCGCCGAAAATGGCCTGCGCTGGTGTAGGCGCGTGTTTTGGATGCGCAGGTCCTTTTTTCAGCATGCCTGCAAAAAAAGGCCTTTTTTGTGGCTGAAAATGGACGTGCAGTAAAATTAAAACCAGCATGCATCCATTTTCTACCTGAGACCTTACCACCCATTGACATTCACATGTTAACTGGGCGGTAATCGGTAGCGCTTGTACACTTCCGATTACCACTGGGTAAGCACCACACGGTAGAAATTTCTACCTCGTGTTTTGGACGCACGTCAAAAATGAAATTACCACCTGGGGCATGTGATAGCCAGGCAGTAGTTCCAATTTGACGTATGTTGTACGTTCATAGGTGTCCATGCGCCTTAGTAAGAGGGTCCCTTAGTGAATACTGCCACCATAGGTCGTTATTGTTTTCTGACAGGTAAGAATTTTCTTTTGTGTTCGAGAAGTAAGAGCTAACTGTTACCATTTATTTTATAATCAGGAAAAATGTAGAAAATGCAGGACTAGGAAGAATATTTCATCATATACTGTTGACTACAACTTGGACTAAGCCCTGAATAGTGAATTGATTTTATCTTGGGTTCTCTAATTTTGCCTGGACCGGTCGATAATGGGATATGTTGAAGATTTTGTGAATATTCAATTTTCTGATAGTCATATTGATCTTGGGGAAAAATATTTTTAATGCTGTGTACCCTATTTTCAGAACAAACCAAGTCTGTAAGTTTTAAACAAGGATATAACTGGATTGGTGAAATGGATTCAGTTCCTTTATTCTGCTGATCCCAGATGGCTGCTATACAGTTTTAATTTATTATTAAATAAATTGGGGGGGGGGGGGGGGTTAACTACCTTTTCATGTAAAAAAAATATTTTCAGCTTTTCTTTGATATTTGACATAGTTTCAAAATTACACAGTTGATTAGATTGAAAGTAGAGAGGTCTGTTGTTTCCAACCTTTTTCTGTCTAACAGTTATTGCTGTAATCCAGGGAAAGGTGAGAAAACTGCTGTGCATTTGCAATCAGTTTACAATAAAATAGCAACCCTCCTTGATCTAAAACAGAGGGACTGGTAAAGGAAGACTGGGAAAACAGGGAGATTGGTAACCACCTAGATCATCATTTTCCCCTAGATTTTAACTTTATCATATCTACCAATCATTGTCACTTTCAAAATGTATTCCATTTTCTTTTGAAGTTTATTGTTGTCCCCATGATTGTTTATTAATAAACCTTTCTATGGTTTCATCATTCTTTGATTTTTTTTACATTCAGGGAAAGTATTCAGTTTTCCTTAAGCTTGGATATTGTCCCTTTGTTTATTGCTCCAGTGCTAAATAGATTTTATGAGTTAAAATCCCAGGACTTCAAGTTGTTAAAATGTTTTTCTATAGACATGCAGGATGAATCAGTCACAGGTGAACAGCATCATTCAGTGATGCTCAGAATGGAATTTTCACTAACTAGAGCTGAAAAAGCATTCAACCTTTTTCTACTGATTCACAACTAGTACCATATGTCTGTACTCCATGAGGCCCCCTCCATGAGATTTACAGTCTTCCCACCTTAAAGACTAAGAATTTACTACCACCTTAAAAGACTCTGGGATTTTCCTGTTATTGGAATAAAGAGCCTGAAGAAGTTAGAACTGGACTGGCAAGTTTTGTACTTGTTTTAAGCCAAAGCAGAAGATGGAACAATAGTCTGGGCTGTGCAGACTTGACTTGGGCCTAGCAACTATGGAACAACTTCTTCAGGCTCTGATAGCAGAGCAGCAGCTGCAGAATATTGTACAGACCTTCTTGTCACAAATGGTTCAAGAGGCTCAAGCTGTCATAGCCTAACAGACTTTCCAGTTCCTATGATGTCCAAAATAATGCTTGGAGAGGATCTAGACTACTCTCTAATAAACTTTGAGTGAACCACTCACCTGATGGGAAGGCTGGAAGCAAATTGGACCACTTATCTGGGTAACTTAATGATGGGCAATGGCCAAGTTGTTTTTTAGGATACTAATCCAAAGAGGAGAGCTACCAATGCTAAAGTCAAGGCTGTCATTTTTGAGCAGACCAGATGCATCCCAGAAACTTACAAACAGCCCGTTCCAGAGAAAAATTCTCTAGCCATGGGAAAGTCTGTAAGGTTTCTTCTATTGGTTGAAAAATGTAGGATGGAAGTGGCTGCAATGGGAAGGGAAAATCATAACTGAGGTGGCCAAAATGGTGTTAATGAAACAGTTTCTGGATGGTTTGTCTACCTAGGAGGCAGTGGACGCACCATCATCCAAGACTTTGGATGATGGGGCATCCACTGCCTCCATAGCTACTTCCAGAGCAACCTGTACAGCAAGACTTGCTCTACACGTTGCACTGGAAGTAGCTAATGCCTTCAGCCATGCCCAAGAACCCAAGGCAAAGGAAAGGAGATCATTCCAGGACTTTGGAAATCTCAGGTGAAATTTGGATCAGCTTCAGACAACTAAGGAGAAAGAAGAACTTCTAGCTGCATACTGGCCCAATGACCTGGAACTTCTGCCCTACTTTAGTTGTGAAGAAAAATGTCATTGTGCCAGAGAAAGTTCAGGGGTCAAAGATGAAGCCATGGATGTTAACATGATGGTGTATTGCATGTGCAACTTTGTCGATGCTACATATCCCAAACCTTTTTTTATCCTTGTTCTGTTACATGGATCCTTCCTCAAACCATGGTAGACTCTATGAATATTAAAACACTTATTTAAAGAGAGCTTGGTTAAGGGAACCTAGATTGATCAAAAATGAAGAGTGACTTTGACTTGTGTCTCAGTAAAGATAACGCTGGTGCAAACCAACCTCAAATTAGGAGTACTGCTACTTTGGCTTCCATACCTAGTCATTCTGGAACAGTACTACCCAGATTTTAAGATTCTGCCCAGCTGATGGCTGCAGTAGCTGCCTCTGAAGAAGAGTTATTTTTGGTGGTTTCTTCCCAGAAGACCTGAATTTGTATGTTAAGGACCCCAAGATACCTAAGCCTCACTGGCAGTGCTGACTGGAGAAGTCCCATTGTGCCAAGAATCTAGGGACTGCAATAGAGAGCAGCCCAGGGGTTTCTGAGGATACCCAAATGCTTCAAGATTCTTTAGCGGTTACACAGCAATAGGTTGGAAGGGTAACTCACAGAACTTTAGGAAGACTCAGATTGAGGGTAAATCCTGTATACTTACCTGGGAACAAATTCAAATGGTTGTTGGGAAGTTGGTCCCCAGCCTTGGAACCCATAGACAGTCTCTGCCCTTTTCATAGTAAGAAAGGACCTGATCTATAAGTTTCCAAGTTTATTATAAATCTTGATATACTGCTAAAGAGAAGGTTCTGTCATAGTGGTTTACATTATCATCAATAATTAAAGCACAGTTGAAAGGAAATTGAAAATGTATGTTACTGTTTTGGGATCTTGCCAAGTACTTGTGACTTGGATTGGCCACTGTTGGAAACAGGATGCTGGGCTTGATGGACCTTCGGTCTGTCCCAGTATGGCAGTACTTATGGAACTACAATAGGTATAGGAAAGTATGACACACAAAGGAAATAAAAATCCAGCATACAGAACACTGAGATAATAGCCAGGCCAGCAGGCCACAAAGGTTGGCTCATTTGAGAACACACAGAGGATAGGCAAACAGTGTGGAGAGTGCTGAGATGAACAAAGCATTCTAAAGAGGCTGTACGATTTTAAATACTATGAAAGATAGGAAAGTTGACCAGAGTGGTAAGTCTTATAAACTAACAGAAGTATCATAAGAAATACAGAAGGAGACTGGCAGCTAGTGCTCCTCACGAAGCAAAAGAGTGACATGATTGAATCGTTTTGCTCCAGTGAAAAGATGAATAGCAGCGCTGCAGCTCCTTATAACCTTAGCATCTCTGTATAACCTTAGCAACGTGTAGGCAAAAGATCAATGTTGCATCTAAGACAACTCCAAGAAGTTGATGAAACTAAAGTGAGGGACATGCCAGCTATAGCAATAGGCTGACTTAAGGGCTGGGGATCTAGACAGGAAAACAGAATACCTGTTCTTGTCCTGTAGTTGAGATTAAGTCTATGTACACGAAGCCAGAAGGCTATCTGTTCCAGCTTGGTATTTAAAGATTGAATGGAAGAAGTATCAGCAGGGTTTAAGTGTGCCAAGATTTGAATGTCATCAACATAGTCAAAGACATCTAAACTGAGAGATTCAATGGAAGTCAGTAATGGAAAGAGAAATATGCTAAAAAGAATTGGGGCCAGTACTGAGCCCTGTAGGTGATATAGGGGGAAGACAGAGCTGTGCCACTGAACCTGATTAGACCTGTTACACAGTTTAACAAGCAGCTCTTAGTACCCTGACTCTACCACCAATAAGTGCTTCAGTTGACTCATAGCTATTTGCTAGGGGGCCATTTAGAGGAAATGAAAACTTGTGAATATTAACACAGTCCTATTGATCATATAAGCAAGCTCAACTTGCCGGGATCCATCCTGCCTCCGCATGTCATAGAAACACTCTTCAAGAGGGTTGCCATGAATTTAGTAGGACTTTTGGGAATGACCTCCTGAGGCAACCAGTACATTCTTGTCATCCTTCATTATGCCACCAAGTATGCATAAGGTGTACTGTTGCATAATATGCAGACTCTTAACAGTGGCAACTGGCCAGATAGAAAGATTATCACAATTCATCTTGCTCGAGGAGTATTGGTGGACCAGGGAATCCTCTTTGTACCTTGAGCAGTGCTGCAGTAGGTCTATGCCTTACTGAAAGTGGAAATTCCTCGTACCTCAGTGTGTCATCCACAGATAAATGAGCTTGTTGAATGTTGAAATAAAAAGGATTTTGAGGATGGTAAGAACTGGGATTCCTTGCTGTTGTGGGCACTGCTTGCCATTCAGGAGGTTCCCATGAGCTCAATGTGTTTCTCCCCATTTGAACTACTTTACAGGAAGAGACCTAGGGGAATCCTAGTTGTCCAGGAGACTTGGGAAGAGGAGCACAGCCCAAGGGCAGAACCTGGTAGACGATTTCCTTTATTTCCAAGAGAAGCTGAGAAAACCAGGAGAGGTGATCAGACTGTGTAGAAAAAGCTGAAGCCGCACAAGCCCAAGAATATAATTGCATTGTAAATCCTACAAGTCTTGTATATGCAGTCTTCCAACCTGATGATCGAGTTCTGGTATTATCTACTTATTTGCTTATCATTGTCCTTGTATGTTTTTTTAGTAAAATTTATGTTTATTTTAATGTTGTTTACAGAAGTTGAGACTCTTGAGGCAGGTGCACTGCACGCTAAAACACAGGATTGTGTGGAGTCTTGGTATTACATTTTTATGGATTTTAT
The DNA here is from genome assembly GCF_901765095.1 of Microcaecilia unicolor. NCBI lineage: Eukaryota > Metazoa > Chordata > Amphibia > Gymnophiona > Siphonopidae > Microcaecilia > Microcaecilia unicolor. Next base: position 88,869,904 of record NC_044033.1, on the reverse strand, counting down.
GGATCTCTATGGACTGTGTGTCTTTTTATGTCATTTTTAATAAATATCCCTTGGGTTGGTACTTCTCTGGTCATTCCCCTTTTTGTTCTCCTTGGTTGGTTTTTTGCAAAGGGGGTACTTTGACTTTTTTTTTTTTAAGAATTCCATTAGCCATGCTCTGCCTACTTTCCCTAGTTGTTTACCTGTATTTTAGCTGTTTGCTTATAGCTACGTTGAGTTTTACTCAACTACCGAGTGTTTAATGCAGCTTAGAGGTAATGTTGCTCCCCCTGTACAAGCATCATTCTTTAAAAAAAAGGGGGGGAGGCAGTAGGAAGGACCCCTTCACATGTCCTGCTGCAGTATGTGTAGGCTGTTTCACTACTTGTGTGTGTGAGTGAGACTATCAAATTAGTTACTTCTTCCATTAAAGGCCTGGTTGAAGAGCCAGGCTTTCACCTGCTTCCTGAAGTAGAGATAGTCTTGTGTTATGCGGAGCCTTTCAGGCAGTGCATTCCAGAGTGTGGGGGTACTCCTGAGAAGGCTCGCTTGTGGGTATCACATCATGTAATGTCTTTTGGAAAAGGTGTGGTTAGTCCTTGAGAGGACCTTGGTGTCATTGGTGGTGTGTAGAGAGTCCTGTTCTTAAGGTACTCAGGGCCATTTCCTTTAAGGGCGTTGAAGATCAGACATAGAGTTTTAAATTTAGCCCTGTTTTGTACTGTTAGCCAATGAAGTTTTTGTAAAAATGGTGTGATGTGGTCACATCGCGTGCAACCTTCTAGCATTCTGAATCAATTCAAGCTGGTGCAGGATCTTTGTAGTCAGACCGTTGTATAGTGCATTGCAGTAATCCAGTCTTGATGTTATCATGGCATGCACAACTTGGATAAGATTTACCTTCTCAATTTAAGGAGAGAGGCGCAGAGTAGGTGTCAGAAATAGTAAAAGCAGGTTTTGAAGGTTGCTTGGATTTGGGGAATCAGAGTAAGTATTGAATCTAACTGTATTCCAAGGTTCCTGACTTGTGATTTTGAGGGAGAGTTCGTACCACCCAAAAGAGATTTTGATGTCAGGTATGTATCCACTTGAGTTAGGGACCCAGAGAAGCTCGGTTTTACTTGGGTTCAGGCATAGTTTGTTGTGTGTAGCCCATTCTTGAATTAATGTTAGGGTAATCAGTTTATTCAAGGCTGTAGGTAAGTCAGGTTCAATGGGTATGAAAAACTGCACATCATCCGCATAGATGTAGAACTGAGTGTCCATTGACCAAATCATCTCAGCTAGTGGCTTGTAGATATTGAACAGAATAGGTGGCAGTATCGAGCCTTGTGGTACCCCACAGGTCAGTACTCATGGTGGTGATGAGTTGCTGCCAAACATTATAGATTGTTGCCTGTCTGATAGATAGGATCTGAACCAGGCAAGTACTATTCCATTGATACCTGTTTCTGTCAGTCGTGTTAGCATGATATCATGATCCACAGTGTCAAAAGATGCTGAGAAATTTAGTAGTACTAAAACCAAAGCAAATTCCCTGTCTTGGTTTTTGTGAAGATCATCTAGTAGGGATACGAGGATCGATTCTTTTCCATAACCGGGTCTGAATCCAAATTGATATGGATCTAGCCAGTTTCTTTCTTCTAGCCAATCATTAAATTTAGCACAGACTGTTCTATAAATTTCCCTAGAAATGAGATGTTGGATACTGGCTAGTAACATTCAAGTTTGTCCTGGTCAGGGTTGTTTTTCTTTAGCAAAGGGTGAACCACTGCCCCTTTTAATGCTATTGGTAGTTGCTCCTTAGAAAGAGAGGCATTCACAATTTTTGTGGCGCCGTCTATGAGGCTCATACTTGCCTTGCTGCACTGTCTTTGATGGGCAGAGGTCGAAGGTCTCTTAGGATTTTGTCAAGGCTCTGTTCTGTCATTGGGTTAAAAGTGTCCCATCTGTCTCTGTCAGAAGGGGGCGAGTTTGTGCACACCTGGTTAACTGATTGGAGACTGGGTGGGATTGCCTGTAAATCCCTAGCACAGACTTTTAATTTTGTTGGCAAAGTATGCAGCAAAATCATTGCAGTTCAGTTTAGACTGGGCAGGCTGGTTCTGTTGTGGGGGTTGCAGTAGGCTGTTTACTATACTGAACAACTGCTTGGTTGAATTGGCAGCCTCTGCAAATCATTGAGAGAAATATTGTTTTTTGGTTGCTGTTAGTGCTTGGCGGTACTTTGTCATGTGCTTCCTACAGTTTAGCCTGTCTTCATCTAGGCGAGATTTACGCCATCTCCTTTCCAGTTTCTGACCTTCTGCGTTAAGGATCCGAAGTTATGGAGAAAACCAAGGTGAGTGTTTGTGAGTGGGGCATAATCTGTTTTAGTGGTGCCATTTTCTCTAAGATTTTACTGTGTATTCCAAATGTCAAAACTGTTCTGACACTGTAGTTGTCTTTTCCAGCCACATGTGGATAGTCCAGGCTCTAGGAATTCTCAACGGCTAGGGTTTGTTTTGTTTTTTTGTTCTGATCGCCTTCCAAACTCTGGGACGGTGCCATTCTGTTTCAGGGGTCACTTAGGGAATATTAGTTAGAAAATGGTCTACTATGTTAGGGGTGTTATTTCAATACTGTTATCCCAAAGTTGTCAACCCCTTTGTAGAATACAGGTCTAGTATGTGACCTTTTTCGTGGGTTGGATAATTGATCATTTGTGTAAATCCTAGTGCTGTCATCGTGTCCAAAAAGGCAGCTGTGGTGGTATCTGGGGTTTTGATGTGTAGATTGAAATCTCCCCTGATCACCAGCCTAGGGTAATTCAGTGTCACTTGAGTAATCAAGTCTAGGAATTCTTGCACAGATATGTTGTTACGAGTGCTTGATATAACATGAGCAGGCCCGATTGGCTTCTCCTCTTCAAGTTGGATTAAAAGAAATTGTGATTCATGTAGCTGGGGAATGGAGATTCTAGTTTGATTGATTGTATCCTCAATCAAGACCTACCCCTCCACCCTGTCTTCTTGGTCTTGGTTGATGTTGGATGTTGAAACCTGTTGGGCATAGTTCAGCCAGTGTTAAATTCCCACTTTCATCCAGCCAGGTTTCTCTTATTCCTAGGATATCAAGATGCTGTTCATGTATGACATTATGAATCGCCAAGAATTTCTTTTGCAGCTGATCTGGCATTCACCATTCCTGTAGTTCACAAGGGTTGGCTGGGGGTAGCTTTGGTGTGGCAATGAGGTAATCTTTTAAGTATTGTTATGTAGGTGTTTGACCTCTTGCACTTTTGCCTTCTCTTTGGTTGGTGAGGATTATAGTTTCCTTTCCCACATACCACTGGGATTCCCGATGTCTCATGCTGGACCAAGGCACATTTTTTGTGTCAGAAGCTAGTTAGGCAAAATTTCACTGGGTGGCACTGCAATCCACCCTATGGAGTTCACCCTGTGGATCAGCAATCTTACTAGTTGGCAATGCAGGGTTAAGGCTTTAAATAATCTAAAAGAGCAGACCTTTTTAAAGTTGTAAGTTCAGACTGGGCCTGTGAGATCAAAGGCTTCCAGCAATAGAGAAACAAATGGCTGTACTTAGCATTTCTGTGTGAGTTTCTCTGGAGACTTAGTATTATTATTATTAGCATTTGTATAGCGCTACCAGACGCACGCAACGCTGAACATCCAACGTAGAGAGAGACCGTCCCTGCTCAAAAGAGCTTACAATCTAAAAATAAAACAGACAGACAAGACAAGGACAAGGGAAGTACTGGGTGAGAAGGAACAAGGGGAGGGCAAATTGAGTAGTGAGGTTGATGGTTGACTTTAGTTTTAAGGAATCTAACAGATTCTGAATTTTAGAAATAGTTATGTAATTAAAATAAAACTTTAGCTCATGGATTGCAGGCATGAACTTTATAGTTTCTGTTTCTGATATTTTTGGATGGTCCAATTGATGCAGGTTGCTGTGGGCTTTTTCTTTGTTGTCCAGGAGGAGGGTTAGATGTAAATATAGATCCAGCTCCAATCACAGGGCATGAGGAGAGTTATTTGTAATATGAAGGGAAGATAAACGTTTCCTTTCTCCAGCCAAAATAACTGAAAAGTTCAAAGTAAAATTGAGTACTGGTGCCTCAACACAGACTGAGCAGAAGTCAGTAAAGTTTGGGTTGTAAATAAGCAAAAAGTGTATTATTTAATCTAAGTTGCAGAACCTGATGTGAGCCCAGTTAGCTAGCTACTCACCCAGTCTATACCTGAATGTAACCTGTTTTGAGCTATTACGGAGAAAGGTGTAATGTAAATCCAAAATCCAGTGCCAGGCATACTGTGAAGTAATACAAAATGCTACAAATGTTACTCAGGACCTATAGAGCAATTCTCCATATACCATAATAGCAGTACTTTCATGAGTCACAAAAACAAGACCCTACATAGGAAAAGGCAATACCATAATAATTGCAGTAAGTACTAGAGCATCAATACAGCTATGGGAAAAATAAACAAACCGGATTAGTAAAGACAGGCAATGCTACTAGAAATCCGCTGTTTTCTTTCACACGTACAGAACACAGATACATAGGAGCCAACTTTTCAAAATTATTGGGGGTGCTAAGCCCAGTGGAAATAACCCTTCCTTGGACACATACAAGGAATTTTCTAATATTGGAGGTGCTCAAGCACCCACAGAGTCGGCTCCTATGACACAGATAGACCTTCACCCAGCATAGAATAAATAACCATAAACTCTACAGTTGGAATTCCCTCTCTAGCGTGGGTAAGCAGAGAATTTTCATTGTAGTTATATCAAGTCTTGTCTCCTGAAGATGCTTCTGGTGAAACATGAAACCATGTAGAGTACAAGACATGGAAATTTTGTAACTAGATTTAGTACTACTACTACTACTTAGCATTTCTAAAGCGCTACTAGGGTTACGCAGCGCTGTACAAGTTTAAACATGGGGAAGGACAGTCCCTGCTCAAGAGAGCTTACAATCTAAAGGTAACAAACTATGTAGTCAGTGTAGGTATCATGAATGGGGAAGGTGGTTAGGCACCAAAAGCAAGGGAGAAGAGATGGGCTTTGAGTAAGGACTTGAAAATGGGCAGGGAGGGCGCATGGCGTATGGGCTCGGGAAGTCGGTTCCAGGCATAAGTGATGCGAGGCAGAAGGGGCGGAGTCTGGAGTTAGCGGTGGTGGAGAAGGGTACAGATAGGAGTGATTTGTTCTGAGAGCGGAGGTTATGGGTGGGAACATACGGGGAGAGGAGGGAAGAGAGGTAATGGGGGGCTGCAGATTGAGTGCACTTGAAGGTCAATAGGAGAAGCTTGAACTGTATACGGTAGCGGATCGGGAGCCAGTGAAGCGACTTGAGGAGAGGGGTGATATGAGAGTATCGGTTCACGTGGTAGATAAGATGTGCGGCGGAATTTTGGACAGATTGAAGGGGGGATAGGTGGCTAAGCGGGAGGCCAGCGAGGAGAAGGTTGCAATAGTCAAGACGAGAGGTAACGAGCGAGTGGATGAGGGTTCAGGTGGTCTGTTCAGAGAGGAATGGGCGAATTTTGCTAATATTATAAAGGAAGAAGCGACAGGTCTTAGCTGTCTGCTGGATATGGGCAGAGAAGGAGAGGGAGGAGTTGAAAATGACTCCGAGATTGCGGGCTGAAGAGACGGGGAGGATGAGGATGAGTAACAAATTTAATGATGCTGTGAGAAGATTAAACTAGATATGTGCATGGACAAGACATTTTGAGAGTAATGTGGCGAATTGGGAATGTTCTTATGGACATTTGGTAATTTTTAGAGTGATTTTTAGGACTTTCTGGAGCCTGTTAAAGAAGCATAGAAGAACAGCCCATCTTACAAACTTGACCAGGATAAAGTTACATCACATAAGTGTTATTATTATACAGTATATCAGTAGTTACATCAACGTGATTTGAGATCTTACTGTGCAGTGATGACTTATTTATTGTTAACGGGGTATATGATGTACATACTGGGCACTTTTCACAACATATTTTATGATATATATTCACTGGGAATATACTGAAAACCACGCTAGCTATAAGCCTCAGTGTAATTTTCAAGCTTAGATGGTGGGGTGGAGGTAAGAGTAGGGAGGTCATATTAGCTGTGAAGAAGAGGAATAAATTCAGTACTAGCACATGGGTCACTTTTTTTTGCGGGGGGGGGGGAGGGGGTAGTGCTGGTCCCATGCCTCTTTCACCCCCAACCTTTACCTATGATTGGGGGATCTCGAGGACCATCTTGAAAAACACTGCCCTATGCAGTTCTTTGGATGTTCTTCTGGGAAGTTTTTGACTTCCTGGATGAGTTCTCACTGCGCCCTTGGAATAATTTTGCCAGGCAAGCCATTCTTGGGAAGATTCACAACTGTTCCAAATCTTCTCCATTTGAAGATAATTAATCTCACTGTGGTTCGGTGGAGTCCCAGAGCTTTATAAATGGCTTTATATCTTTTTCCAGACTCATGTATTTCAGCAACTTGTTTTTTCTCATCTCGTCTGGAATTTCCTTTGATTGTGGCATAGTGTTCTTGTAGAATCTTTGTTTTGGATACTTTACTGTCATGGTAAGGTTCAATATATATATTTGCTTTAAATCTTATGTCTCATACATAAAGCTCTTCACTTAAGTATACCAGTGCACCTTTCTTCTTTGAGAATTCCATACACTCCAAATTTCTGCCTCAGATCAATTGATGCTTACCGCTTGGTATTACCCTCTTCACCCCCCACCCTTCCCTCCCAAAAAAGGTTCATTACGAATCCACAAGAAATGCAGCTTTATTTTTTGTGGCCCCAAAACTTTGGAATGACATACCCCTGAAATAAGAGTGGAAATTTCTTTTTCAAAATTTGTCACTATTGAAACATATAATGGGGCTCATTTTCAAAACAAAACAATGTCCAAAAAAACATCATAAGGTGTCAGAAAGACATTTTTCTCTCAAAAATGTCCAAGTTGTGATTTTAGACAACCCGATTTTAGATGTTTTGATCCAGAATTCGTCCATATTTTAAGGGGGTGTATTATGGGCATGTTTTGGGTGGGACATGGGCGGCACCAAAAGACAGACGTTTTTCTGCAATAATGGAACAAAATGAAAATGTCTAGGGCCATAATAATTACAATGTTTTGGGCTATATCTGTTTCAATCAGAACTAAGTGACCAAAAGGTGCCCTAAATAACCAAATTACCACTGGAGGGATTAAGGCATAACCCTCCTTACTCCTCCAGTGATCACTGACCCCATCCCAACCCCCTAAGATGTGACTCTGACAGTACATACCAGGCTATATGACTACTTCAAATATGATGACCATTCCTGGTCAGTGCAGTGAATTGTGAAGAGAAGGGAATCCAGGCCAATATCCCACTCTTAACTGGTATACTTGTGGTGAATGTGTGAGCCCTCCAAAAATACTAAATATCTACTGTACCTATATATAGGTGACATCTGCAGGCATAAGAGCTATTGTAGTGGTGTACCATTGAGTACAGTAAGTTTAGTGGGTGTTAGAGGGCTCACCATACCATATAAGGGGATAACAGTGAGATGTGTATCAGGGACCTTTTATGTGACGTCCACTGCAGTGCCCCCTAGGATGCCCCACTGCTCTGCTGGGGGGATGTCTGTGTTACCAGTCTACTGTGAATGCTGGCTCCAATACATCCCAATGGCTTGATTTGTGCATTTTTCCCTTGGACTTTTTTTTTTCCAAAAATGTTCCTAAAAGGTAGGTGCACTGAGCACAAAACATCTAGCAAGTGGCCATTTTCTAAACAAAAGGTTAGAAGTTTTTCTGGTTTGAAAATGGCCATGTTCACTCCTGGATTTTGGGGTGTTTTCATCTAGTGCTACCCAAACTAGACTACTGTAATTTGGTATATATGGATCTATCACATAAAGTTTTATAAACAGATGCAATGGTAATAGGTATGATTTAAAATGTTTGCACTAATGTTTAAACATAAACATAAATAAATAAAAAACCAACATAGATAAAGCATTCATTATAAAACTTAATGAATATAATAAAAATCAATATATATACATACATCCACGTTGGATTTGGCAGATCACCTGCCTTGTCATTTTTCTACACATAAATGCATACATAAAAATATAAAATGGTGTGCTAGAAATGACGTATAAATAAATGACTAGCAGGCTTATTTTCGAAAGTGATCGGCCATTTCCCGACATAAATCGGGAGATGGCCGGTGATCTCTCAAAAGCGGCCAAATCGGTATAATCGAAAGCGGCTTTTTTGACAGCATCGCCGCTTTCCCGTCGCCTCGCCAGCGAAAGTTTAAGGGGGCGTGTCGGTGGTGTAGCAAAGGCGGGGCATGGGCGTGGCTACCAGATGGCCAGCTTTCGCGGATAATGGAAAAAAAGCGGCGTTAAGCAGTATTTTGCCGGGTTTACTTGGTCCTTTTATTTTCACGACCAAGCCTCAAAAGGTGCCCCAACTGACCAGATGACCACCGGAAGAAATCGGCGATGACCTCCCCGTACGCCTCCAGTAGTCACCAACCCCCTCCCACCCTAAAAAACAAAATTATAAACATATTTTGCCAGCCTCTATGCCAGCCTCAAATGCCATACCCACTTCCATGACAGCAGAATGTGTTTTATCCTCTGACAGCCTTTCCCTGGTTGTGATGTGGCTCTCGGGTGAGTGTGACACCTTTTCTGTTAGGTGCACTGCAGAGTCACATCAGCAATGCATTGTGGTGGGTGTAGGGTAGTGGGCTCTACTCCCATGGTGCTTTTCCCCCTGCTAACTGGGTCAGAGTGTGCCCTGTTTTGTTTCCGGTAGTCCATGAGGTAGTGGCCATTTTTGTAAGCCAGTTTTAGATCCCTTTCCTGTGTTACCCACGTTAGAGAACGTAGTTATTACCTTGAATGTGGCTTAAAGAGGGCATTGTACACCATTCTGCCAGTTCTGACCTACTGCTAATCTCAGTACCATGGAGATTCTTTGCCAGTGGGGCACAACCTCTGATCTGCAGTTAACTGTGAGTAAACGTGCTTATTCAAATATAGGACTTTTTCAAAGAGATTAGTCTTCAGGTGTGAACTGGTGTGCCAAGGTTATACAGCAGCAACAAGTCCTAGAGGCCTGCGTGTATGCAGGTCCCTGGAGCACTTTTAGTGGGTACCGCAGTGCACTTAAGGCAAGCGGACCCAGGCCCACCCCCCCTACCTGTAACACTTGTACTGGTAATGGGAGCCTTCCAAAACCCACTGTACCCACATGTAGTTGCCCCCTTCACCCCTAAGAGCTACGGTAGTGTTGTACATTTGTGGGTAGTGGGTTTGGGGGGCTCAGCATGCAAAGTAAGGGAGCTATGCTTGTGGGAGCTTTATCTGAAGTTCGCCGCACTGATCCCTAGGGTGCCAGTTGGTGTCCTGGCATGTCAGGGGGACCAGTGCACTACAAATGCTGGCTCCTCCCACGATCAAATGCCTTGGATGTCACCTGGTTTGAGATGGCCGGCATTTTTTTCCATTATCGCTGAAAAACAAAACCAGCCATCTCAAACCCGGCAAACTCTGGCATTTGGCCGGCCATCTTTTTTTTTTGATAATACGGTTCCGGCCAGCTGTAGCGCTGCCGCCAAAATAGATCGCCGGCGATTTGTTTGGCCGGCGACGTTTGATTATGACACTCAGTAAATGATAGAAATTAAAACATGTCTTAAATTAATAAGAAAATAAATAAGGGCCCTTTTACTAAGCCACATAGGCGCCTTCATGTGCCCAATACACGCCTCAGAACTACTGCATGGCCCGGGCAGTAATTTAATTTTTTTACGCACGCACACTACACGCACCTACACCTACACCTACAGTCTACTACACAAATCAAGATGTGAAAGAGTGCAAAAGGAAATGGAGGCAGCTGAAGAGGGATATGAAGCACAAGGCTGGAGACAACCTGCCAGATGTGAACCTCATGAACCTCGCCCCTGTAGTGTGCATAGTGCGCTGGCTCATTCCCAAGGAGAGCATCCATGGCCTGGGAAACCAGGACACCTCAACACAGGCTGGGGAGTTGGGCAAGGTTTTGGGAATAAAGATGTGCTGGCTGCTTTATTTAACACACACTCCATCAAGTTTGGACAGTGTTGAGGGGATGATAGGAAACTCATCTGTACTAGAGGTTATCAGATTGGTGCGGGGACGGGGTAAGAAGGCACACCAGACTACACGCAGAAAGGCTGGTTATCTGGGCCCATGTCCTAACAATTGAGCATAGAGTAGTGCTTTATTTATTTGTTTGGATTTTGATGACGCCTTTTTCAGTAGTATCTGAAGGTGAGTTACATTCAGGTACCCTGCGTCCTCTTTTTGGGGGGACCAAATATGGTAACCCTAGTAAGGGGGCCAAATACAGAGCAAGAGATGGATGTGCCTGGGGGCCTTGAGGTGTAGCAAGGACTTGAGGAGGTGAGACACAGAGAAGACAAGGCAGGAAATGTGAGGGTCAAAAGGTTCAGACGGGGGCAAACAAAGGCCACAAACTACTCAGCAACTCTCCACTCTTTTTTACAAGCAACCAATTCCAACTCTCCAACTCAGCAAATTCCCAAATGGGTCCAAACACAGATCTCTTTTAAAACAAGTCTAAATCAGAATATTTTTCTTTTCGGAAGTCATTTTGCTATCCATTATCGCAAAAAAAAAGTCCTGTCACATGTTGAGGCATATTTTCAAAGCACTTAGGTTTCTATGGAACTTTGGAAGGCTAAGTGCTTTGAAAAATGTCACCCATCTCATGCCCCTGAATTTTTTTTTTATTATTGGACTTAAATGTTTTTTTCTGGGTAAATATGATTTAGACGTTTTTGTTTTTGTGTGAGAAACATGTCCATCTGCCACTTGTGCTATTTTTTTGGATGATTTATTTTGTTTTGATCATGAGCCCTATGATGTGATACAAAAAGATAAATACAAAGAAGTGGTTGACTATAAAACTTTGTTGTCCAGGACAATAATTTTGAATTGCATTCTAAGCTTGATAAGCAACCAGTGATGAATAAGGAGTGCTATGTCTTGGTCAAAATGCTTAGCTGAACAGAGAAGTCATATTGCTGTGTTTTTGGATAGTTGATGTTTAAGAGACGGCTGCAGAATACCTGAATAAACAGTATTACAATATTCAATTCTAGAAGTGATAAAAACATACAAAACGAAGGTGACAAGATGGAGTCCTGAAGAGAACGCTGTAAAGCGGCTCTGCACCTGATTTCCCTTAAATTCAAACTAATTACCTGAATTCATGCCGAAACGGAGGGGCAAGCAGCGCGTGATCCCCTCCACAGCTACGAGATCTTCGGGTCTGATGGACCGCTTTGCTATGCCTGGAGGAAGTTCGGGGTCAAGTTCCTCGTCGCTGGTAGGTGCAAATAGGTGGGAAATGTGGGATACAAATGTAACAAATAAATAAATAAATCAAGTGGTGAGGTGAAGAGAGAGACTCCAAGAAGGAAACTCAGAATTGCTGATTAGTCAGAAAAGAAGAAAACCAGTGCGAATCACACCTGAAATGCTAATATCAGAAAGTCTTTGTAGTAAAAGTGTGTGATCAACAAGATCAGATGGCTGCTGTTAGATCTAGAGACACTCTTAGAGCTACTTTGCCATTTTCAAAGGCAGAATGTAGGTTGCTTAGAAGGGCTGTTAGAATGGTTTCAGTGCTATGGTATTGTCTGAAGCTGGACTGGCATGGATGAAGAACATTGGATTCTTCAATATGTTATACAAATTGATTGAAGACCGGCTTTTCTGCAATTTTAGAAATAAAGCTGAGATTTGAAATTGAGCAATAATTGGCAGGTATAGAGGGGTCAGAGGTGTGTGTGTTTTTAATTGGTCACATGATGGCCAGTTTCCAGGAGGTAGGGACCTCACCTGTACTCAGGCTATCAATCATAAGAACAGCTTAAAGCAAAAGACCATGATGGGTAGGCAGAATGCAGCTGAAGACAATGGGATCCAAGGAGAAAGTAACAGTTTTCAATAGCGAAAGAGTATGTTGTCACACTCAATAAAAGTGAACCAGATGTGAAAAGGCACTATAGGGACATGAGAAAGGAAGGTAGTGGATTGTGTAGTCTGGATGGATACTAAAAGGAGCTCGTTACAAAGAACCTCAACACTAGGGTTGAAAAGGTGTGCCAGCTCATCAGCTGGTGGAATAGCGGCAGCACAGTTTTTCTTGCGTAGAGAAGTCAGATCAACTAAGAAGAAGAGCCTTATGGATCGGTTTACAGTTTTGTTAATTTCTGAGGTATAAAATTGTAGCTTGTAGTGTTTGATTTTCTTATGCTAAAGATGAATTACAGAAGGTCAAGACTCGGAGGACTGTCTTTTCCTCCAGTGTTACTCTGCACAATGGGTCTGATGTTTGAGTAAACAGAAGCCTGAGTGAGACTATGGTTTTGTTGAAGATTTGTTTAAAGGGACAGAACAAAGAGGGAGGTGCCTGGTCATGAACAAAAAGTCAAAATTTGAGAGAAAGTGAGAGGACAAAGAGGGGATTGAAATATGGTCCACAATAGCCAAGTTCCTTTGAATTGAAGAACTGGGTGAGGGGGAAGGGGTACAGGCATAAAAGAATCTGGGAAAGCAATTTTGAAAGTAACAAGAAAATGGTGTGACCAAGAGATGAGAAGAGTAGAAGGAATGGAAAGTAGGAAAGTAGAGCATATCAATTGTAAGGACCAGATAAAGGGTGTGGCTTGCAGAGTGGGTGAGGCAAGGTACATATTAGGAAAGCCCCAAGTCCGCAATAAGGAGAGGCAAAACTGATCAAATAAACAAAGGGGGCATCAATGTGAATGTTAAAATATTCTTCAGTTATTCTGATTTGGAAAGCACACAACAGCATCGGAGTGGGTTTGGACTAGAGTCCCATACCTGGAGATCATAATGAAGGGGAAAGTAAAGTTTGGTCCCTGCCGTGCATTTTCCCTTGATGGCCGTCCCTGACGTGCACTTCCCTTAATAGCCGTCTTTCTCTTGATGGCCGTCTTTCTCTCCGAAAGTGCACTTCTCTTAATGGCCGTCTTTCTCCCTGAACAGGGAAATCAAAAGTTTTTGCACACTGCATTTTTTGTAGTAACAGTGGGATTTGAACCAGCCACCTCTGCATTACAAGACCAGTAATGTAACCACTTGGCCACAGCTCCACTTACTTGGGTGTTCCTCCCTTTTGATTATACCCCTCTAGGTCTCTCTCAGCCACTCACAGACAGCTTAACGCACTGTGATTGGCTGAGAGAGACCTGAAGGGGTATAATCAAAAGGGAGGGACAGACAAGTAAGTGGAGCTGTGGCCAAGTGGTTACATCATGGCTCTTGTAATGCAGAGGTGGCTGGTTGAAATCCCACTGTTACTACTAAAAAAACTGTGAGCAAAAACTGTTTTGATTTCCCTGTTTGGGGAGAAAGCCGGCCATTAAGAGAAGTGCACTTTCGGAGAAAAAGACGGCCATCAAGAGAAAGACGGCTATTAAGGGAAGTGCACGTAAGGGACGGCCATCAAGGGAAAATGCACGGCAGGGACTTTTTTAATTTGTATGAAGTCTTTCTTGAACATTTCTCAAAACAGTATCACAAAATGCAGCACTCCAGAACAAGTAAGTCATAACATAACTGATCAGCAAGATCCTTTTATTTTTTTTACGAGCTGGCCGACTGGCTTCCCCTCCTAGGAAGGAAATGTTTTAAAGGTTTTTTTTGGGGTGGGAGGGGGTTGGTGACCACTGGAGGAGTATGGGGAGGTCGTCCCTGATTCCTTCCGGTGGTCATCTGGTCAGTTTGGGCATCTTTTTGAGACTTGGTCGTGAAAATAAATAGACCAAGTAAAACCGGCAAAATGCTTGTCATCGCCGATTTTCTTCTTTCCATTATCAGCTGAAGCCGTCCATCTCGTAAGCACGCCCACATCCCGCCTTCACTACCCTGCCGACACGCCCCCTTGAAGTTTAGCCGCCTCTGCGACGGAATGCCGGCGAGTGTGTCCAAAAATCGGCTTTCGATTATACCGATTTGGCCGGTTTTAGGAGATGGCCGGCCATCTCCCGATTTGTGTCGGAAGATCGCCGGCGATCTCTTTCGAAAATAAGCCTGATAGTTGAAGAACTAATAGAATATATGATATGATTTACAGAGTACTAGTAGAGACATACTGTTTTAATGTTTGAAAAATCATTAAATATTTTGTATGATACCCTTGAGATATAGCATTGTAGAATAGAACATGAAATTTCATGGGTGCAATGTGAAAGAATTATTAGCGATTCAAAAGGTAGGGTTGAAGTATAGAGATGAATAATGAATGAATGAAAGAGTTATAGAGATTTTTAAAAAGGAAAATTTGTGATATGGATAATTAATAAAATGAGTATTATTTGATTACATAGTTACTGGTGATTTATATGAATAGATAATTGTAGCTATATTGAAATTGAGATACCTAAAATAGTAGATTATGCCTATTCATTGTGTATATCATGAAAACCTGACTGACTAGGTGTGTCCTGGGGACTGGGTTGAGAACCCGTGGGATAAGGAAAGAAATTATGGGGAAGCTACACAATAGGGAGAAAATCTGCTGCAAAAAGTGTGATTCCCACCTCCATGACAGTGGTCTCTTGAAGGGGAAAAGACAGTATGCTAGAATTATCTTCTCTGAGCCAGATTTCTGTGAGACAGAAGAACCTAGAGCCTGAGGAGAAAATAAAATCAGCAATTACTGAGACTTTACTCAAATGGAGCAACAGTTAATTAGAGAAAGTGAATTCTGCAAGAGGAGACCATAGCAGAGAAGAAGGAGTAAGAAGGAACTGGATATCAATTAACATAGTAGATGGCATGGTCCATCCAATCTGCCCAACAAAGTAAACTCCTAGTATATGATAACATATGTATATTTGATTTTGAGCTGTCCTTACCATTTTCCTGGCACAGACGGTAGAAGTCTGCCCAGCACTGGCTTAATTTTCAACTACTGGAGTTGCCGTTGAAGCTCACTCCAGTCTAACCATATCTATATGGCCATGATTGGAACACAGACCAGAACTAGCTTTAGTTCCCTACTGGATTTGCCATGTAAGAACGGCCAAGCTGTTTTGTGTCCATTCTCTTTCCATATAGAAATCCTTTGTGCTTATCCCATGCATTCTTGAATTCCGTTACCGTTTTTGTCTCCACCTCTCACAAGAAGGCATTTCAGCCATTTACCACCCTGTTCATGAAAAAGTACTTCATAGCATCCTTCTGTCTACGGCTATAGCCACCACTTTGTTGCATTGTTTTGCCGCCTTCAGATCCTCATATAGTCTCATCCCAAGGTCTCTCTCCTGAGCTGTGCTTATTGGTCTCTCGCTTCCAATCTTGTACATCTTCTTTAGATTTCTGTAACTCGACTGCATCACTGCACTTCTGAAAATTAAATTTTAGCTGCCAAACATTTATCTATTCTTTTAATTGCTGTAGGTTTCTTCTCATGCTTTCTGCTCCCTCTGGGGTATCCACTATGTTGGTAATCTTCATGTTATCCACAAAAAGGCAAACCTTTCCTTCTAACCCTTCAATGTTGCTCACAAATATATTAAAGAGAATCAGCCCCAGCACTGAACCCAGAGCCTTCTTTGTCTGAGTAGATTCACCACCCTCTATCAGTCAACCAGTTTCCAATCCAGTTCACCACTTTGGGTCCTAACTTCATCCCATTCAGCATATTCAAGAACATCCTGTGATGAACCGTATCAAAGGCTTCGATAAAATCCAAGTTGAATGTGCATTATTCAGCTCTCTGGGGCGTGAAGACCAGGAGGTTGGTGTAAGAGGGCGGTATTCTCAGAATATTGAAATGGGATGGTGCATATCAAATTCTGAATCCAAAGGCACATATAAGGGCATAGAGAGCAATAAATGCTATGAGGCAAAAAAGAGTAGAAGAAAGTTGGGTAAGAAGAAGATATTAC
This sequence comes from Microcaecilia unicolor, assembly GCF_901765095.1. Taxonomy (NCBI): domain Eukaryota; kingdom Metazoa; phylum Chordata; class Amphibia; order Gymnophiona; family Siphonopidae; genus Microcaecilia; species Microcaecilia unicolor. The sequence continues at coordinate 88,853,904 of NC_044033.1, read as the reverse complement.
CATTCATTGGGAAGTGAAGTAAGTCACCCCAAGGAACTCTCCCAAGGAGTAAGACCTGCTCCCTGTAAAACAGGCATCAAAGTGGATGTACAATAGAACTTTCACATTTATGCTTTGAGACAGTGGGCGTTTTTACAGTTTGTCTTACAAGATAAATGAGATAGAAAGTACAAAGGCAGGCAAAAGGTATACTTTGAAAATATTAATAAATGAAATTATTAAAATGTTCTATCATTAAAGGAGAAGCAGATGGTGTGCCAGCATCTGGCTTTGGGAGATGAGAAACCAAACTGTAAGGGGCCCTTTGCAGTTTACCCCTTTGTACCAGGTCATTGTGTGACCAGTGACAAGATATGTGTAGCCCCATCCCATGAGTAAAATCATTCTTGTGTGCCAAGGCATCTGCAGTGCACAACCAAAAAGGCATTCTCCTTTGGGAACCAGTCCAGGACTCTGTGTTGAGGCTGCTTTGATTCTTCCTCTGTAATATAATAACAAAAAGGAAGGAGAAATTAAAAATGTATCTAGAAGACAGTAGTCTTGATACTATGGATAAGAAATCTTAGATGAGGCTTGTTTCATCTGGGGAGATGACCATACAGTCAGATCTGTATGGTTATGTTAGTCCTGTTTTATGCCCACCATCTTCTTTTCCATGAAGTTCTTCAGACCTGATTCTCACATTCGAGGTTTCAAGTTTAAGTGTAGAGGAAAGTCCAGGTCTGGATAGGATCAACACAATAGGGAAGGGAGATACTGTTTTGCCAATGCTAGCTGTGATGATACGTGACAATGATCAGAGGAAAGCACCTCTGGGTGGGTCTAGGAAACATGACTACTCCTGCCTACTCCTGCAAAATTTGATATATCTGTATTTAAACCCTTACAGATGGCGAGCTATTCTGGAGGGTGTGGTGCTGCTTGGGGATTCCTGTTGACTCCACCAAGAGAAGGATCTAACATAGTAACATAGTAAATGATGGCAGATAAAGACCTGTATGATCATGAACCTAGAACAATGGCTGTATAGCTGCCAGTGCTGTATTTGACTAATGGGAATTTAGAGGGGCATTTTTGATATGATGTCTAAATTCAATTTTGAATGTTTTGAGCAAAACATCCAAAACTCCAGGAGCAAATATAGCCAATTGCAAACCAGAAAAATGTCCAACTTTTTGTTTTGAAAATGGCCATTTGCTAGAAGTTTTTGTGCTCAGTACGTGTGTCTTTTAGGACCATATTTGGAAAAAATTGTCCAAGGGAAAAATGCACAAATACAAGCCAATGCAATGTATTGGAGGGGGGGCAGCATTCTTAGAAGACTGGCCATACAGACATCCCAGCAGAGCAGTGGGGCACCCTATGGGACACTGCAGTAGACTTCATACAAAAGGTCCCAGGTACACATCATTACCCTCTTATATTGTATGGTGTGCCCTCCAAAAGCCTGCTGTACCCAACTGTTCAATACTACAATATCCCTTATGTCTGCAGGTGTCACCTATATGTGAGTATAGTAAGTTTTTGGTGGGTTTTGGAAGGCTCACGCTTTCCACCACAAGTGTAACAGAGTGGGATATGGGCTTAGGTCCCCTTCTCTACACTTCACAGCACTGACCACTAAGCTACTTCAGGGACCTGCTTGCTGCTGTACTACGACTGGCCATAACATCTGAAGCTGTCGTGGAGGCTGGTATGTACTGTTTTTTTTTCGCATCTTTGGGGGGTGGGAAGAGGTTATTGACAACTGGGTGTTATGCCTTAATTCCTCCAGTGGTCATTTGGTCATCTTTTTGTGATTTAGTTGTGATTGAAACAGGTCTAGACCAAACCATCTAACTGTTAGCCCCAGATATTTTTGCTTTCTTCCATTATGGTAGAAAAAGCATAGGTTTTGAGACTGCCCAAATCCTGCCTCCATCAGGCCCCCTTGTAATTTGGACATACTACATACGAACTGCATAGAAAATCGTCTTAAAAATGGGTTTTAAAAATAGCAGTTTGGACGTGTTGACAAAAAAAGTCCATCTTCCGCTTTGTGCTTCTTTTTAGGCGTTTTTCTGTTTTGAAAATGAGCCCCTTAGCATAACAGCGTAGAATTGAGGGCCTAGAAAATATGGTGTGAAGAAATCATTTTTTAACAAATTTTCCTTTTAATAAGCTTATCTTACCCTGTGACATGTTGAAGTTATTGCTTTGAGATTTTGAAGTCCTCATTAGAGGAATTACCCAGGACTTCCTCATTTATTCCCTGAAGAAATGATATTAGATAAGGTAGTCTTGATAACTGTAAACCTTATATATAGTTATTGGCAATCTTGGTTGAGACATTTTCGAATTGGGCAACATAGATGACCTTATTTGTTCTAGTCTCAGATAGGAATAAGTGATTCAAGTTATTTTTCAAGAATATAGAAATGTATTTTCATAGTAAGAAAATAAATGTCTTCTCTAATATTTCTCAAGCCACGTAGACTGAGTTAGGAATTCCTCTTATTGTGCCCTCTGATATTTTCATTAGGATTGTGTTTGTGAAGATTTTAAGTGTATTGTTAATAGCAAGGGAAGAATTTTTTTTACACTGTACCTCTTGATAAAAGTTTCCTGAAAGATAAATCTGCAGTGAATTAGGAGGTAGCCTCTAGATTTCTAAATTCTCTTTCACTGTCCAATTGACAGTTTGATTTGAAGGTTCTTTTTTGGTTGATGTTGACTTGTACTTTGTCTGTATAAAACTTAGGGGGCCTTTTACTAAAGCTTAGCATGCATTAAGGGGCCCTTTTACAATGCCACAGTAGAGTTACCGTGGCATTGGTGCATGCCAATCCGGCACTACTGCCAGCTCACCGCTGGAGCTAGTGGTGGTACGACCCCCCACCACGCACCATTTCCAGCGTGACAGGAATTTTTTTTTTTTACCACCGGGTTAGCGTAGGAGCCCTTACTACCTCCTAAATAGGAGGTGATAATGGCTCCCTCAGGAAATGGCCACACAGCAAGTTACCTGTCACGCATGAACTTTACTCTACCACAACCTCATTCTGTATTTGTTCATACCGATATTGGCGATCGCCTCTACGGTACTATGTAAGCCACATTGAGCCTGCAAATAGGTGGGAAAATGTGGGATAAAAGTGTAATAAATAAATAAATACCGCACAGCCATTTCCTTTGTTTTTATACCCTCGGTAAAAGGGGCCTCGGCGCATGGCAAATCCAGGCTCTGATGGTACTGCAGGGCCCCTTTTACTGTAGCTTGGTAAAAGGGCCCCTAATTGCTGCCCTTCCTATTTTATACATATGGCCGATGTGGCACTTACCACATGCTAAGCTTTAGTAAAAGGGCTCCTTGGTTTCTTAATAATTTTTCCAATTTTTGTTGCTGTTTCTTTTGTAGACTTTGACTCATTGATATTGAGGGTTGGCAATTTTTTTTTCCTTTTGTTCTGTTTACTCATGATGTTGTTTTCCTTTCTCTTATTGAGGTCTCTTTTCTTTTCTGGTAAATGCTGCATAAAAATAAAACTTAGTTTCATTCATGTTTCATTCTTTGGCATTCATCTGTATGTTTAATTGCTATTTTTGTTCATAAATTAAACTGCTCATCACCCTATTTTGACTAAAGATTTAAGCTGAAGTACGTGAGTAGCATAGAAAGCATTTCTTTGCAGAAACACAAACAGCTAGCCAGGCTGTAAGTATATTATCAGGCAAGTTCTTTCAGAAACATATTGCTAAAGAAGCTTAACATTAATTATTTTAACTTTGGGAAGATTACATCCACACTAGCCTTGTAAGAAGCAGCATACACTTCTTGACCTCCAGTGCTAGAGCTTTAAGACACAAGAATGGCATTTTACCAACTTTAATGGGATAACCAGTATAATCTTTCAGCAGTATGAGAAGTAAAAGTGTTCAGAGCATAATACTCTTCTGAGTACTGATAGAGGCTGTCTGTTGTGCATACAGTTATCATAATTTATATGTTTTCTCTTTTGTTTTATTTATTATGGATAGAACAAATCTTCTGGATTTTGTAAACAAATGACTAATCTAGTTGGCTATTGAATTTTTTATGCCCAATAATTCCAGATTTTTCTGTGGTGTCTAATACAGCTCTTTGCCAGCTACACTTAAGTTCTTCTGTGTATCCTCTAAAGAAAAGCAGAAACATTTGCACTTGCCAACATGTATATGTTTTAGGATTAACATATTTCTTCTGCCTAGTAAAGCGGGTAGACTGACCAAATGAAAGAAAATAATTTGGTCTTTCAATATGGGTATCGCTGGAATATAACTGAGTCTGATTTCATAGACTTTTGTTAATTGTCTTTATTAAGCGTTGATCAGACCTGAAATACTTTTGATTGCAAACTACCTATAGTCAAGATGTATTTCATGGAATGCAGGGTACTCCTTTCCCAAATGGAGAGGCTATAGCATGATTTTAACCGTGTCTATTTACATAGTTCAGTACATGAGATTCTTAAACTCTGATTAATTCTAATAGCTACATCTAACATCATTCTTAATTAGAATAATCTCTAAAGGCAGTTAAATGTTTCAGAAGACAGTTTAATTACCTAATCTACAGAGGCTACCCTCCCCCAAATGTGCAGTAGTCTTAGGCTTGGCGTTAGCCTTTCAAACAGTCAGATGAAAAGGGATTTTGGGAAGATTAGAGGACAGGATGCTTTTTGTCCATTAATCATTTGATATGTAGCATTTACAAACTTTCACAAAGAAGAAAGAATTTAAATAAAAATTGATTTGATTAGTTAGCATGAATTACAAGGTATATAACATCGAGTGATAAGGCTTATTTAATAAACATATTCTTTAATTGTCAGTGTGATAGAAATATATGCTGAGGAGTACCAGCAACTGGATATATCAGATAACCATGCTAAAAGGTACAGGGATGTTTTTCAGAAAGCATGCCATTGCTGGAATATCCTAGGGTAATTTCAGACTTCAGAAGCTGAATTATGAAATGTTAAACAGAATTACTGTAGTTACGTTTTCTGTATATTTCTTCTGTCTCCTGCCTTCAGTCCCAGCAGCTGACAGTTACATGACCTATTTTTGTATTTTGTGTTTTATTAAAACCAAAATGAGATGTAGGTACTTGTGTTTTGGGCATTATTATAAATGTATGATGTCTAATCTTGACTTTTATGTGTAATAAAACTATAGCTTTCCACATTGCACTTCAAAGCTGAAAGCTAATGCTAAATTTTCCTATCAGGATGATTATACTTGCATACTTTCTGGATTTTTTCATGCTGTGTTTCTGGATGTTAATAGTACTATATATTGTTGAATTTGAATTAACCACCTTCCTGAAGAAAAACACTGTTCCACAAAATATGAAGTATGTAGAAAATGTTTCCTTACTGATAAATTCTTAAACAGTAATTTGGGAATTGGTTTTGAAATAGCATAATGTAATTTGAAGGGAAAGAATCTTACAATTGATCCATCAGAATGTTAATGAAATAAATATTCCATGCTGTAGAATTTAATGACTGCAGTATTGCACTGCTGTCTCATTAACTTGCAACATTTTTAATTATTATTCCTTAGTAGTTCATTTACTTTTGTAAATCCAACAAGAAAAAAATCTATTATGCATGTGATCCTTACAAGGAAATCTAGTTCCAAAATATACATGTTTTAGGGGACCTTTTACAATAAGCGGTAAGCCCACTGTTAGCTTACTGCATGGCAATTCAGAACTACCACTGGCCCAACACGGGTCCCAGTGGTAGTTCCACCCCCAGTGCACAGCATTTCCGGTGCTAGCAGGTTACTACCAGGTTAGCACGGGAGCCCTTACCACCACCTCAATAGGTGAGGGAAAGTGCTCCCCCCCCCCCCCCCCCCCCCCCGCATGGCCACACAGTAAGTGCAGTCTTACCGCACGGCAATTTCTTTTTCAGCCTTTTTACCCACTGTGGCCACTTTCTGTAGACCTGTTACATATCACAAAGTGATTTATACTTAATTATGTTATTCAACATATAATATGAATTTGAAGAGAAACAGAGCAAAATATAGGCAGATGAAAACCATATGGTCTATCCAGTCTTCCCATCCATGCCATCTACTCTCCCTTTCACTACCTTAGAGATCCTATTACTTGTCCCAATCTCTCTGGATGTTTTTAAGGTCACAAAAATATTATTTTCATAAAGAGGGAGCTTTATGAAAAGATATAAATATTGTTACCTTAAAAACATCATGTAGCAAATATCAGTATTTAGAGGCTATTTTTATATCAGAACAGCAACGTAAAAAGTTCATAAAGGCAACATAAGTGCCTACATGTCTCTGTAAAATAAGATCATACAGTGATTCCAGTGGCACATACATATTCTTGTGCAGATTTACATCTGTTCCCAAACTATAGCCCTGGGTTATGCCTTTATGCAACATACATGGAAGTAAGCACCATCTTATCTACATGCAAAATATGCTTAGCAATTTTTAAATGCTTTATAAATTGTATCTTCTATGAAGTTCTGCTTTATAATTAGGGCTTTTAATTTTAAATGATAAAACACCAATAAAGTATTCCTAAGGCAAATAAATCAAAATATATATTTATTGAACAACAGCAGAAAAATACCACTTCCCCTAGTACTTTCTCAACCCTTCCCTGGCTTGTTTTGTATCTTCTACACAGTTTTGGAACCTTTTTTGTGTAGAAACACCTAATTGATGTAAGCTTACATATCTGATTCTACTGGAAAAGTTATCCAGCAATAATACCTGTGGCGTATAAATGCCGATAAACACTCATTTTTTTGTACCTTCACAGAACCCTAAATTAGTTGGAAAATAAACATCTAAGAAAAGAAGCCCTATTTATAATTCAGTGTGTTTATTTCAGCAATTGAATATTTGTTCTTTTTTTAACTAGGCTCACCTTTAGTCTGTGACTTATATGCTATACAGTAGTTTGCAGTTTGTAGATAATACAGAAGTTAACCAAACTTAGAATTTGCATGAGAAGTAGGCCAGACATTAGCAGACTGCAAAAGAGAAGAATATTCCATAGCTCAGTAACTTAGTAACTAGTGCTGCCCTAGGAAATCTAGGATCATTTTTGAACTAGGGTTTTGCTCTTCCAGCAGGCTGAAACTGTTGGTGCTGAAGCAGTAGTCTTCTTAACACCCAGATGTTGCCCTATTCGTTATAGAGTAGCACCGATTGGCCAGGCATTCATAGTAGATACCAGAAGAACACCAGTTCTAATTAACCTGAAAACCATAGAAGTCAAGAGGACTTCCAGGGGCCCTTTTACTAAACTGCATAGGTGCCTATGCACGTCCAACACGCGTCAATTTTTAGTTACCACCCAGCTACCACATGTCCTTTGCAATTATTTCATTTTTGGCACACGTCTGCTATGCACGCCCGAAAATAATTTTTATTTTCTGGCACACAACAGAAACTGGGCGGTAATAGTCATTCTGCATGCATAGATGGTTACCACGTGAGACCTTACTGCTAAGTCAATGGCTGACGGTAAGGTCTCAGACCCAAAATGGACGCGTACCAATTTTTATTTTGCCGCACTTCCATTTTCGGCAAAAGTTTTAAAAAGACCTTTCTTACAAGTGCACTGAAAAATGGATCTTTGCACGCCCAAAACACATGCCTACACTAGCGCAGCCCATTTTTCGGCGCACCTTAATAAAAGGGCGCCCCAGAGCCCTCCTTCCTCCAAGAAATTGTTTATTTTCCACAGTGAATGATCCTTAATTTGCATCCAGCTATCTAGATATTTAGAGTTAGGGAACAGATGATTTCATTGTAGAAGATACTTAGGGTCCTGTTTACTAAGGCATGCTAGTGTTTTTAGCGCGCGCTAACACTAGAGACACCCATATATTCCTATGGGTGTCTCTAGCATTAACGCACGCTAAAAACGATAGCGCACCTACAGCACGGTTTAGTAAACAGGGCCCTTAGTTTTATTGTAGACCAATAAAAGTCCTATAATTTGCTGAATTTAAATAGCTTTGGGTATGTTTTGATAGTTATAATGAAATTGTTTTGTTTTACTCTATTATGGAATAAAGTAAAACAATGAAATATCCAGCAAATCTTATATATATGAACTGAAGGTATGACAAGTGATATGTCAAGAACATACCACAGTATTCTCTAGTAGTTTTAATCCAATAATAAATGTTATATAGTTCTAAAAAGTTTTTACTCCTGAAACAGAAAAGATCATAAATACTTACATATGTTAGTTTTGTTGTACAGCTAAGTATGCGCATGTCTCCCTGGTAAGTGAGTTTTATCCCTCTACAAATTTTTACTATCCAGTATTTATTTTGTGTTGCTATAAAACACAAAGTTTTATGCAGACTTTAACCTTTTGGAGCTTAATAACACTCAGCCTCAGTTCCTTGTATGTATTTGTGCATCTGTGATCACAAATGTACATGCAGCATCTAATAGTGTGCACTGAATGAGAGTGGCTGAATTTGCATTGTAACCATATGCAAATCTATTTACATAGGAATAGGACTTGGGCTTCTTTAGAGAAGGCAACAAAGTTGAAAATGGAGACCAACAAATAAACGAAAGTTTCTCTAAATCCATTGGATAATAGTGACTGTGTTGAGGCTAAACACAATGTTAAACTAAACAGACGGATTATTCCTGGGTTTTGCATCAGTTGTTTTCTGCCGGGTGGCCTCACTTGTCAAAAAAAAATGTTTAACTGGAGAACATTCACATGGCACTTTCTAAAAGAAGTATGGTTAATTCCATCAAAGCTCAGAAATCAGTCATTAATTTATTCTAACCTCCAATTGTTGGTCATTTGTGAAACATCTGGCCTTTAAGTCATAGGAACCTCAACACAAGCAAAAAGTGAATCCTTCTGAAGTTGCAGATCTGTTGTAACAGGGAATCAATTTCATCTGGTTTGTATTTGTGTGTATATATTTACTTTTTCAGCTATATAATTTCTCATTTATTGAAAAAAATGTATTAGTGTAGGTTTTGATTGTTTGTGCCAGTTCCCAGCTCTAACAAAGTTTCTTGTACTCAGCCTATCTTGTCTTTTCATGGTAGGCTAGCAGTTTGATAGCAGTTGTGCTGCTTGCAAAGCAGAAGTACTTTCAAATGAAGCTGGAAAATGTATAAAAAGCATTTTAGAAAGGCATACACTATTTTCTATGTGACTAAGTGTCAACATTTGTTTTTAAGCTGGACTTAGATGCTCCTGACTGCCCTCTAATTTGACATTTCTAGTCTAGAAGATTCTTATTCAAAAACCTTTGGAAGGAGAATGCAGTCAGGAAAATAATTATCTTTGCCACTGTGAACACCTTGAAAAAGTGTACAAAATAATTGTCTTCACTGCAGTAAGTTTAAAATTATCTAAAGCACCTGAGAATTATTTTTTCCTGGTGTGCCTCAAAGTATGGAAACAAAATGAGTTTTTGTAAGTACTAATGAATTCAGTAGATGAACAACACCCTCTGTTTTAACTATTCCAAAAACTGAAGGTAGATCTCAGGTAGTATATATTGTGGTGATCATTTTGCTTTATATTTTTATTGCGATGACATTCCATTACAAAATAAACTCTAAGATTACACCTGTGATATTAACATTTGCATGAACAAAAATTAGAGTTCAAGTTACAAAATGTATTGTAGTATAAGTCCAGCTTACTTCTTAATTTCAGAATTTATATGCTATTTAGTATAATAGTTAGTTTTTTTGCAAGCTAACATACTAATTTTCATTTTTTTTATTAGACTTTCAGCTTTCCTCAGAATGAAATAGAGAAGGAAATTAAGAAAGCTGCTGCACTTTGCAAAACTGCTATGTCTTACCACTCTGGGGCTCATTTTCAAAAGAGAAAAACATCTCATAAACAGCATAAGCTGGCATTTGGATGTTTTTCTCAAAAAAAACCCCCATCCAAATTCCAATTTTTGAAACAGATTTTAGACGCTTTTCTCTGCAATGGGTCCAAATCACAAGGAGTCTTGGAGGTATGATTTGGGTGTTCCCAAAACTTGGACATTTTTCTGCCATAATTCCTTATTCAATTCAATTCTTGTATACCGCTAATATCCCCTTTCCGGGGTTCAGAGTAGTTTACACTCTAAGTGATACAAAAGCAGATAGTGTTAATGTAAGGTATGAGAAACATTAGAGATCATTGGTGTAATGCATGAGACTAAAAACATTAAAGGAAAGGATAATGGAAGATACTAGGAAGTAGAAGTAATGATGGATTATTATGAAGCAGTCTTTGGGAAAAGAAAGGTTTTTAGCCTCTTCCTGAACCTGAAGTAGCTGTTTTCTGTTCTGATGGGAATCGGACTCCTGAGAACATTAAATAGTCATGGGATAGGGGGCAGTGTTCTGGTTTGAATTAGAATGGGTTAATGGACAGAAAATAGAGGGTAGAGTTAAATGGTCATTTCTCTCAATGGAGGAGGGTGAACAGTGGTGTGCTGCAGGGATCAGTACTGGGACCGGAGCTATTTAATATATTTATAAATGATATGGAAACAGGAATAACGAGTGAGGTGATTACATTTGCAGATGATATAAAACACTATTCAAGGTTGTTAAAACGCATGCGGACTGTGAAATATTGCAGTAAGACCTTAGGAAAGTGGAAGACTGGGCATCCAAATGGCAGATAAAAATTTCATGTGAACAAATACAAGGTGATGCACATTGGAAAGTATAATCCGAATCATAGTTACCTGATGCTAGGGTCTAACTTGGGGGTCAGCACTCAAAAAAAAGATCTAGGTGTCATTGTAGACAATATGCTGAAATCTTCTGCCCAGTGTGCTGTGGCGGCCAAAAAAGCAAACAGGATGCTAGGAATTATTAGGAAAGGGATGGTGAGTAAGACCAAAAATGCTATAATGCCTATGTACTGCTCCACGGTGTAACCACACCTTGAGTATTACATTTAGTTCTGGTCGCCGTATCTCAAAAAAGGACATAGTGGAATTTAAAAAAGGTTCAAAGAAGAGTAGCCAAAACGATAAAGGGGCTGGGCCTCCTCTCATATGAGGAAAGGCTAAAGAGGTTAGGGCTTTTCAGATCCTGTTAGAATATCAATGATATGTTTGATGTCCCCATGCATACCTCCTACCCACCCCCATCCTCCCACCCTGTCAGACTGTCATAGTAATGGTTGAATATTTTCACTTATATACACTGTCAGCTAGCACATTTGCTTATTTTCGATCTGACGAAGAAGGGCAACCTTCGAAAGCTAATCAAGAAATGTATTAGGGCGACTAAAATGATAGCGGGGATGGGACGACTTCCCTATGAAGAAAGACTAAGGAGGCTAGGGCTATACAGCTTGGAGAAGAGACGGCTGAGGGGAGACATGATAGAGGTATATAAAATAATGAGTGGAGTGGAACAGGTGGATGTGAAGCTTCTGTTCACGCTTTCCAAAATACTAGGACTAGGGGGCATGCGATGAAACTACAGTGTAGTAAATTTAAAACAAATCGGAGAAAATTTTTCTTCACCCAACGTGTGTAATTAAACTCTGGAATTCGTTGCCGGAGAAAGTGGTGAAGGCGGTTAGCTTAGCAGAGTTTAAAAAGGGGTTGGACGGTTTCCTAAAGGACAAGTCCATAAACCGCTACTAAACGGACTTGGAAAGATCCAAGATTCCAGGAATAACATGTGTGGAATGTTTGTACGTTTGGGAAGCTTGCCAGGTGCCCTTGGCCTGGATTGGCCGCTGTCGTGGACAGGATGCTGGGCTCGATGGACCCTTGGTCTTTTCCCAGTGTGGCATTACTTATGTACTTATGTACTTATGTCCAATAAAAAAGGTATCATCTTATTTTCTTTTCTATGTTTTATTGTGTTTGATTTCTATTGAACAGCTTGGAAAAGAGATGGATTAGGGGAAGATATGATGAGGGCTTCAAAATCCTGAGTGGTGTAGTACAAGTAGAGGATGTGGTAACACTGGTTAGTGTATCTGGGTTTAAACAAGGTTTGGACGAGTTCCTGGATAAAAAGTCCATAGTCTGCTATTGAGATAGACATGGGGAAGCAACTGTTTGCCCTGGGATTTGTAGCATGAAATGTTGCCACAATTTGGGTTTCTGCTAGGTATTTGTGACCTGGCTTGGCCACTGCTGGAAACAGGATACTGGGCTAGATAGACCATTGGTCTGACCCAGTATGGCTACTCTTATATTCACAATACACAACACTTTGTATTTTCCTTTACTTGGTATAATGGAACAAAGCAAGAACTTCCAGGGCTAAAAGTTAGGTGTTTTGGTCTAGACCTATTTCAGTCATGCCTAGGTTACAAAAAGGTGCCCAAATGATGAGATGACCACTGGAGGGATTAAGGCATGACCCCCCCCCCTTTACTCCCCCAGTGGTCACTGCCCCAAAACAGTATATACCAGCCTCTATGACAGCTTCAGATATTATGGCCAGTCCTATTAGAGCAGCAACCAAGTCCCTGGAGTAGCCTAGTGGTCAGTGTAGTGGACTGTAGAGAAGGGGACCAAGGACCACATCCCATTCTAACTGGCACACTTGTGATGGAAAATGTGAGCCTTCCAAAAACATGTAGACGACACCTGTAGGCATAAGTGCTATTGTAGTGGTATACAGTTTGGTATAGTAGGTTTTTGGTGGGTCTTGGAGGACTCACCATACAATGTAAGGGGGTAATGGTGAGATATGTACTTGGCGCCTTTATATGAAGTCCACTGCAATGCCCCCTAGGTTGCTGTGCTGGGATGTCTGTGTGGCCAGTCTACTAAGAATGCAGCCCTCCCCCCTCCCTATACATCCCAATGGCTTCTTTTTGTGCATTTTTCCCTTGGACTTTTTTTTGTTTGTTTTTTGAAAATGATCCTAAAAGATAGATACGCTTAGCACAAAAACATCTAGCAATGGTCATTTTCAAAACAAATAATTGGATGTTTTTCTGGTTTGAAAATGGCTATGTTCACTACTGGAGTTTTGGACATTTTTTGCAAAACGTCCACAATCAACTTTAAATGTCATTTCGAAAATACCCCTCTCTGTGTAACTTGGCACATGCATATATTAGGCTGTAATAAAGATTAGCCTTTCTAACAATAAACAAACATATTTCATTTTTATAAAGATGTAATATCAAATGGGTTTATTATTTGATAGCAGTTATATTTATTTTTATCATTTTTAGACAGTATTAATTAGTGTACTTGGTTAGTAATAGCTGGTATCTGTTTGAAAGCTTTCTAATTGCAAGTTGTCCAGTGAAATCTGTTTTGCTGTATAATTAAGAATGTTTTTGAAGTGTGGGTTTGTAAACCATATAGTCTACTGCTCATATCTGTGCAATGGTTTCTCTATTTCATTTGATTCTAATAAGTCCACATAAGGTGGGTATGGTCTAATTTGCTAAGCTTTTTTTCTCATAGAGAATGTGGGAATTCCTAGTAATGTCCCATTAACCTAATGCAGAGAGTTTCTTTTAATGCATGTTAACTAGGGGTAGGCATTTAGGTGTCCTTGTACAAAAGCATGCTAGCCATTTTATGCATGTTAATCATTAGAGAGCACTAAAAAACGCTAACTCGCCTTTTTAAAAGACCCCCCTGAGTGCACTATTGATCCAATTAATTTTTTTAAAATGTTAACTAGGATTACATTTTTTAATCTTGACCAAAATTTTTAATTCCCCTCCATTGCCCAGCAATGCTTTCTCTCCCCTGCTTATCCTATTTCACCTTGGCATAATGCAGCAGAGCGAAGGCATCGGCGTCAGTTGCAAGTAACATGTGAGAATCACTACCAGAGACCCTATGAAGTGTCAAATAAATGCTAAGATAAATGCGGGTTGAGGGGGGGGAAAGATGCCAGACCTTTGTGCTGACAGGTACAATCTGCAGCAGGAGAGGAGAGAAATGTGTGTCAGGGGTAACAGGTTTAGCAGCAGAAGGAGAGAGAGACCTGAGTGTATGTACAGAGGAAGGATGCAGCAGGAGAAGAGAAATGTAGGTACCTGTGTGGATGGGGGGCATGGGAAGCAATGTGCTGTAGGAAGGAAGTGTGTGTATTTATTTATTTATTTGTTTGTTTGTTTGTTACATTTGTGCCCCACATTTTCCCACCTATTTGCAGGCTCAATGTGGCTTACACAGTATGCAACCTTTCATTATATTCAGCAGGTTTAAAAAATTTCCATACAGTCTGCACAGTGAAAATTTACTTGTACAAAGCCATCTAGCCCAGAGGTGCGATTAATTGTGTGATTCAAATTTTTAATACCAAGATTAATTTTTATACAAATTTTTAGTCATTGCCCACTCCTAATGTTAACTGTATTGCAGATAATGCAATGCAGTTAAGTACGCTATTCTGGTGGCGATAACTGTCACATTGTCTGCTGCTTTAACAGTTAATTCTCAGTAACCACCTTCATTCTTCACCCCATTCCGCATTAGTCGTTAACATGAAAATTACTGTGCATTAAAGGGAAAGGGAAATGGGACTTGATATACTGCCTTTCTAAGGTTTTTGCAACTACATTCAAAGCGGTTTACATCTATTCAGGTACTTATTTTTTGTACCAGGGGCAATGGAGGGTTAAGTGACTTGCCCAGAGTCACAAGGAGCTGCAATGGGAATCGAACTCAGTTCCCCAGGATCAAAGTCCACTGCACTAACCACTAGGCTACTCCTCCACTCCAAACTGCTGAAGTATAACTGTTAGCATGCGCTGATTGCCTCATTAATAGCTAATGCCATTATATTAATAGGACCCACAGTTTTAGTATGATGAGGTTAGGTGAGAAGAGCAAGATGAGACATTTCACCCAGGATTAATAGAGCATTCTTTCAGGATGTGCACATGTTTGTGATCTGCACGTGTGCCTGGATCCAAAAAAAGAACACCACTTCTGTCAGAATCCTCATATTCCCCCCCCCCCCCCCCCCCCCTCCCATCCCCATCCCCATGATGTTTTGAAACTTTGGTACAGATAGGATTGCAAGCACAAAACTTACTAAGGGAACACACACCCATATCTTATAATCCAACCTGATTCATATCATGCTATTTATTTAACCAACATACTCATAGAAAATTAGCAATGACCAGGAATATATTTGAATGCTATTTACTTGCCTAAAATGCAATGACTCCTTCCACAATTACTTTTAGGAAAGTGCAGAACCACTGTGCTGAGTTTATATTTAAAGATGATTTAACTCTTTGTTTCAAAAGCAATTGTGTCAAAAGAACCCGTGGAATAGTAAAGATGAACGAATAATTTCTTTGTACTTTTGAAATATAAGGTTTAAAATAGCGCTTTGCGAATGACTAGATTATGGCTTTCAAAGTGACTGCTTTCAGCTTTCTGAGAAATGAGCTGTTGATGTCCTTTTGGGTCATCATCCAAGATAAGAGGGCAACCACAAGGATTTAGCAGATAAATTCATCCAAAAAGGCCTTTATGCATTTCACTCGACCTGGAACCATTCATGTTGATGACAGCATTTATGCAGCCTCTTTAGCTCTACAAAGTGAGTCATTAGTTTTTAAAACATTAAGTGTCTGAATTAATAAATCCTCTGGATCTTCTAAGATGTAATTCATTATTTTCATAATTCTAGAGTATTACCAGTTATTTCAGGTAGCTCTATAGTGACATGATCTTGCTAAAACATATGATTTTCAATTGTGAACAACTTTCTACAGTATTTCTAGCTCAGTATTAATAATATAATGTCAGTTTGTTTATTTTTTCTCTTTAGTTGTGTTTACATAAACTGATATACTTTTTGTTTAAGGGGAAAAAAGATTGTAAAAGTATTCCACTTCCTCTGGTGCCAGCTCTTTAAAGTTTATTAGTTAAAAATGCTTAGTATGTCAGGTGCCAAGCAGAATCCTTGATAATAGTACTGGACAGTGTTAAATTGGTGTACATTTTATTATGCAAATGAGAAAAAAAAACTTTTTGACTTAAACTATAGTGATACTATAGGCTGAATATTCAGGAAAGGTTCCCACAATGCATTGTGCAACCTAGGGCTAACAAACACCCTGCTGTGTTGAAAACCCCCCAAAAAAGACAAAAGCACAATGAAATAGAAAGCTTACCACCGGCAGCTTTCAAAACGACAAACTAGGCAAACTATACATCTCCACCACTCCAATTTTGTCAGAATGCTAATGAGCTTGCTCTGATCTTTACTCGGCTTCCCATGTTTTCTACATCTTCAAGGACCACATGGCGCTAGCAAAATAAAGACAACTAAATGAGAATTTCGAATGCTTTTTGTGTTCAGACCTAGTGCTTTTCAGTTGACGCACTGGTTGAATATTCTCAACTTAAAAGAGTACAACAGGGGGTTGGGTATGAACTTTTTAGCTGGGGGAAATTTGTACAAAAGTAAATTAGTGTGATGAGGAAAATATGAGAAAAATTTCTGATTAATTTCCACTCCATAATATCAATAACACCTTCAGTTCCACTCAGACTCTTGTAAAGAGAGTTGCTGATAAAAGATGAATGATTCTGTGTAGTTCACAGTGAATGTTTAGTGGGGGTTTTTAATAGCAGCATTCTACATAAAAGGCATCAGGAAGTACTATGCATTAGCAGTTGAGATCACTAGTTAATGGGATGTCTTTTAGCTTTTGTCACAAGATTATTAGAAAGGATAGGTTTCTGTTCTCATCATTGCATAGTTTGGAGTGCCTTTTGAGCACAAGTGCTAAACTACAGGTTTCTCAGTATTGTTTCATTTGTAAAGGAAAAGGCTTTTAATGTAGCACCTTCTATGTTTTTTACCAGGTGATTTTGTCATTGATCTTTTATCTGCCCCTTTTTCTGTATTAATCACTTGAAGTGTTCTGCTTATCATTCAGTCCTTGATGTCTTTGCGTATAGGCTCATTAAAAAAGAGAGAGAGAGAGAGAAATTGTGGATTCACACATAACTTATTATAAAATTGTATTTAGCACCTATTACTTAAATATTTATAACTTTAGATATGTATTTTACATAAAATACATTTTTAAAACAAACTTGATCTGTGCAGTATATTCAAAACAATTTAAAATTTGAACTGCTAATGCTATTTACACTAAATTGCACACACACACATAAAAAAAAGAAAATGTTGTAGTGGCATAGAGTAGGATGCTTTGTATATGACATCTTTATAAAACACATCAAGCACTTATGTACATATTTGAGCTATGCATTCCTTTCCTTTTTAAATGTTTTTATCCTCTTTAGCTGTGCCCCCAACAGCATGTTGAAGAAATTTGAATACTTTTGCTGACAGCAATTCTCTATAAATGGTAACTTCTGAAGTGTCAGTCACTGTCCCTCCCTCCTCCTCTCCCCTTGCATGAGCACTTCAATTTCTTGTCATTGCCAAAAATCAACTCTATTATATGGAAAACACAAATAAGTCTTATATGCCACAACATAGCACTATGGCTTTAATTACGGACCCAGCCCATGATTTCCTTTTATTGTAGATATTTGGCATATGAAAGAAAAAAGAGATGTAGTCTAATGGTTTAGAAAATTATTTGTATGTAAAACACAGAACATATGTATCCCTTGATTTTTGGGACTTACACAGTTAAATTTGGCTGGTTTGACTCAATAAATAGCACAGTTTTATCCTTATGAAAAGACATCAGCCCAAATAACTAAGTCAGTGTCCCATCGAGGTATGTTCTTCCTCAACAGCAGACAGATTTGCTTCACCACTTGCAAAAACCAAAATATATTCACCCGAGCCACCAGAGAGATCCAATTTACCCTTCTTCTGAAGCACAGTAGTGCTGTCGCCTGAATAAATTAAGAGCTAAACCCTGATCAAGACCTACTTGCAAAAAGGCCAGAAGAGAGGAGCGGTCTGTATGCTACAGAGAAAGACACCTCTTCCTTGGGAAAGCACTTGACATGTCGAATTGAAGAATTATTATTTTTCTGCCTATACTCAAATTCTTTTCTGAAATTTGCCATGAAAGTGGTTAGTACAGTTTCAGTACTGTAGGAAGTCTAAATCCAGATTGAGAACTATGTAAAATGGAGAAGGTATGAAGGTACTCCATAAGTTGTTGTACAATTAGTCACTTTGTCAAGCAGAGAAATTGAGGCGACTGGTCTAGAATTAGAGACCTCACTCCTGCTGATCTGAAGGTTTTTTGGAATAGGAGTTAAAATAATGTTGCCTTTGTATTCAGGGAATAGGCCATGAGAAAACATGAAGGAAATATGTGAATTTAAACAATTAATAAATTGTTCGGGGGGTGACTTCAGAAGATAGCCAGGGCAGGTGTCTAGAATGCATTGTGAAGATGCATATTTGCTGAGGAAGTGTTTAAGTAATTCTGGAGTAGGTAAGGAAAAGATTGATCACATTCTATTGGCTGTTATGCCCACAAGAGAGTTGGTGGGTGTCTTGACCTATTTTTCTATATTGATATTAAGTCCTTCATTTCTTTTAATTATTTTCTGTTCAAATGTTTTCGCGAGTTGGTTCATTAGAAATGGCTAATGGTTTTGTATCTAGCAGATTGTTCACTAGAGTTTGGAGTTTTCTTGTATTTAGTGAGGGTCTTCCAATGAATGTTACTTAGTAAGTAGATTTAGTTTTTTAAATTTTGTTTCTTTTAATTAATTCCTCCAGTTATTCCAGTTTTCAGTGTTTTTGGCTTTGGATCATGTTCTCTCTAGACGTCTGCAACGTGCTTTCATCTCCAAAATATCTGAAGTGAACCAGGGAGCTAGTTTTTTTTATTGAGTCTAAGTTTTATTTTTTGTGGTGCTATCTCATTTAGTGTAACACTACAAATAAAGTCTGGTGAGTGAGATATGGGAATTAGATAGACGAAAGACAGATTGGACCAAAAGTCTATTATGTTGATTCTGCCCCTTGATTTGATGATAGGTACCTTGATAGCCACTTCAGTGGAGTTAGAAACCTCTTTCCAATTAATTGTGAAAGTAAGTTTACTATGGTCAGACCATGGATTGGGCAACCACTTCGGATTTGAGATAAATTATCTGAATTTGAGAATATATGTGCTAGTAAGTCCAGTTGGTGACATTTAATGTGAGAAAATGTTCCATTATGTTGAGTGAATTGACACATATTGAGAAAATCTGAGAAACTTTTGGTATTAGAATCTTGAATTATATCTACATAGTAACATAGTAGATGATGGCAGAAAAAGACCTGCACTGTCCATCTAGTCTGCCCAACAAGATAAACTCATATGTGCTACTTCTTGTGTATACCTTACCTTGATTTGTATCTGCCATTTTCAGTACACAGACCATAGAAGTCTTGCCCAGAACTAGCCCCACCACCCAAACACCAGCCTCGCCTCCCAATCTCGGCTAAGCTTCTGAGGATCCATTCCTTCTGCACAGGATTCCTTTATGTTTATCCCACGCATGCTTGAATTCCGCTACCGTTTTCATCTCCACCACCTCCCGCGGGAGGGCATTCCAAGTATCTACCACTCTCTCCATGAAATAATACTCCCGGACATTTTTCTTGAGTCTGCCCCCCTTCACTCTCATATCATGTCCTCTCGTTCTATCGCCCTCCCATCTCCGGAAAAGGTTTGTTTGCAGATTAATACCTTTCAAATATTTAAACGTCTGTATCATATCACCCCTGTTTCTCCTTTCCTCCAGGGTGTACATGTTCAGGTCCGCAAGTCTCTCCTCATACGTCTTGTAACGCAAATCCCATACCATTCTCGTAGCTTTTCTTTGCACCGCTTCAATTTTTTTTACATTCTTAGCAAGGTACAGCCTCCAGAACTGAACACAATACTCCAGGTGGGGCCTCACCAATGACTTATATAGGGGCATCAACACCTCTTTTCTTCTGCTGGTCACACCTCTCTCTATACAGCCTAGCAACCTTCTCGCTACGGCCACCGCCTTGTCACACTGTTTCGTCGCCTTCAGATCCTCAGATACTATCACCCCAAGATCCCTCTCCCCGTCCGTAACTATCAGACTCTCCCCGCCTAACACATACGTCTTCTGTGGATTTCTACTCCCTAAGTGCATCACTTTGCATTTTTTCGCATTGAATTTTAATTGCCAAACCTTAGACCATTCTTCTAGTTTCCGCAGATCCTTTTTCATGTTTTCCACTCCCTCCCCGGTGTCCACTCTGTTACAAATCTTAGTATCGTCCGCAAAAGGGCAAACTTTACCTTCTAACCCTTCGGCAATGTCACTCACAAATATATTGAACAGAATCGGTCCCAGCACCGATCCCTGAGGCACTCCACTACTCACCTTCCCCTCCGAGCGAATTCCATTCACCACTACCCTCTGGTTTCTGTCCGTCAACCAGTTCCTAATCCAGTTCACCACTTCAGGTCCTATCTTCAGCCTGTCCAGTTTATTCAAGAGCCTCCTGTGGGAAACCGTGTCAAAAGCTTTGCTGAAATCTAAGTAGATTATGTCCATAGCACGTCCTTGATTCAATTCTCCAGTCACCCAGTCAAAGAATTCAATGAGATTCGTTTGACACAATTTCCCTTTGGTAAAACCATGTTGTTTCGGATCTTGCAACTTATTGGCTTCCAACCAGTAAGGCATTATCAGAATTGACCCAAATATTAGAAATAAAATTATTTAATTCCTCTTCTGCTGAATCCCATTTTCCTGGAGGATGGTAGAGTAATATGAGGCAGAGTTGTTTAGATAAAGATTCCCTTGAGAGTGACAGGCTAAGGCTTCAAGGTGTGGTGACATTAATTCAGAGACTGCTTTTATTTGAAGGAAACATTTATATATTATAGTAATATCTCTGCCTCTTTTTTTTATTTCTAGTTAAGGTTAAGATATTATATCCGGGGAGGGAGGGTAAATATCATAGATGATGGGGTCATCTTTAGAATGTAGCCAAGTTTTAGTGATTAGGGTGAGATCAAATTGTTCCTCCTCTATCCAGTCTTTAATGATTTCTGGTTTATTGACAACTGATCTGGCATTAGTATATCTTATGAGAATTGGTAAATAAGATTCATCAGTGTTCTTCACAGATGTAATTTTAATTAATCGACGTTTGTGTTTCCACCCATTTTTATTGGAGTGATATTCAAGTTGTGATGATTTGAGGCATCTGAATTCTGAGTTGATAATTTTTGATGTGGAGAGATTTATTCGTCCCCTATTTGGGAGCCAACTTAGTTGATATCTTATAGTGTAAATGACTGAAATATTATGAAGTTCTTCATAGGCTTTAATTTGATGACTTATTAACCAGATTATGTAAGGTAGCCACCATACTAATTTGAGTTTATATCCATCGATTTTATGGGTGTAACATAAATACAATAACTATGACTATAGCTTGAGAAGTGACGAACCTGAGATGACAAAGTTCTAATTAGATAGTCTTATAAGCAATTATGAGGTTATTCGTTAAAAAGAACAGTGCAACTTAACCTTAAGAACTGAATACAATTGATGTTACAGCTCAAATAGCATATAATAAAAATGTAAATAAGTTAAAGATGTCTGGTTTAAAAAGCTGCTTTCTCCCCTTCTGCCTGCACACGGGAAACTGCTCTCCCAATGTACAAAGGAGCTGGCAGACAGGGCACTTGGAGCAGGTGAAGAGCTTAGGAGGTGGCACACATTTAAATAATACAGTTAATGTCACCCACCAGTGTCTGGTTTGAAAGGCCACTTTCTCCGTCTTCTGCCTGCACACTGGAAACTGCTCTACTGATGTACAAAGGAGCTGGAAGACAGAGGAGTTGGAGCAGATGGAGAACTTGGGAGGTGGTACATCCTATATAATAAAACGCACCTCCAACATTCTGAAGCTGAGAAAGTGAAGCCTTCAAGCCTTGAAGCGTTCCTGCAACGTTCCGGAACTACGTGTCGTCAATTGAGGAGATGGAGCCTTACAGAGCGCACGAATGCTTCAAGGCTTGAAGGCTTCACTTTCTCACACACACTCACACTCTCTGTCTCTCACACACTCTCTCTCTAACACACACACATACACTCTGTCTCTCTCCCTCTCATTCTGTCTCATACACACTCCATCTTTCACCCACACACTCTCTCTCAAACATACACACTCCAAGGAAAGGGGGGCATGGAAGACGCTGGGGAGGAGAGGGAGGGGGCATGGAACTCGGAGGGAAGGGGGGGCCAAGAAGTCAGAGGGGAGGAGGGGGGGGCCTGGAACTCAGAGGAGAGGGAGGGAGGGAAGGAGGGGGTCATGGAACTTAGAGCCCCACACACACACTCACTCTCTGTCTCACACACACACTCTAGCTCTCTCACACACTCACTGTCACACACATATATACTCTGTGTCTCTCTCTCTCTGACACAAACACACACACACTCTGTCTCTCTCTCTCTCTCACACACACACTCTCTCTCTCTCTCTCTCTCTCTCTCTCTCTCTCTCTCTCTCTCAAACATACACACTCCGAGGAAAACCTTGCTAGCACCCGTTTCATTTGTGTCAGAAACGGGCCTGTTTTACTAGTATTTAAATAATACAGCTAATGATGTCACTCACCAGTGTCTAGTTTGAAAGGCTTCTCCGTCTTCTGCCTGCACGCTGGAAACTGCTCTCCTGATGTACAAAGGAGCTGGCAGACAGAGGAGTTGGAGCAGGTGGCGAACTTAGGAGGCGGTACATATTTAAATAATACAGTTAATGATGTCACCCACCAGTGTCTGGTTTGAAAGGACACTTTCTCCCTCTTCTACCTGCACGCTGGAAACTGCTCTCCTGATGTACAGAGGAGTTGGAGCAGTCAATTAGGTGGCATATAAGTTTTTTAAATAAATAATAATCCAGAGTTGAAAGACATGATGAGTGAGTACAAGAATTTTAATTGGGAGTCTATAAGCAACCTGGTAGTTAATACTCAGAGAGAAGGAGAGAAGAAACATGATCATATTTCTTTAACCCAAAAAGTAATCTGCACAACTGTGTAACCTGTAGACCATGATAAAAGAGAATTACAGTAGTTCATACGAGATACTACAAAGGCCTGAATAAGAATGCAAAGAGAGAAGAAATCTATCATTAAATGATCCGAGCAAATCTGCTTTAATATGAATTAGCATCTGGATACAGCATTAGAGATTTGAGAATGGAAAATGAGCACCCAGTCAAAGACTGCACCAAGAATCTTTACAGAATCCTTAAGGAGGGAGCTGTGTTCTGTGTACAATGGGCAAGAGAGCTGGGGTGAAAGATTAATGACATGTAAAGATGTATTAAGGTTCATTTTGTTGCCAGGCCTACCATTTTGGGTGGGCCCAGAGTTAACTTGCGTGAGCCTTTCCAAACAACCCTCCTCATCCTGCATCTCTCTCCCTCTCCTTCCCACCCAGACCTGGCATCTGCCCACAGCCCAGCAACACCCTCCTTCTCTGAAATCTCCCTTCCTTCTCCACTCTACCTCAGAACCATCTCTGGTGGCAACACCAATTCATATCCACTGCCTCTGCCAGCCCTGAAAGCTTATCTCTGCTGCGCCGTGCCAAATCAGTGAAGAAACCGAAAGTAACCTCGGGAAGGAGGGGGCAGCACAGGCAGCAGATATGAATCTATAGGTGTGCTAATAACTTTTTGAGTCAGATAAATTCATCAACACAGGAGATCAGGAGAAACCATCTGGATCCTCTTCCATGAGAGTGCTGCCTGGAGGAGAGATCAAGCTGGGAGACAGCAAAACGTTGCCCACAGATATCGCAGGGCTGGTACTATGGATCTGCAAATGACTGTTAGAGAACCTGAGGAAAGGGAGAGAGGGGAGTGAGATGGCCACCAACGAAGTGTATTGGGGACCTTATTGGCCACCAGATTGGATGGGCCTGAGCCAAACATGGCTGGACCTCTGCCCATCCAGGCTCACCCATAGCTACACCACTGATGTGAGCGCAAAATCCTCAGAATAGCAAACAGTATGTCATCAGAAACTCTGTAATGCATGAAGTGTAAGCACACTGCACATATCATTAGTGATAATCTACAAAATAGGTTTTTCCCTTGTCAGTGTGCAGATGAACTTTGCAAACACTGCACATCACTGTTGTGTTTTTCATGCATATGTGACAGTAACCTTGGTTATAGCTGATCCAGTCATGCTGAATTTGTGTGCCTGTCTGATATCTGATGGCAAGTGACCCAACTGGAGACTGCACACTGTAATCTTGGGAGGAGCAGTGCCCTTCAGTAGGCACAATCTGAACACTAGATGATCCATTTGTTGCAATGCACTTTGCAGTAAGCGGCAGCCACCGAGACACTGACAACATTCATGAACAAAGGCCACCACCACTTTTTTCCATGCAGAGATGGCCTTTAGCTTTTGAGCAGTCTATCCATGAAATCAACTGTACCCATTCCTTCGTTGTATTGTTTGACGACCCGTGGCTGACCTAATGCAATATTAGATGATCCTTTGACATGATGATTTGCTGTTTGCAAAGGCCAATGGGTCAAACTGTTGCTGGATACACAGACCATTGAATTATGCCACTTTACCACATACACAGTTCCATTACAGTAGTAGTCAAAATCATATCTTTGCCACTCTTTGACATTTCTTAGTACTTTGAAATTCCTTGTGTGTACCATCAGTTCTGAGTTCACAGATCATTACTGTAGCAGCAACATTTTTATTAGCAAGCAATTTGACCAGTGTGTGACTCAAAATAATTATCAAAAATAGGTGATGATACTTCACCTCAGAATATTGTTCAGTTACATCAAGCATGTGGTTCACCACTCTTGAGACAAGAAGTTGCTCCACACCAACTACATAGCTTCAAGTGATGAGGAAACCTGTATGTGCCACATAGGCCCCAACCATTTGAAAGCTACCCTTTATGAATATTTTTATTCCATGTGACATCCAGAATAAGGAGTCATTGATTCATTGATGCTCAAATCTTGATTGAAGATGCCAGACTGCACCAAATACTTGTTGACAGCAGCTACAAGTCTTGTCACCCACTAGAAGTTGACTATTGTTAGCTAAATGAATGTACCATTTGATAGTCTGATATCACTTGCTGCTCATTGCATCAGAGACAGTAGGTACACCAAGATTGTACTCCAGTAATCCGATTCCCATGGAAGGCAGTGATACCCCAACAATAAAATGATGCCAAGAAATTGACAAACAGGATGCTAGGAATTATTAGGAAAGGAATGGTGAATAAGACCTAAAATACTATAATGCCCTTGTAACATTCCATGGTGCGTCCGCATCTTGAGTATTGCGTTCAGTTCTGGTCACCATATCTCAAAACAAATATAGCAGAATTAGAAAAGGCTAATGAGGAAAGGCTAAAGAGGTTAGGGTTCTTCAGTTTGGAAAAGAGACAGATGAGGGGAGATATGATTGAGGTCTACAAAATCCTGAGTGGTGTAAAATGAGTAGATCAATTTTTTTTTTTTTTTTACTCGTTCCAAAAGTGCAAAGACTAGGGGACACTCAAGGAAGTTACATGGAAATACTTTTAAAACAAATAGGAGGAAATATTTTTTCATTCAATGAATAGTTAAACTCTGGAACTCTTTTCAGAGGAGGTGGTAACAGCGGTTAGCGTATCTGGGTTTTAAAAAATTTTGGACAGATTCCTGGAGGAAAAGTCCATAGGCTGCTATTGAGACAGACATGGGGAAGCAACTGCTTGCCCTGGGATTTGTAGTATAGAGTGTTGCCACGATTTGGGTTTTGCCAGGTTCTTGTGACCTGTCTTGGCCACTGTTTGGAAAACAGGATACTGGGCTAGATGAACCATTGGTCTGATCCATTATGCCTTCTCTTATGTTCATCATGCGCTGCTGTGAAATGTCGGTCATTCTCATTCTGATTAGCATACAGGATGATTTGTTTCACAATTATGTTTTATTATCTTGTCAAATATAAGGCTCCATAAACCAAGAGGAGAAAGAGCTGTCAACACAGGAAAATTATCATCTACGTTAGGCAGTGTTTCAGGTGAAAATGTCATTGGGAACTTTACTGACTTGCTCCTCTGTGGTTTCAAATCCTTCCCTTTCTACTTCTTTTTTCTCAGTGGAGGACTTTTATTCTTCACTTTCAGTGTTATGCTTCTATTGCCTTCATCTTCAGAGACCTCTGCTTCTATTTCCAGTTCTCCAGCTATTTCAAATAGTTAGTCACTGTTCAGGTTCTCAGGTACTTCTTCAACATCATTATCTACAGCCGAATCAGCTGCTGATGGTGGCAACACAACAATGGTACTTGGTTGTGCCAAGCTTTAAACTGCTATCAGTGCATCCCTGACAGTTGTAAATCTCTGACATACAACTCATCTCTGGCCATAAAAGCTTCCAATATCCATTTTGTAACCTTTCTGAAAATCATGATCATGTGCAGACTTAAAATGTATATGATATGCAGTGAGCATTCAACAGCAGTCTATAAAATCTGTTCCAGTACAATGTGATTTTGTGTTGCACTGTAAGTGTTTCTATATAGGAACATGAGTCTTTTGGGTGGAAATTTTACACCATATTACTACTAATGCAAAACTTGCATATTCTCTGGTATTATCGCCCAGTGCTAGCATTACTTCTATAATGTCAAATTTGAAACAGCTTTGTGTACTTAAAATGTTCAACCGAAAGAAATGCCTTACCTGCAGTTAATAAAAAAATTGGTCAGATTCACCTACAAAAAAAAAAACATATTACACAAACACAAGCAAATATTTTTCATGCACACATTAAAATTGTAGCATCATTTGTTTATAATATGTGTAGAATAATAATTTTTAAAATGTTTCAAGTAAAGAGTAAGTATGTACTCACATGTGAACTTTGCCAGGAAAAAGGTTAATTCTGGCATCATTAGGTAACCAGTATAGGCTGGCTAAAATGGCAGTGTTATATTGACATACATCACTTCCCTCCAACAAGTTGGAAGCAGAATTGTGAATCAACTGAACATATTTACTATGCTGCATTAGCTGTTAAAGTGGGAATTAACACATGCTAACAGTTAACATGGCACCTTAGCAGTTAACATGCGTTTTCTGCCACATTACCAGCTAACAACGCACACAACAGAGAATGGGTAGTTACTGAATTTTACAATTAACAGAGAGTTAGTTGACTATAGTTAACACAGCAGATACTGCAGTTCAATTAATACTACACAGTATTGTGTTATCTGCCATGGAGTTACTAAGTAGAAATGATACTTTTTTCTGCATCAGCCGAACAGAGGCCTACAGAGACTTCTCGAAACACTCAGTTAATGCAGAGGTTTTGTAGTTAATGTGTGTTAATTTTAGCAATTAACACACAGTAGCTGCTAAATGTTATCTCACTTTAGTAAATAAGGTCCTTAATACTCTTTTGTAGCTGCCCCCATTAGTATATAAAATATTCACCTTATGCTCCCAAATAGTTATTTATCTCAGCCACTTTGCCAACCTCTAAATAGGTGCATTGACCCCCAAAATTAGTTCTAGTGGTTTTCTTAAATGTAATTTTTGATTCCTTTATACTTACAGAATAATTTGGAGGACATTTCATTATATTGACTCAAGAATTGATGATGTAAAGCTTTGCTGGGTGCTTTACTGCTTTCAATGTTACTTTACATGGTTGACTGTTATCTGTGTAGGTTGATACAGCCATATCATAGTTCATACTAGTGTTTTTTTGTGTGTATTGTACCCAACTATGAGTATCAACTGAGCAGAGCTATGAAGCCTAAGAATGAAAGACCTGATATCCTTGATATTAGAATTTGCCAAGCAGTCTAATGTTCAATATAATCTAATCTGATTGCACTATTGTCTGCCAAATCCCCAGAGGGGTTCAAGACTGATTACAAAATAAAGAAGCCAGCAAAGTCTGGGAAAAACAAGATATAAATAGAATATTATTAGGAGCCTAAATGTTTGTCATATAGGTTTGTTTTTAAATAGTGACAAAATAAAAGATAGGGTGCCCTTATCCTGATTGCATATGGTAGATCATTCCTGAAATGAAAAAGAACTATTCAAGATCTTCTTATAACATAAGCTAGCCACAGATGGAAAATGAAGCAGTAGCATATCTTTAGCTCAAACAGCTCTACTTAAACAACGATAAGATAGAAAATGTATTGGATATTCAGGAACTGTCACCCTAAAGCACCTGTAAACAAGGCATGCCAATTTGAATTCAGTGTGTTCCTGAACCAGAAGCCTTAAGAGGAGTCACCCTTTCGTATTTGTGCAATTTAAATATCAGAAGTTTTGTTTGTTTTTTAATGAGATCACATAGACACTTGAATAAAGACTGTTACAGTAATTGAAGTAATCCCAACTTTGTGGCATGAATTGAAGAGACCATAGTAACATTTGTTTTGTACCTTATTTGTTGTTGCAGTTATACATATTAAGAGCATTTGCTTTAAACTTTGTTTTAATTCATTTATCCAATCCTTACATGCATGTGGTTTTGCTTGTTAAACCCAAAGGTGAATCCTAAGGGTGGTTGAACAATTAGGTATAAACAGGGGGTTATAATCGAACGGAAACGCCTATCTCCATGGGCGTTTATCTCTGAGAACGGGTCCGTGAAGGGGCGGGCCGAACCGTATTTTCGAAAAAATGGACGTTTTTGAGCTGAACGTTTGTTTTTTTTTTTAGCGATAATGGAAACTAAAAACGCCCAGCTCAAAAGCGTCCTAATCCAAGCCATTTGGTCGTGGGAGGGGCCAGGATTGGTAGTACACTGGCCCCCCTGATATGCCAGGACACCAACTGGGCACCCTAGGTCAGTGCGGTGGACTTCAGAAAAAGCTCCCACATGCATAGCTCCCTTACCACGGGTGCTGAGCTCCCAACTCCCCTCCCCCAAAACCCACTACCCCAGTGGTGTGCTGGAGCGTGCTCTCACAGGCTCGCGAGAGCCGTTTGTTAAGTTTTTAAGAATTTTGGGAGCTGGTTGTTAAAGTAGGCCCTCCCCATGGCTACTTTAATAACTGACTCCCAAAATGTGGGCTTGGGCCCCCTCCTGAATTCTCTTTTACTTTGCTGGCAGTGATGCTGGCCCCACTAGCCAAGTAAATAGACTGCTGCTGCTCCCTGCTCCTTGTTTCTGACTCTGAGCATCAGGCTGGGACTTTTCATGCAAGCGCAAGAAGGTTCCATCATGCTGCTCAGAGCCAGAAACAAGCAGCAGAGAATGGTGGCAGTCCATTTATTGGCTGGTGGGGCTCGGCAAAGGTATGCCTAGCGTGCCCGCACAAGGGAGGGGAGAGAGAGGCATGTATTCCCCCCCACCCCCCAAAAAAAAAAAAAAAAAAATTCAGGGCCGGCTATGCCCAGAGAGAGAGAGAGCCCGTTGTTAAAAATTTACCAGCACACCCCTGCACTACCCACAAATGTACAACACTACCATAGCTCTTAGGGGTGAAGGGGGCACCTACATGTGGGTACAGTGGGTTTTGGAGGCCTCCCATTTACCGGCACAAGTGTTACAGGTGGGGGGGGATGGGGATGGGCCTGGGGCCACCTGGCTGAAGTGCACTGCGGTACCCACTAAAAGTGCTCCAGGGACCTGCATACACGCAGGCCTCTAGGGCTTGTTGCTGCTGTATAACATTGGCACACCAGTTGACACCTGAAGACTAATCTTTCCGAAAACGTCCTTTATTGGAATAACCGCGTTTACTTACAGTTAACTGCAGATCAGAGGTTGTGCCCCACTGGCAACGAGTCTCCCTGGTACTGAGATGAGCAGTAAGTCAGAGCTGGCAGAATGCTGTACAATGCCCTCTTTCAGCCACATTCAAGGTAAGAACTAAGTTCTGTAACTTGGCTAACACAGGAAAGGGAACTAAAACTGGCTTACACAAATGGCTACTACCGCATGGACTACAACAGGAAACACAACAGGGCACACTCTGACCCAGTAGGCAGGGGGAAAAGCACCATGGGAGAAGAGCCTACCAACTACCAACATCGTGAGACTATAACACAAGCTAATGAAATCACAGAGCCCAATACCCTACACCCACCACAATGCAATGCTGATGTGACCCTGTACTGCACTCGAGAGCCACATCTGACCCAGGGAAACGCTGTGACAGGATCGAACACATTCTGCTGTCATGGAGGTGGGTACGGCATTTGAGGCTGGCATACAGGCTGGAAAAAAAGTTTGTAAAGTGGTTTTTTTTTGGTGGGAGGGGGTTAGTGACCACTGGGGGAATCCGGGGAGGTCATCCCCGATTCCCTCCAGTGGTCATCTAGGCAGTTGGGGCACTTTTTTGGGACTTGTTCGTGAATCACAGCATACTTCTCGATACCCTGTCCTCACTTGGATTCCAGGGCTCTGTCCTTTCCTGGTTCTCTTCCTACCTCTCCCTCCGCACCTTTAGTGTTCACTCTGGTGGATCCTCTTCTACTTCTATCCCTCTGCCTGTCGGCGTACCTCAGGGTTCTGTTCTTGGTCCCCTCCTCTTTTCTATCTACACTTCTTCCCTTGGTTCATTAATCTCATCCCATGGCTTTTCCTACCATCTCTATGCTGATGACTCCCAAATCTACCTTTCTACCCCTGATATCTCACCTTGCATCCAAACCAAAGTTTCAGCGTGCTTGTCTGACATTGCTGTCTGGATGTCTCAACGCCACCTGAAATTAAATATGACCAAAACCGAGCTTCTCATTTCCCCCCCCCCAAACCCACCTCCCCGCTCCCCCCGTTTTCTATTTCTGTTGATGGCTCTCTCATTCTCCCTGTCTCCTCAGCTCGAAACCTTGGGGTCATCTTTGACTCTTCTCTCTCCTTCTCTGCTCATATCCAGCAGACCGCCAAGACCTGTCGTTTCTTTCTTTACAACATCCGTAAAATCCGCCCCTTTCTTTCCGAGCACTCTACCAAAACCCTCATCCACACCCTTGTCACCTCTCGTTTAGACTACTGCAATCTGCTTCTTGCTGGCCTCCCACTTAGTCACCTCTCCCCTCTCCAGTCGGTTCAAAACTCTGCTGCCCGTCTCATCTTCCGCCAGGGTCGCTTTACTCATACTACCCCTCTCCTCAAGACCCTTCACTGGCTCCCTATCCGTTTTTGCATCCTGTTCAAACTTCTTCTACTAACCTATAAATGTATTCACTCTGCTGCTCCCCAGTATCTCTCCACACTCGTCCTTCCCTACACCCCTTCCCGTGCACTCCGCTCCATGGATAAATCCTTCTTATCTGTTCCCTTCTCCACTACTGCCAACTCCAGACTTCGCGCCTTCTGTCTCGCTGCACCCTACGCCTGGAATAAACTTCCTGAGCCCCTACGTCTTGCCCCATCCTTGGCCACCTTTAAATCTAGACTGAAAGCCCACCTCTTTAACATTGCGTTTGACTCGTAACCACTTGTAACCACTCGCCTCCACCTACCCTCCTCTCTTCCTTCCCGTTCACATTAATTGATTTGCTTACTTTATTTATTTTTTGTCTATTAGATTGTAAGCTCTTTGAGCAGGGACTGTCTTTCTTCTATGTTTGTGCAGCGCTGCGTATGCCTTGTAGCGCTATAGAAATGCTAAATAGTAGTAGTAGTAGTAGTAGTCCAAGAAAAGTGACCCAAAATCGCAGTCAAAACGCCTTTTTTTTTTTCCGATTATCAGCTAAAGACACCCATCTCTCCTCAGCTGATAACCACGCCCCAGTTCCACCTCCAACACGCCCCCGTCAACTTTATTCATTTCCGCGACGGAGTGCAGTTGGAAACGCCCAAAATCGGCTTTCGATTATACCGATTTGGGCGCCTTTGCGAGATAAACGTCTATCTCCCGATTTAGGTCGCACTATAGGCGTTTTTCTCTTTCGAAAATAAGCAGGACTGTATTGTTTCTGACTACTTGTTTTGGACTGCTTTGGGTGCTGCTGATCTGTAAATCTGCTGTCGAGAAGTTTGGAAGATGGAAATAAGAAAATAAAAATTAAGCTTTGGATGTACTCTGTAGATGATGTTGTTTACTTTTGCAATGTGTGTATAAATGCTTGTTCTAGTGTGTGCATGTTTATACATATGATTCCTGAACATGTGGCATCATAAAAGGACACACTTTAATGATGCCACATGTTGGGTATACATACTAATCTCAACTTTGTTAAATATTTCAGACATATCCATCTATTTGCTCCCATGATATAACTGAATTCTATTATTGTGTCTCGCTGTATTTTCAAATGTAAGCCACATTGAACCAGAGTTTGCTTGAGATTATGTGGGATATAAATGTTTTTGTTTTTTTTTAAATCCTTTATCCTCCACCCTTTAAGACACTGCTTATCTAGCTGGATGGTGATAGCACAAGGAAAGCAATTTTGGTCCATATAATGCAAGATGGCTTCCTAGACAAACCTGCTGCTTTGAGCTTGAATTGATAGTTATTATTTTTGCATTTTACTTTGTTTCAAGTTCATTACAGTTTGATTTACTGTACATGAGACATCTGTGCAGTTCACAAAATTCAGATAAATAAGAGAGTAACACTATTATTTAAAATAGAAACATAATAGCAAGGGCCAAATGGCGCATCCAGTCTGCCCATCCTCAGTAACCACTAACTCCTCCTTTCCCGAAGAGATTCCATGTGCCTGCCCCATGCTTTCTTAAATTCAGATACAGTCCTTGCCTCCACGCCTTCCATCAGGAGTCCATTTCACACATCCACTACCCTTTCCATGAAAGAGTATTTTCGTAGATTACTCCTGAGCCTATTTCCTCTTAACTTCATCCGATGCCCTCTCATTCCAGAGTTTTCCTTCATTTGAAAAGGGCTCACCGTCTGTACTTTAATGCCACGGAGGTATTTAAACATCTCTATCATATCCCCTTTCTCCCGTCTTTCTTCCATATACATGTTGAGGTCTATAAGCCTGTCCCTATATGCTTTATGACAGAGACCACTGACCAATTTTGTAGCCGCCCTCTGGACCGATTCCATCCTGTTTATATCATTTTGTAGGTGCATTCTCCAAATTGCACACAGTATTCTAAATGGGGCCTCACCAGAGTCTTATACAAGGGCCTTATCACCTCTTTTTTTCCTGCTGGTCATCCCTCTCCTTATGTACCCAAGCAGCCTTCTGGCTTTGTCACCTTTTCTACTTGTTTGGCCACCTTAAGATCATCAGATACAATCACCCCCAAGTCCCTCTTCTTTCATGCACAGAAGTACTTCACTCCTTATACTGTACTGTTCCCTTGGATTTTTGTAACCCAAGTTCTTAACCCTGCATTTTTTAGCATTAAATCTTAGTTGCCAATTATTGGACCGTTCTTCAAGCTTTGGTAGATCCTTCTTCATGCTATCCACACCCTCCAGGATGTCCACCCTATTATACAGTTTGTTATCATTGCTGCCTTGATGTCTCACTGCCATCTGAAACTAAATATGGCTAAGACTGAGTTAGGACTCTAGCTGAGTTAAGACTCAGTCTTTCCCCCCTAAACCCACCTCTCCTCTTTCCCCATTCTCTATCTCTGTAGATAACACTTTCATCAGCTCGTAATCTTGGGGTCATGTTTGATTCCTCTCTCTCTTTCTCTGCACATATCCAACAGACTGCCAAAACCTGTTGTTTCTTTCTCTATAATATCACCAAAATGTGTCCCTTCCTTTCTGAGCACACTACCAATACCCTTATCCACACTCTTTATCACCTCCACTTAGACTACTGCAACTTGCTTCTCACAGGTCTCCCACTAAGCCATCTCGCTCCCTTTCAATCTGTTAATTCTGCTGCAGGACTTACATTCTGCCAGTGTCACTAGGCTTATATTAGCCCTTTCCTCAAGTCACTTCATTGGCTCCCTATCCTTTTCCACATACAGTTCAAACTCCTCTTATTGACTTATGAGTTCATTCACTCTGCAGCTCCTCAGTACCTCTCCACTGTTATCTCTCCCTACACTCCTCCCCGAGAACTACGTTCATCGGACAAATCTTTCTTATCTGTACTCTTCTCCTCCACTGTCAACTCCAGACTTTTTTCCTTTTATCTTGCTGCACCATACACCTGGAATAGACTTCCTGAGCCAGTACGTCAAGCTCCATCTCTGGCCTCAGGTCCTGCAGTCCATTTGATTCAAGAAAACTCACCATCCTCTGCTTTAAAGAACCTTACTCTGCTTGCTCTAATGCCCCAAATTGCATCCCACCTCCGTTGCGCCTATTATTCTTACAAGGTAATGTTATTTAATAAAAGTTTTCTAAAAAAAAAAAAAAAGTTTGTTTTGAGTTTAGCCTTAAACTTTTGATATGATGTCTAAGATCATAAGTGAGTCCTCGCTAATGGTCGCTTCATTCATAGAAAAGTTCATCATTACAGCAGCAACAGAATCCACTGCTGCTGGCATTGAGGTGGTAATGTTTCCTTGATCCCAGAGGATAGACTTCCTCCCCTGGCCCAAGTTTGCAATAGAGTGCTGAGTCATCGGGCACTGTGCCAATACCAGAAGAATCAGCAGCATTTTTTGAGCCAAAGGAGGGGATTTCTCAGAGACTTGAAGGAGTTGCTGGAGGGTCTGTAACCACCACTGGAGCTGACTTAGGAAATCTTGAGCCAGAAATCTTGACAGCAGAAGTGACTTATGAACAACTTCAGGAGCAGTGAGTGCTATAGAGACTGTTTTATTAAAGGCAGCTTCAGTGTTAGGCACTCCTATGGAGTTGGCATCTGTCTCCCCATTAACTCCTGTAGCAAAACCTGCATGCATCACATTGGCATCTATGTAGGACACAATTGCTTAACTGTAAAACCTTTTTCTAACTAGCAAGACTGATAGGGCTGTTGCCTCACAGTCTCAAGTTACTGACCCAAGAGGCAAAAGAATTCTGAAATGATGGAGAAAATTGACAGTTGTCAACACAATATCATAGAGTCACAAAAGAAGGAAGATCTATATTGGCATGGAATTAATAGCCTAATTAATAAAATGGAGAAATTTGAGAACTTTGCTAGGAGGTTTAACTTGTGCTTTGTCAATGTTCCAAATTCTCTGAATATATTTCTGTTGGAGGTATTGAAGAAATACTTGTTGGAAGTTCTTGGAATTCCAAAGGAGGCCATCAGGCTTATTTTCGAATGAGAAGGGCGCCCATCTTTCAACACAAATCAGGAGATGGGCATCCTTCTTTCAGGGTCGCCCAAATCGGCATAATTGAAAGCCAATTTTCGGTATCCCCAACTGCTTCCCGTTGCGGGGCGACCAAAATTCTCAGGGGCATGTCGGAGGCATAGCGAAGGCGGGACTGGGGCGTGTCTAACAGATGGGCGTCCTTGAGCAATAATGGAAAAAAGAAGGGCGTCCTTGAGGAGCACTTGGGTCACTTTACTTGGTCCATTTTTTCTTACGACCAAGCCTCAAAAAGGTGCCCGAACTGACCAGATGACCTCCCGCCCTCAAAAAAACAACTTTAAAAACTTTATTTGCCAGCCTGAAATGTCATACTCGGGTCCATCTCAGCAGTATGCAGGTCCCTTGGGGGGGAGGTATGTGTGTGTCAGCGGAGGCATAGCAAAGGCGTGGACGTCCTTTCAAACATTTTGGATGTCCTGAACTGCCCCCCCCCCCCCCACAGGGACGGCCAAATTTCAAGGGAGTGGAGTGGAGGAGTGGCTTGTGGTTAGAGCACTGGTCTTGCAATCCAGAGGTGGCCAGTTCAAATCCCACTGCTGCTACTTGTGATCCAAATAAATAAAGGGGATGTCGGAAGCATAGTAGGCATAGACGTCCTTCTCACAGAACCATCCACATTTTGGACGTCCTCAACTGCCGTCACAGGGACGGAGGCATAGCGAAGGACGTCCTTCACCCATACTCTAAAAAAAAAAAAAAAAACATCCCTGATGAGCACTTGGACATTTTCACCTGGACTTGTGTTTTTTTAAGGTTGTGGCATGCACAGAGCAGCCACGCATAATGCTTGGCTACTTTGCACTGGCTTCCCCTCCTTAGCAAGGAAATCGTGTGCAAATGAGCTAACAGTGAGCAGCTCATTTGCATGCCCGTTCCTTTCCGGATCGGTAAGGGAAGGGCTTTTTCCATTCAGTTAGTGCATCTGGCTGAAGGTAAGGGAGCTATGTACCTGGGAGCAATTTGTGAAGTCCACTGCAGTGCCCCCAGGGTGTCCGGTTGGTGTCCTGGCATGTCAGGTGGACCAGTGCATTACGAATGCTGGCTCCTCCCACAACCAAATGGCTTGGATTTGATCATTTCTGAGATGGGCATCCTCGCTTTCCATTATCGCTGAAAATCAGAAACGACCAAGTCCTCGGGATGACGATCTCTAAGGTCGACCTAAATTTGCTGATTTGGACGTCCCCGACCGTATTATCAAAACGAAAGATGGACGCCCATCTTGTTTCGATAATACGGGTTTCCCCGCCCCTTGCTGGAGGAATCCTGCGAGGTCATCCCCAGGAAAACTTGGGCGTCCCTTTCAATTATGCCCCTCCACGCCTCCAATTTCCTTTCCTGGGTGTACTTTTTTTCGGAAAAAAAGTTTCTGGATATTAAACAGGAAGATCTTTTTGAAGATTGTCACAAAACTGTTGTAAGCATCTATTAAGAAACAAACTGTGATGTCTACTCTTATAGTGACATTTGTTTTGGAACCAGATAAGGACTGGGTCATGAATCGAGACAAGGTGTGGGTGTTTCCTATATTTATGTTGAAAAACAGGATAAGAGAAAACAGTTTTTGTTGTTGAGACTGGAGGCTTTAGACCTTGTAACACATTTCTTTTTGCGTTTTCCTTGTTTAATTCAGCTAGTTCGTAGTTGCTACCTATTCTGTGAGCCCAACAGGCTTAAAGGTTTTCTTGATGAGAAACTAGTTCAGCTTTCCATTAGCCAGGGGATTTAATTATTTGTGGTTGAAGTCGAAAGAAATTTTTTTATCTGTCTAGGGGAGCTTTACTTAATTAGTAGTTTTTTTTTTCTTTCTGTAGCAATAATCATTATATCAACCTCCTTTCCTTATGGACACATATTTGTGTAAATGACAGTAATCCAGCTATTCACTATTCTGTAAGTACATGCTTATCTTCAGTGGTTTATACTTTGCAGATTGGCATTCATAAGGATTGAATGTGGTGGGGCACCCACTTATGCGATAAATTGTAAAATACTATAATTTACACTTGTATCCCCCCAGTCTAGGTTTAGACATTCATGCCAGCTCTGTGGCTGGTGTAGGTGATCACACATAAAAGCATACATGCATATTTACCCAGTTATACTTCAATTATATAGAAAAAAGTAGGTGCTGCTTTTCTTTACAGAATAGTTACCCTTTATAGAATTGGCCTCCATATAGGTACTGACAGATTTTGCAAATGAAATTATGCATGTATTTCTGCTTTGAAAATTACCAGGGAATTTAGATGCATATATTTTCACCTGCTCATGGGCATGCACAGATTTCACAACTTAATTTAGATATATATGCATGTATTTATGTATGTATGTAAATGCTAATCCCACACCCCCAGGAACAGTTACACTTATCAAAGTTGTGTGAGCATACATTTGTACACAGGTTTGGAAATCTACTTTGTAAAAACATGTTTTACCCACAAAAATGCCTTTTTAAAATTATTCTCAGCATGAGAGAATAGGTATGTTTTTACTCTGTGTTTAATCCTATAAGGGGTGGTGGTGCAGAGGTGAAATTCATGTGTGATGGATAAGGCTCCATTGCCCAGTGTGCCTACCTTTGTTGTCCTGTGTTCAGCTGTTGTAAAGTATGAGACTCTTGACAGCAATGCAAAAGTCAA
This sequence comes from Microcaecilia unicolor, assembly GCF_901765095.1. Taxonomy (NCBI): domain Eukaryota; kingdom Metazoa; phylum Chordata; class Amphibia; order Gymnophiona; family Siphonopidae; genus Microcaecilia; species Microcaecilia unicolor. Next base: position 88,816,042 of record NC_044033.1, on the reverse strand, counting down.
TTGTTTGTGAAAGAGGAAGGTATGCTTTATAAGGGTACCAGTAATGTTGTATATTGAGCTGTATAGCTGTCATTCTGTGGTGAAGAATATTTATTTATTTATTAGGATTTATTCCCTGCCTTTTTGAAGGAATTCACTCAAGGCTGTGTACAGTAATATAAATGTTATATAGTAGAGGAAAGGTAGGTCTTTTTGCATTTGGGCATGTGTTGACCTTGCATGCCAGTTGTGACCATTACTTAACCACTACTGAGGTTTTTTATTTTATTTTAAGAAGCATTTTTGCTTGTATGTGTGGCTGCTGATTTTATTATTATTATTATTATTATTTGTTACATTTGTATCCCACATTTTCCCACATATTTGCAGGCTCAATGTGGCTTACATAATACCATGAAGGCATTCGCCAAATCCGGTACAGGATAGGTACAAAATGTTGTATTGGGATAGGGAAGATAAGATTCAATCAAGTTGGGTTGAGGTAAAAGAGTTCATTAATGTCCAATATGATCTTTAATAGTGAAGTGTTGCAGGGTTGAGTCATTTAAGTTGGGTCATTCTTCCCATTAATTCCTATGGAACCAAGGCAAATTCGTTTTCAAGAGTTTATAAATTTGTCTGTGTGTAAATTTTTTCTTATAGAAGAAGCATACAACATAGTGAGACATAGGTGAACAACTGGCAAAAATAAGCAGAGGAAGAAATATCTTAACATATACTCAACTAATATGCAACCAATCTAAAATTACTATATAAGGAGTAACGATTAAAATATATACAAAAGTACTGCATCACTGCTAAAAGAGTATATATATATATATATATATATATATATATATATATATATATATATATAATGAGGATTGTACTCCAGCCAAGCTGTTATAAATGTAGTTTATAGGTGGCCAGTGTATTATGTTGCTTTCTGGAATATGTTATCAGGTTCTTATAATCCACCAACTCTCCCAAAAAGGATTCAAGGCAAGGTAACAAAAGTAAATGCTGAAACATATATCAGGATGTCACAAGGTAAAAACAATAAAAAATAATAATAATCAGATTATTTATACTAAAACTTAATAAAGGAAACAAATGTGTTTTTAACACCTTTCGAAAAACAGATACATTTCTTAAAGAGTACATCTGCACTGGTAAATTATTCTAAAGATGAACAGCAGAAATCCAAAAATAACCAGAAAATATTTCTTTGAATCGAATAGATCTAATGGATGGAAAAACCAGTAATAAGTGATTACATGAGCAAGATATAGAATTATTTTTTAAATCATAAAAGTGTAAAAAAGATCTGCAGAACATACACTATATAAGGATTAAAAAAACGAACATACTTCAAAATAAATCCTACTGAATCATTCTATGCAAGATTCTGATTTTAAAGAAATCTAAAATTACTGATACGATTATTTTAATGGTGGTGGATGGGACTGTTTTATTAAATTGAATATGAAATGATGCGCCTGATACATTTTGGTAGTGTAAATTGATAGTCCAGTATGTGGAAATTGAGAAGATAAATAATATATTTTGAGACAAGGACAGAAAGAAGAAACTTGTTTGCAGACATCTGGAATGATTTTGAAACATGATTTTGGATGGCACAAAAGTGATAGTTTTAAAGAACTAGTGATTGGAATGAAAACAAGCTGCAATATTAGAATCATAGAGTTACATACTAAACCCCCCCCCCCCCTCCCCGTTTACTAAGCTTCACTAGCGTCTGCTGGTGCATTAATGCCGACACAGCCCATTCACTTTGAATGGGCTGTGTTGGTACTATGCCCACGGTAGCTGCTACACGGCTTAGTAAATGGAAGGTGGGGGGTAAGCCTTTATTCCCATACCATAGACACAATATGGGGAGAAACTAATATATAGGTGTCACAGGCTGGTCCCTCTGGGCTAGCTCTATGGGGCAAAATTCAGGAATAAACCTCCCTTTTCACCCTTTTCATAGGTGAGCCAGAATACTAGTGTACTACTTGTATTCTTCATTTATTTTTCAGTTTGCTTCACAATGGGTTTCTAGTAACATAGTAAATGACAGCAGATAAAGACCATATCCAAACAAAATTCCTTCCAAAATCTGTAAGCCAGGAGAGATCACTAATTTGAAATCATTAATTAAACTGGAGGGGGTCAGTTTGAGAACCACTACTTAATCTCACCCGCGGTTTAATGAACCGGGATAATTAACTTTATTCTGTCTAGGCAGAACTATCATTAAGGCTCTTTAAACATCATACACCCTCTAGTATATGTCGTGTGCATCAACTAGTGTCCAAATTAGCCACAAAATAAGAACTTATCTGTGCACAATTTATTTGGACATTGATGATTTTTCAGGAGAAATTGCTGCCCATTATTTGACTCAAAATGTGGACTGTTTGTGGGGGATGAGTCACACAAAGATGGCTTTATTTTGATCTTCGAACATTGATATACATATTTTGATTTGTACTTATTATGTGACACTAGTTGATGAATACTTGTCACTTACTGGAGGATGTATGATTCTTAAAGAGCCTTAATGATAGCTCTGCCTAGGTAGAATAAAGTTCGTTATCCTGGCTCATTGAACCGTAGATGAGAGAATAAGTAGTGGTTCTTACTGATCCCCTCCAGTTTAAATAATGATTTCAAATTAGTGACCTTTCCTGGCTTACAGGTTTTGGGAGGGATTTTGTTTGGATATGGTCTTTATCTGCTGTCATTTACTATGTTTGATTACATTGCTTAAGTTTTTCCTCTTCTTAGGAGTTTTTGTTAAATACCAGCATAGCCCATCCAGTTTGTTAAATACCAGCATAGCCCATCCAGTTTGCCCAAAAAGGTGGCTAGGGTTATAAGTGATGGTCTGTGCTGGTTATCTCCCTTTTATGTTTAGCATTATAACTACCACCTCATGCCCCCTCCATGCCTTTTTTAAAGATTTAAGTTTTACTCTAAGTAGAAATGCTCTATACTTCTATTCTATCTTGGATCCTTATCCCAACACCTTTTTTTGAATTCTTTCATTGTTTTTGTCCCCACCCCTTCGGTAGAAAAGCATTCCAGATACCCACCACCCTTTCAATGAAAATTATTTCTTGATTTTGGTAGAGTTCCCTGTTTTTGGAAAGGATTTGTTCATTAGTATCATTCAAGTGTTTAAATGTCTGAATCATATCGCCCATTCCCTCCTCTCCTCTGGGTGTAAATATATTGAAGTCTATTCTCATATGTCTTCTGGCTCAGACCCCCACACCATTTTGGTTGCTTTCCTCTGTTATATCCTTGGCAAGATAACAGCCTCCAAAACTGGTTTTATAAGAGCTGTTTTGAGTGCCTATGGGACTTTTTCAGTAGTTAGACTTGTGGTTACAATGGAGTGTAGACATGATATCAGTTCAAGGGATGGCAGTTTTATCCAGTTTGAAGGAAATGCATCTAGAGAGCAGGATCTTTGAAAAGGATTTAACTGAAGGAATATTGAAGGAAGACCAATCTGAGAGTTGCAGTGGTGGAAAGGCAAGAGAGGCATTATTTAGGGGTGGAAATGTGACTTGAAATGTCTCTTAGACAGAAAATAGCCAGAGTGTCGTAAGTAAGATGTTGAACATCTACAGACACATGTGGAGGGGTAACAAGTTTATTAAAAGTACAGAATAGTTGCTGGGTTGAGATAGCCGCTAGTCGAATCTGCTGAGTAAAAATAATGCTTCTTTGTGGCCCTAAGTTGATTAGAATAATATTGTTAAGTAAGTCTACTATGTCTAAGTGCTTCATGCATTATCGATAAGGACCAGACAGGGTTCTTGAAAGGTAGATCCTCCACAAATAGTATGAGAAGACTGTTTTATATCATATACATAGCTAATTTTCAAATCAGAAAAATGTCCAAAAATGCCACAAAGTGGCAGATGGACGTTTTTTGGTCTAAAACATCCAAATCACTATTTTCAAAACCCATTTTAAGACATGTTTCTATGTAGTTTGTCTGCAGTATATTCAAATCACAAGGGGCTATGTCGGGGACATGTTGGGGGGTGGGATTTGGGTGTTCCCAAAACTTGGATGTCTTTCTGCCATATTGGAACAAAGCAAAAACATCTAGGGCTAAAAGTTAAGACATTTTGGTCTAGACCTGTTTCAATCATGATTAAGTCACAAGAAGGTGCCCTAGATTACCAGATGACCACTGAAAGGATTAAGGCATGACCCCCTCTTACTACCCCAGGAGTCACTTACCCCCTCCCACTCCCCAAAGATGTGAATGAAATAGTACATACCAGTCTCTATGACAGCCTCAGATATTATTGCCAGTCCTATTAGAGCAGCAAACAGGTCCCTGGAGTAGCCTGGTGGTTGGTACAATGCACTGTAGAGACGGGATCCCAGGTCCATATCCCACTCTGTTACATTTGTGGTGGAAAGTATAAGCCCTCCAAAACCCACCAAAAACCTAATGTACCAACATATAGATTGCACCTGCAGACATAATGGTTATTATAGTGGAGTGCAGTTGGGTACAGAAGGTTTTTGGTGGGTTTTGGAGGGCTCATTATACAATATAAGAAAGTAACAATAACAGATGTGTACCAAGGACCTTACATGTGAAGTCCACTGCAGCATCCCCTAGGGTGCCCCACTGCTCTGCTGGGTTGTCTGTGTGGGCAGTCTACTAAGAATGCTGGGCCCCCAGATCTCCCAGTGGCTTGTTTTTGTGCATTTTCCCTTGGATGATTTTTTTTCCCAAAATGGTCACAAAAGTAAAACACACTGAGTACAAAACATCTGGGAAATGGCCATTTTCGAAACAAAAAGATAGGCCTTTTTCTGGTTCGAAAATGGCCATGTTTACAACTTGACTGTTGGATGTTTTCAGCAAAATGTACAAAATCAGATTTAGATGGCGTATCGAAAATGCCCCTCTTAGCTAAGCAATGATGTATCCATAGGCGTAGACTGGGGGGGGGGCGAGGGGGGGCAATGCCCCCCCAAACGACGATGAGGCGCCGCCGCGCCATTAGTTTTAAAAAAAAACACATGCACGCACGCGCTCCTCTCCATCCGCTTGGCTTCCCTGCTCTCTCTGTCTGCGTCCCTCCTTCCTCTGACGTCAGAGGAAGGCGGGATGCAGACAGAGAGGGCAGGGAAGCCAAGCGGAGTAGCGGACGGAGAGGAGCGTGTCCGTCTACCCCTCTCTCTTCCTCCCTCCCTCCCTCCGCCGCAGGCAGCAGTCTTTTCCAGCGTTCCTGGCAGCGGTAGCGTTGTACACGCTGCCTTCGGTCTGCCCTGAAGCCTTCTCTTCAAGTTCCTGTTCCCGCATAGGTGGGAACAGGAACTTGAAGAGAAGACTTCCGGGGCAGACCGAAGGCCGCGTGTACATCGCTACCGCTGCCAGGAACGCTGAAAAAGCTGAAGACTGTTGCCTGCACCGGAGGGAGGGAGGGAGGAAGAGAGGGGGTAAACGGAGTCACCATCTTGGACCTCGCGGGGGGGGGGAGCAGAGGGAAGATGGATGGGACTGGGAGGGGTGGGGAGCAGAGGGAAGGAGCAACAGATGGATGGGACTGGGAGGGGTGGGAAGCAGAGGGAAGGAGCAGGAGATGAATGGGACTGGGAGGGGTGGGAAGCAGAGGGAAGGAGCAGGAGATGAATGGGACTGGGAGGGATGGGACTGGGAGGGGTGGGAAGCAGAGGGAAGGAGCAGGAGATGAATGGGACTGGGAGGGGTGGGAAGCAGAGGGAAGGAGCAACAGATGGATGGGACTGGGAGGGGTGGGAAGCAGAGGGAAGGAGCAGGAGATGAATGGGACTGGGAGGGGTGGGAAGCAGAGGGAAGGAGCAACAGATGGATGGGACTGGGAGGGGTGGGAAGCAGAGGGAAGGAGCAACAGATGGATGGGACTGGGAGGGGTGGGAAGCAGAGGGAAGGAGCAGGAGATGAATGGGACTGGGAGGGGTGGGAAGCAGAGGGAAGGAGCAACAGATGGATGGGACTGGGAGGGATGGGACTGGGAGGGGTGGGAAGCAGAGGGAAGGAGCAGGGGATGAATGGGACTGGGAGGGGTGGGAAGCAGAGGGAAGGAGCAGGAGATGAATGGGACTGGGAGGGGTGGGAAGCAGAGGGAAGGAGCAACAGATGGATGGGACTGGGAGGGGTGGGAAGCAGAGGGAAGGAGCAGGAGATGAATGGGACTGGGAGGGGTGGGAAGCAGAGGGAAGGAGCAGGAGATGAATGGGACTGGGAGGGGTGGGAAGCAGAGGGAAGGAGCAACAGATGGATGGGACTGGGAGGGATGGGACTGGGAGGGGTGGGAAGCAGAGGGAAGGAGCAGGAGATGAATGGGACTGGGAGGGGTGGGAAGCAGAGGGAAGGAGCAGGAGATGAATGGGACTGGGAGGGGTGGGAAGCAGAGGGAAGGAGCAAGAGATGGATGGGACTGCGAGGGGTGGGGAGCAGAGGGAAGCCTACTGGAAAGAAGACACTGAATAAAACAGAAGACACTGGGACCAAAGCGAATAGAAAAACTAAATGATCAGACAACAAAGGTAGATAAAAGTATTTTATTCATAATTTATTAATTGAAATGTGTCAGCTTTTTGAAATGTGCATCTGTGATATTTTGCCTGTAAATTCAATTCCTTCCTCCACATTAGCATATTCATTTGCATATGTATATATGCAAATGATATGCTAATATGCTCCGCCCATTCTTTGCCCCCCCAAATGAAACAGTCAAACTACGCCTATGGATGTATCCCCCCAGCCTTATCATTTCCTTGGACATGGATGAGGCCTTTGATAGAATCTTTTGGCTCTTTGTTTACCATCCTTAAGAAATTTGAAATCCCAGTACAATTCCTGTCCTGGACAAAGGCTTGATAAAAATCACCTTGAAAAAATAATGGTGAAGCATCAAATTACTCAGGAAAACAACCATAAAGTAGATCATGAGTGCAACAGCTCAAACTGTTTTCAGTGAAAAAGTAATCATAGGTCTAAAAAAAATCCAAAAAATAGTCTCTCTAATTTGTCAAAAAATCATCATTATATATATATAAATGTATCCAAGAAATCAAAAGCACACTTTGCTTTGTTGCTTATAGTGATTCAACCCACGGCATTAGGACTTCAAAACATTTAAGCAATAAACTCCTCATTTGTCATCACAGTGGATCCAATTTTCTAGCGTTGAGGCAATACTGTAGCTCCCAATGCAAAAGAAATAGGCTTAGGTCCTGAGAGGGACCTGTTTCGCAATGGCTTCTGGCGATCTAGCCATGATGACACCTGTGAAGAAACTTGAATCAATAGAATGCTGCATTAGAAAAAACAAATATCCCCTATTGAAAAAAAGAAGCATACTGTTGCCATATGAACCTATGGTTCTCATTACAAACGTACCAAAATGGAGCTTCCTTTTAAAAAAGACAAAATTCAAAACTTCACTCCTATTCTACTCTCTGTAGGTTCGTGCAGAATTGGGGACTTCAACAGTTAGTTTATATATATATAAAGTAGCCTCAATAGCCCAGGGAACCTTTAATTAGGACTCCACTGAATTGGCCAACATCATAGGCACCTACTACTTTCCGAAAAACCTCACAGATGCCAAAAAACTCCCTATCTAGGGGAGAAAAAGACACCGTGAACAAAAAACGGAAAATAGAGTATTTTAATCTATTGTTGTAATGTCCATCTTAATGCACAACACTGCAGAGAATATTGAATGGAAGAACAAAACTTATATAGTTACTCTGTAAACCTTTTGAATTAAGTGAAATATCACCAGTTTTCTAAAACTGAAACAGTTATACAATAAACTTATCAGTTAGAGTTCATACTAACAAACAAAGAGTCACTTATCTTGAGCCTTAGATTTATATCTCTTATGTAGACAAAATGACCTGCTTCCACGTTGTCAGTAAACTGGTTCTATATTTTCAATCACGCACTCTTCCGGCTACAGAGTAGAAATTTTTCAAAGTGGGTAATGCTGAAAAAGCATTACTTCCATATTTCACTAATTTTCCCGACAGCAAGGGACCCACTGTTTCGCAATCTTCATCAGGAGAATGTCGAAAAACAAAAAAATTGTTCTCGTTCAATCCATCGCGAACACCAGTTCAGAAAATGGCGAATGTTGATAAAGGACGCCAACAGTTTAGCTCCACCCTCTGGGAGGTATTTGCTATAGTATCCAATCATCAATTAGATCCCACTAGGTGGTATTCTCTATTTGTATCCAATCCGCAAGACGGATGACTCAATTATAACTGACATACCATTACTCTCAGAGAACTTAAAGAGAAAGTGTCCAAAGAATACGCAAAAAATCTTTGAGAATCTACAAACATGTTCCAAAAAGAGTATTCAACATATATTCACAAAACGTAGATTCATAATGAAATCCATATCTTCCGAATATGTGGTCCTTTGTAACTTCCCATTATATCAAAAAGACGCATTCTCTATTAAAAAAATGCTTCCCATTCCATTGGTCCATTTAACCCTTTCGGGTAGATGGTTTGTAGATGATAAATCCATTTTTGTTCTTTTTGGTGTAAAATGCGTGAAATATTACCTCTTCTGTGGTTATTTATAAGTTGCTCTATTACTATACATCGCAATTGACTAAATACATGATTATTCTCTATACAATGTTTAGCCAAAGGCATATGAACTTTTCTGGACTGTATAGCATGTTTATGTTCTGAAAGTCTCACTTTGAACATTCGTTTCGTCTGTCCTATATACCGCAATCCACATGGGCATGTGATCATGTAAATCACTGCTTTTGATATACAGGAAGTCTCTCCTTTCAAATAAAACCAATCTTGTTTTACCTGATCCCAAAATTTGTTGGTTTCTTCCATCACTGCACACATGACACATGTCCCACATTTATTATGACCCAGCGTTACTGCTCTATTGTGATGAATACCTGTTCTTACATCGGGATGACATAACATCTCAGATAAATTAGCTCGTCTGGAATATGATATCATACATTTCTGTCTAGCAAATACTTCATGGGTAGATAATATTTTCCAATTTTTATATATAATATTAGCAACCCTAGGTGCCATTGATGTATATTGCATGATGCAGACAGTTTTTTGGTCTTCCATTGCTTGGTTGTTTTGGAGTTTAGTTCCCAACAAATATTCACGATGATTATAAAGAGCTCTTTTAAATGCATGTTTCACAATTTTAGTAGGGTACCCTCTTTCGGTTAACTTGTCTTTCAATCGAACGGCAGAATGTTTATATTTCTGTGGAGTATCACAAATGCGTCTATAACGTAAAAACTGTGCAAATGGAAGGTTATTCCTAATATGTATAGGATGCATGCTGTCGTAAGACAGCAATGAGTTCCGATCTGTGGGCTTTGTGAAAACATCAGTTTCAAGTTTGTCTCTATATTTAGTAATCTTAACATCTAGAAAACTGATTTCATGCAAATGAACTGTATGTTGGAATTTAATAGTTGAATGGCATACATTCAGATCTATAAGGAATAAATCTAACATTTCCAGTGTTGATTCCCAAATTATAAAAATATCATCAATAAACCTCCACCAGCATTTAGCATGCTGGTATCGGGGAAGCTTGTAAATGACATTTTCTTCTAAATGTGCCATGAATAGATTGGCGACTGTGGGGGCAAAAGCAGCTCCCATCGCAATTCCAGACAGTTGTAAAAAAATTTCGCCATTAAACAAAAAATGATTATTGAACAAAGACAGCTTCAACAGTTTCAATAGGAGCTCAGTAGGAACCGTTACCGGTTTAGGACGTTGTTCTAAGACTTGTTCCATAACACTTAATGCCTCACATTGGGGTATCGCAGTATATAGGGATTGAACATCCAATGTAACTAAAAATCCTGTATCTGTTTGGAAAGGTAAAGCTTCTAGCTTTTTCAGAAAATGAGTCGTATCTTTAATGTATGACTTGGTGTTAACAACAAGTGGTGCCAAAAAACCATCAATATATTTGCATGATCTTTCCAATAATGAGTCACGGGCAGACACTATCGGTCTGCCCGGAGGTTCTCCATTGACGTCACTGGAAAAAGGCCGATTGGTAGGAAAGAATGTCACAGAGAAATCCAGTACAAAGCACCACCTGTAATGAAAACATAGTTATGGAAAAAAAAATTTCAAAAAAACGCAGTGCACTATTTTAAACCCCTAGGTTCCAGGGATTTGAGGCGAAAGATGCAGCATTGTTCCTGCTGGAGTAAAAATCTATCTCTGTCTTTGCCTCGATTGTTTATCTATGCTTCAAAGTGTCCCTGCAGCAAACTATACATTCGGAAAACCACCCACCGGCTTTCATTTGGGCTAGGTGAAGATAAATCTTGTATTGTCAGCAATAAATTTTGGGGCTTCTTTAGTGGCATATTGCCAGCAGTTCCAGCATAATTTCAATTCTTTTAAATGTTGGATAATCACCCATGTCAATCAAATGTTTGAGGCGGAGACAGAGATACCTAACAGGAGTACATTTACTCACATTGAGCAGAAACATTCCCAAGAGTGTTAAATGCTGCAGTGTATGTAGTTTAGTATTTTAAGATTACATCATTTTTGGAAAGGGGGGAAAAAAAGGTGCAGATATCTGTGAGTGCTTTCTCTTTAGGCAAGTCCCAGTACACATATACTTTCCCTTTGAGAATTGATTCAAAGTCTGTGGGCAAGTGCCAACAGATTTTCAAATACTCAAACTTTAAAACAAAATTAAAAAATTAACTACTATTCTTTTGAAAGAGTATTGTGAAGCTCGATTTTGAATGGTTATATTTTCACGCAATCTGCTAGCCTTTTTTATCATTATTTTAGTATATTTTTAGCTATAACCAAACATTTTTGAACTAATGGAGAGAGAATGCTTTGTTCTTTTTAGAGCTGGAAGTCTCAGGGGGGCATAAAAATGTCAGTCAAATGAACTGAAGTAACTCCTGTAGAGTGTTCTCTCCAGGAAAAGTATGGGAGCACAGATTTGGGGATATAGAAACCTAAAGTGTCTTGAATGCAAACATAATTTTTGGTAGATCTCAAGGCAGGCATAGTCACCAGCTGGAACTGTGAAATTATTCTGTAGAACTATACAGACTTCTTTTTCAGGAAAATGTGTTTTTTCTGCACATATTTTTTAACCCGGTTATTTATTTGCCCATCAAGGTCTTACTCAGTGTAGACATTCAACTCCAGTAGCCCTCCTGAGAGTTATGAGCCTTATTATGCAAATTATGAGAAGGGTTCCTCCTCCCCTCCCCCCAACTATTTTCCTATTTTCTTTTAACATGGTCTTTGCAGTGACAGTCACCTGGCCAAGAAGCATGGATCTCGACTCTCAAAGTCCAGTACAAGTTTGCTCAGATATTGGTCAGTAGCTGTGGCTGTAGAGAAATAGCCAGGCACACACTCCTGGGGACTGCATTCCAACCCATTCAAAAATGTGTTTCTGTGCTTTTTCCACAGTAGAGGCACTGGGACACTTGTGTAGCTATTTTGTAGTCTAAACACTATGTCTGAAAAGAGGCAAAGTGAGCTTTAGATAGCATACCAATAGAATATTATCTGGAGATCAAGCATAGGCAATCTTCAAGGCTTATATTTACAACGTAACTTTTACCAATACTTTAGTTTATTGTACTGCTGTTTCAAACAATTCTGTGTATTAAGAGTGGAATTTGTTTTTGTTTTATGGTTTAAAACATCAGATAATGGATTATGAATCTGTGAAATATGAATCTCTTTAGCACCAGCATCAATAGATTCTGAATCTTAACTCCATTGGCTTCCCAAAAATAGGTACATTTTAGTAGCAGTGTAGATAACAGGGTTAGGTTAAACAGGATGAAGATGATGACATTTTTCAAAAACGTAAGTCTTCATTTTAAATTACAATGCAAGTGCTTTATCCTGAGATTGAGTATTGTGGCAAAAGCTAAACTAGATTTTTTTTTTTTTTTTAAATGAGCGCCCAAATACAACCTCTTTCAACCTCCTTTTCTTCAGCATTAACAAGACTGCTTTAGCCACCCCAGCCCACTCTAAGTAATTAAATCAATCCTTTGTACTTACCGTATTCTCCTCTAGTGACGGTACCAGATCTGATTATATGCTTCATGCATATTCAAAGTAAGGCACTGACAGCTCTTTAATGAGCTCTTACTTAATCAGTATGAACAATGTTCATCTTGTTCTTTTTTTTTTCCTCTCCATACATTAGTGCAGCGAACAGTAGGGGAAAAATGAAACATCGAGCATTCATTTGAAAAAATATATTGTACTTTGAAAAGTGTCTAAGCTGCAGAAGTTGCATTCTGCCCTTTAAAAGTCTGATGGACAAATTGGATTACTAGTATTGGATTAAATAACAAATGGTTAGAGGAGAAATGAGAAAAGCTAGCTGTGATCAGTGGCTTTAATATTTTTTGTTTCTTATAAAGCTGACACGGTCTTTAGCCAGTTATTAAAGTCAGGATTAATTTGTAATTGTTCAACTTGCTGTCTTTAAAAGCTTTTTTTTCCCCTGTTAAAAATTTTAAAACAATAAAATGTGTTATAGAAAAAGTAGCTTTTACTTTATTGTGCCTTTGTTAGATTGCCATCATATTGAACAACAGAAGATAAGTAGTTTTAAATACACAGGATCGATATGGCCTTAAACAGTTTTTGTTCCATTTAAATCTGGTGTGGTAGTGTTTGTCTGGAGGGAAACTTGGATTCTATTATCATTCTGAATTTGCAAACGTTTCTTAGAATTAACATTTTTCTAACTTGCCATAAGAGTCATTGTATCATGAGTTTCCAGTATATTCAGAATAACTTCGTTACAGAGTAAGCATATGTATTTAAAAAGTATGTGTTTTTATTTTTATTGCAATTGATCATAAACAAATAATATTTGTATACAAATGTATTGGTTTTTCTAAGTGTCACCTGCCTCTCATTGTAGTTATTGAAGTGCTAATTCCAAACCACATTAACATTAAAGTTCTGTTTGAAAATAGTCATTTTAAATTAAACTTTCAGCATTTTAATTTGTTAATATGTTTGGGGCAGTAGACATTATAGGCACTGCCTTTAAAAGCCCTTTTTGAATTGCATGTGTCCTAAAAATCTCCATCTATTAATATTGTACCCATGTGTCATTTCATGGATCTAAAAATGCCTTCCCCAGGATACAGTTGGCCATTTTCCAAATTGCATGCTTTTTCTTTTTGCTGTTTCTTCTTTTGTTGCTGCTTAGGGATTTCTGTCTATCACATCCCGTCTCACATGACCAGTGTCAGGGCATCACATGACTGAAAGTGAATACAAATACTCCCAACCCTAAAAGGCAGATTAAAACTACTGTAAAACAATAAAACCTTTGTTTGGTATTTTAACAAATACAAGTCTCTCTAAATTGCATTAAAATTTCAGTTTACAAACATTTTCCAAAACAGATGCACCTGTGTAGCCAGTTCTTTGACAGTATAGTACTAGTTTTTTAAATAGTCATATTCTTGGATATAATCATACTGAGAAGAGATTTATGAGGAAAAAGAGAAGTTCAGATTTGTATTCCATTTCACAAATTTTGTTGTAGGTAGAAATTGAAAATCCTGTAAAAGGTAAAATGAGATTGAGAAAAGGAGTATTTTCATGATCTAAGATTATAAATTTCTATTAATTTAATTCCAGCATTTATATTTCACTTAACCATAGCACAACATTTTGAAAACAGCTTCCTAAAGCAAACATCATTCCTAGGCAACCATCTGTTTGTTTGATATAGAGAGCTCTTGTTTCTTTCTTTCTTTCTTTCTGTCTCTCTCTCTTATTAAGTATTGGCAAAACATTATACACATAGCCTTATGTCTCTTTTTCTTGGGAATGCTGAGACAAAAAAGGCATTGGAAATATAGCAGTATCTCTAAATATGACTGGGAAATGTATGTGAGCATATGCCACTTGGGTTGTAAATGTAGCAATACAGAAGTTATTTCATGCTTTTGAACAAGAGCTCAAGGGGTCATCTGATGTGTCATCAGTATCGTAAACAGAAAATATTCTTTTGCGAGTAGGAGCCCGCTGCCTTGAGGTTGTTAAAGCTGATGCTCAGCATGTTAAACTTACAATTTATAAGGTCTTGTATACTAAAACCTTTTGTTTTGGGGATTCAGTTTTGAAAAATAATATCAGGATATTGTTAAAGGTGGAAGCTGTAGCACCGTACCTGGATTTCCTGTGATGATCTTTTTGTAATGATTTTCTTAATGTGTATGTGTTTTGGTTTTAATCATGATCATATGTCGTTACAGTATGTTCCTCTTTAAAACATAAGAATTAAGCCCCTGGAGGGGATTTAAGTATTGGAACAATTTACTGTATTTAAAACAATTGATAGATATGTTAAGGGGTACTAAAACCGTACATGTTTCAGCTGTATGAGTTTGACAGGGCTAGGCATACAAGTATTTAAACATAGATGAATTATAATTTTCTCCTGGTAGTTTGGAACTTGGTATTTTCATGCCGAATAAAATTGATTTTGTATTTTTGAAAATTGCCATATCCTGTTAACTAGATTCTTTTTCCATTTTAACAACCTGACTTGATGACCCCCAAATCCTCTTATGTTACAGGGCGAAACAGTGAGGAGGAGGAAGCCATGATGCAAGAATGGTTCATGTTAGTTAATAAGAAAAATGCCTTAATCAGAAGAATGAACCAGCTTTCACTTCTGTAAGTATTGATATCTTTTTCAAATATTGGGTAAAATAACATTGTAGTCACGTTAGTCCACTTGAATGTATGGAAATAGAGACCAATAAACAAAGATTAAGAGGTCTTTCTATTAAAGTGCAGTAAGGTTTTGCACTTACTGCATGTTAACAGCTAAAATTAAGGTACAGCAAGTGCAAAAGAAGTCCTGTTGCGAGTGTGTCTAGCAATTCCCCCTGCTGTTTTTGCACAGACAAATTCCACCCTGCCACGTGTAAATTTCAAGTGCAATGAGTGTGGAGGCATCTATGCCACCTCTTGAGATTGCATTAAATACACCCATGCTAAATGCACATTTGAAAGTGTGTTTTGCATACCATGTGCTAACTGCAATATGCAGTTAGTGCCCAGCTTCTGACCACACACACACTATCCTGTGCTAGGAAACATGAGTTTTTTACCACACTGACTATTTTAACCCATAGTAGCCATTAGCACACAGTATAACCTGCACTAAGTGTTTAGCAAAAAGCCCTCAAATTAATTTTATAATTTATGGGAAGAGGGGATTCCTTCCCTCCCAGGACATCATGTCATATGTTAAATCACTATTATCTAATGCTTGAATATTATAGCTACAGGAATTTGAAGATATACAATTGCACATTTAATGTTAGTAACCATGTAAAATTCCCTTTCATCCAGCTAAACCAATCTAGACCAATGGATTGTGTCCCCCTACCAGCAGATGTAGGTAGAGAAGCTGAACTGTTCCAATGACGACAACAGTATAATAGCTTGTACAGTCAGGACCCCTTTCCTTTAGCAAATGATGTGGGTTGGACTGGCAAAAGTAGAGCAGACCAAGAATTTGTACAGTCACAAAAAATATATTTATATTAAAACAAATAAGACATGATAAAATCAGAGACCCAGCATAGGGCTGCATTGGGGTAAGTCTGTAGAGAGAACATCAAATAAATGAAAACAATTAAATTAGTCACATAAAATAATAACATAAAAATAAATAACTAAGGGACCTTTTTACTAAATTATGGTAAAAAAAAGTGGCCTGTGGTACTGTGGAAGCATGAAATTGGGGCATGCTGGGCCATTTTTTACCGTGGCAGGGGAAAAAGCTTTTTTTTAATGGGGCAGTACATGGCCGTGTGGAAAAATTAAAAGTAGCGCATGGCTATTTACTGCCTGAGCCCTTACCTCTACCCGTTGACTTAGCAGTAAGGGCTCACACGCTACTCATGCCGTAATCATGCAGCACACACCAATGTGGCTGCACTGACGTTTACTGCTAGGAATGCCCCCACAGTAGAAAATCCCAGCGGTAGTACCAATTTGGCGAGCTACCCACACATTAGCCCTACCGCTGCTTAGTAAACGGGCCCCTAAGTTATTCATAAAACTGGCCTGAATTAACTAAATACATAGGAAATCAAAATACATAAAAGATAAAAATTTCATGGGCGCACTCAACTCAAGCCCGGATCGATTATATTTTAACGTCCAGGGGAGAATTTGGAAGGATACAACAGGCAGAAATAGGCCCTTATGTTATTTCAGACCATGCCTGGGTGAAGTTGGGTGGTCGGTGGGAGGTACCTTGCCCCGTGGGGGTCAATGGGTGTTTCCACTGGAATTGTACAAAGATTCGGGATTTCAAGACCGCCTTTTAACATGCTGGAAGGCATGCAAGGCCCACAATTGCGTTTCATGAGGCGGATCCGGTATTGTACTGGGAAGCTGCAAAGACGGTCTTGAGGGGAGAGATCATAAGTTACTCTCATTATGTGAGGAAGATGAGGGACAGAGAAATTCTGAGGCTAAGTTCGCAATTATGTAAGGCCCGGCGGTAGTGGTGGGGCCTGTCCATCGCGTGAACGACGCCAACAACTCCTTGATCTTCAGGCACCGATGAATTCTCTCATCCACCCAAGAGCCCTTAAATCGCAGGTGTATTATAGGTATCTATCTAATATAATAAAACGCACCGTGAACGTTCTGAAGACAACGTTCTGAAGTCACTCAAACACTTCCTGAAGGGTTCGTGGATTCATGGTGTGAAGCCACCCAGCCGTCTCTGCCCCGCCCTCGTGTCAAACGTCATGATGTCGAGGGCGGGGAAAAAAAACGGATCGCGAGGGCGGAAAAAAAAACAAACAAACTGATCGCACCAACGCACGGTGCGTTTTAGTATATTAGATTTACCTCCGTGGTGGCGGTTCCGGCAGCGCAGCATCAGGGAAGGAGGCGGCGCTCCCGACGTCTCTAGCCTTCCCTTCGATGTGTTCCGCCTTCTTCTGACGTCAAGGATGACGTCAGAAGAAGGCGGAACAAAGCGAAGGGAAGGCTAGACGTCGAGAGCGCCGCCTCCTTCCCTGACGCTGCGCTGCCGGAACCGCCACCACGGAGGTAAATTTAAAAAGAAAAACAAAAGAAAAGGGATGTTGGGGGGGAGAGAAGAAGGTGGGCAGTAAAGTTGAACAATGGGAGCAGGAGGGCAGGGGAGAAACGACAGCATGGATGCGAAGGGGGGGGCATGGATGCGAGGGGGGGGGGAAGAAGAGGGCGGGCCAGGCTGGGACATGGGAGAGAGAGGAGCATGGATGCAAGGGGGGGTCATGGAAGGAAGAGAGGGGAATTGCTGGAAAAGGAAGAATGGAGGGGGCAGGGGACAGAGGAGCATGGATGGGCATGGATTGGGAGGGCAGGCCTCAGGGAGAGAGGGAAATTGCTGGAAAGGGATGAATGGAGGGGGCAGGGGACAGAGGAGCATGGATGGGCATGGATTGGGAGGGCAGGGCTCAGGGAGAGAGGGGAATTGCTGGAAAGGGATGAATGGAGGGGGCAGGGGACAGAGGAGCATGGATGGGCATGGATTGGGAGGGCAGGGCTCAGGGAGAGAGGGGAATTGCTGGATAGGGATGAATGGAGGGGACAGATGGGCATGGATGGATATGGATTGCAGGGCAGGGCTCAGGGAGAGAGGGGATTTCCTGAATAGGGATGAATGGAGGGGCCAGGTGACAGAGGAGCATGGATGGGCATGGATTGGGAGGGCAGGCCTCAGGGAGAGAGGGAAATTGCTGGAAAGGGATGAATGGAGGGGGCAGGGGACAGAGGAGCATGGATGGGCATGGATTGAGAGGGCAGGGCTCAGGGAGAGAGGGGAATTGCTGGAAAGGGAAGAATGGAGGGGGCAGGGGACAGAGGAGCATGGATGGGCATGGATTGGGAGGGCAGGGCTCAGGGAGAGAGGGGAATTGCTGGATAGGGATGAATGGAGGGGACAGATGGGCATGGATGGATATGGATTGCAGGGCAGGGCTCAGGGAGAGAGGGGAATTGCTGAATAGGGATGAATGGAGGGGGCAGGTGACAGAGGAGCATGGATGGGCATGGATTGGGAGGGCAGGGCTCAGGGAGAGAGGGGAATTGCTGGAAAGGGATGAATGGAGGGGGCAGGGGACAGAGGAGCATGGATGGGCATGGATTGGGAGGGCAGGGCTCAGGGAGAGAGGGGAATTGCTGGATAGGGATGAATGGAGGGGACAGATGGGCATGGATGGATATGGATTGCAGGGCAGGGCTCAGGGAGAGAGGGGATTTCCTGAATAGGGATGAATGGAGGGGCCAGGTGACAGAGGAGCATGGATGGGCATGGATTGGGAGGGCAGGCCTCAGGGAGAGAGGGAAATTGCTGGAAAGGGATGAATGGAGGGGGCAGGGGACAGAGGAGCATGGATGGGCATGGATTGGGAGGGCAGGGCTCAGGGAGAGAGGGGAATTGCTGGAAAGGTAAGAATGGAGGGGGCAGGGGACAGAGGAGCATGGATGGGCATGGATTGGGAGGGCAGGGCTCAGGGAGAGAGGGGAATTGCTGGATAGGGATGAATGGAGGGGACAGATGGGCATGGATGGATATGGATTGCAGGGCTCAGGGAGAGGGGAATTGCTGAATAGGGATGAATGGAGGGGGCAGGTGACAGAGGAGCATGGATTGGGAGGGCAGGGCTCAGGGAGAGAGGGGAATTGCTGGAAAGGGATGAATGGAGGGGGCAGGGGACAGAGGAGCATGGATGGGCATGGATTGGGAGGGCAGGGCTCAGGGAGAGAGGGGAATTGCTGGATAGGGATGAATGGAGGGGACAGATGGGCATGGATGGATATGGATTGCAGGGCTCAGGGAGAGAGGGGAATTGCTGAATAGGGATGAATGGAGGGCGCAGGTGACAGAGGAGCATGGATGGGCATGGATTGGGAGGGCAGGGCTCAGGGAGAGAGGGGAATTGCTGGATAGGGATGAATGGAGGGGACAGATGGGCATGGATGGATATGGATTGCAGGGCAGGGCTCAGGGAGAGAGGGGAATTGCTGGATAGGGATGAATGGAGGGGGCAGGTGACAGAGGAGCATGGATGGGCATGGATTGGGAGGGCAGGGCTCAGGGAGAGAGGGGAATTGCTGGAAAAGGATGAATGGAGGGGACAGGGGACAGATGGGCATGGATGGATATGGATTGCAGGGCAGGGCTCAGGGAGAGAGGGGAATTGCTGGATAGGGATGAATGGAGGGGGCAGGTGACAGAGGAGCATGGATGGGCATGGATTGGGAGGGCAGGGCTCAGGGAGAGAGGGGAATTGCTGGAAAAGGATGAATGGAGGGGCAGGGGACAGATGGGCATGGATTGGGAGGGCAGGGCTCACACTCTCTCTCTCATATACAATGTCTTTCTGACTCTCACTCTCACATACTCTGTCTCACACTGTATCACATTCACTCTCTATGTGCCACACAGTCACTCACACACTCGCTTGGTCTCATACACTCACTCTCACAGAGAATCTGTGTCTCACACACACTCTCTCTCTCGCACACACACTCACACTCTCTCTCACACTGTGTCTCACATACACACTTGCACACACTCTCATTCTCACACACATATTCTCTCACAAACACACTCACACCCAGACTCACTCTCTCTGTCGCACACACACACACACTCTCTCTCACACTGTGTCTCACATACACACTTGCACACACTCTCATTCTCACACACATATTCTCTCACAAACACACTCACACCCAGACTCACTCTCTCTCTCTCACACACACACACACTCACACTTTCACTCTGTCTCTCACACAGTCACTCTCACATACACTCTCCCAAACATACACACTCCGAGGAAAACCTTGCTAGCGCCCGTTTCATTTGTGTCAGAAACGGGCCTTTTTTACTAGTATATTATATCGTCATGGCAATAAAACAGGGAGGTTGTTGGCCTGTTTGATTCATTTGAAAGGGGGCCCCCAAAAAGTCTTGACTGTCAGAGGGAAGGGGGGATTAGAGTCCATGCAGATGAGGCTATAAGTGATACTTTTTATAATTACTGTCGGCGACTTTATGCCTCGCCTCCAGAGGAGGGAGTCCCCGGATCTTTATATATGGAGAGTTTGACCTTGCCTTCAATTGATCAAGCTGATTGCAAGGTTTTAAACGAGCCTATACAAGAGGATGAGGTGGCTTTAGCTATTGCCCGTAGCCCTTCTGAAAGCCCCCGGGCCAGATGGCTTTAGGCAGAATTTTATAAGTTAATGGGGGGAGAGGTGGTACCATCCCTTACTGGCTTGTTCAATAAGATTATGGAGGTAGAGGCCATGCCAGCATCCTTGGATATGGCTCACATCATTGTTTTACCTAAGCCAGGATGGGACCCCACACTCCTGGAATCATATCGCCCAATTTCGCTTCTGAATTATGAAGCTAAGCTATTGGCAAAAATCATGGCTAATCGTTTGGCGCAAGTTTTGCCCAGTATTATTCATGAAGCGTAGGTGGGTTTTGTGCAAAGGCGATTAGTGGCTAAAAATATTCGCAAAATACTCACTACGTTAGAATATAGGCGTCAGAAAGAGATGCACTCCATTCTAATTAGTGTTGATGCAGAAAAAGCTTTTAATAGGGTGCATTGGGACTTTATTTTCGCGTCGCTGGAAACCTATGGGTTTACTGGGCACTTCATCTCAGTCATGAAGGTGCTGTACTCGTCGCCTAAGGCACGTGTGTTGGTGAATGGGCATATCTCCCAGGAATTTCCAGTGCTCAGGGGAACTAGGCAGGGGTGTCCTCTGTCGCCTCTCCTGTTTGTGTTGACATTGGATCCCCTTATTAGGGACATTATGGCGAATCCTGAGATTAGGGGTATTCAGGTGGGTTCTTGTTGTTTTAAAGTGGCAGCGTTTGCTGATGACCTTTTGGTTCATATAGCAAATCCGAAGTGGTCCCTTGCCGCCCTGCTGGAGTCCTTCCAAGAGTATGGGGACTATGCGGGATTTCGTATTAATTTTGACAAATCGGAGGCTCTGCCATCTTCACCGCAGCTCCAGAGAGTTGGGGAGGGGGGGGAGTTTCCATTAAAGTGTGGGGAGAAGTACTTAGGCATTCGTTTAGCGATGGATGTTTCGTCCCTGTACCGGCTCAATATTGGAATACTCATGGACAATACCAAAAGGCGTCTAGCGGCGTGGAAAGATCTTCCTCTGTCCCTGTTAGGGCGGGTGAACTTAATATAGATGGTTCAGTTTCCACGGTGGTTGTATGTTCTCCAATCGTTGCCGCTTAGGATTACAAAAAGAGACCTGAAGGGCCTGTATCGGCTTTTTAGCAGTTTTTGTTGGAGGGGGGAAAAACCAAAAATGCGCCTTTCAGTCCTGATGGGGGACTGGAGCGGGGGGGGGGGGCATGGGTCTCTCCAACTTACAACAATACTTACAACAGGCGTGCTTATTACATCACTTCGGGGACTGGTGTGGTCGGACGCGGATTTTTACACCTACAGAATTAGAAAGTGAATATTATGCACCCTATAGATTTTTTTCATTGCTCCACCTGTCTAAGGCACAAACGCCTCATCATTTGAAAGGAAGCATGCTATTAAGGCCGTTGCAGGAGGTGTGGTGCTTTCTAGTGAAGCAACTGGGAGCTAATCCGGCTGTGTTGGATCTACTCACTCTCAGGGGTAATGAGTTTTTTCAGCCGGGCATGGATAATCCGATTTTCGTTGAGTGGGAAAGGAGAGGTATTTATAATTTGGAACACGTTTTGGAAAGAGAGGGAGGGTTGATCCCCTTTGAAAGGTTGCAAGAACAAGTGGGACATCAGTGGGGTAACCGATTTGCCTATGTGCAACTTAAACATTACGTTTCAGCCTTGGATAAGACGCAGTTTGTGATGCATTTAGGTGCTCAGCTCCGGGAGTTTTTTCAAGGGTTGAGATTTGGAGACCTGTCGGTTTCGAGTCTTCGCAAGGTCCTGATGAGGGATATCCCAGAAAGAGACTTTTCTTGGTTGAGGGCTAGTTGGTAAGAGGATCTGGGGGTGTCGTGGGATTGGGATTTCGCTGCTACATTACGGGGGATCCTTTCGCGTGCCTATTGGACTAAAGTTAATATTGCGCACGTGGTGGGCAATGGGGAGTCGGGCTGCCCTAAGTTTAATCATTAGAGACATACTTATTTTCATGTGTTTTGGCTCTGCCCTTTAATCAAACCCTTCTGGGGGAGGATTAAGGGTTTTGTTAGCGCATTTGCTGGTCTGCCACCTTCAAGGAACAGTGGAGCAATTTTTATTAGATAAGCCAGGTGCATTTCATCCCCTGGGTAAATATAGCATCCTGCTGTGTCACAAGTTTAGTTTGGTGGCCAAAAAAGTAATCTTGCAATATTGGACATCAGCAGACTCCCCGGCATTTTGGCACTGGCAGAATCAGGTTCATCTTCTGGCCACCTGGGAGGCCAAGGAGGCTCGTGTGTCCCATAAACATAAACAATTTTTTTTTAAGCTTTGGAATCCCTACTTGCAGCAGTTGAGTCCACTGGGACGAAGTCTCCTTATTAATAATTTATAAAGTTAGAAAATGATAGTTACAGCTCTTCCGAGTCGCTCATTGTAGTAGGAGGTGTGCTTGTCTGACATTGCTGTCTGGATGTCTCAACGCCACCTGAAATTAAATATGACCAAAACCGAGCTTCTCATTTTCCCCCCCAAACCCACCTCCCCGCTCCCCCCGTTTTCTATTTCTGTTGATGGCTCTCTCATTCTCCCTGTCTCCTCAGCTCGAAACCTTGGGAGATGAGAGTGGAGAGGTAATGGGGGGCAGCAGAATGGATGCATTTAAAGGTAAGTAATAGAAGTTTGAACTGTATACGGAAGCGGACAGAGAGCCAGTGAAGTGACTTGAGGAGTGGGCTAGTGTGGCTATAACGACTTTGGCGGAAAATAAGCCATGCTGCAGAATTTTGGACAGACTGGAGAGGAGAGAGATGACTGAGCGGAAGACCAGTAAGAAGTAAATTGCAATAATCCAAGCGAGAGGTGACAAGGGTGTGGATAAGGGTTTTGGCAGCGTATTCAGAAAGGAAGGGGCGAATTTTACTAATGTTGTAGATAAAGAAACGACAGGTTTTGGCGATCTGTTGAATATGTGCAGAGAAGAAGAGAGAGGAATCAAAGATGACACCAAGGTTACGAGCCGAGGATACAGGGAGGATGTGAGAGCCATTAACAGAGATAGAGAATGGGGGAAGAGGGGAGGTGGGTTTAGGGGGGAAAATGAGAAGTTCAGTTTTAGTCATGTTTAGCTCCAAATGGCGAAGAGACATCCAAGCAGCAATGTCAGATAAGCAGGATGAAATTTTGTCCTGAATTAAGGTTGAGATTTCAGGGGTGGAGATGTAGATCTGAGAATCGTCGCGTAAAGATGGTACAAAGCCGTGGGACAAAATCAGGGTACCAAGGGAAGAGGTATAGATGGAGAAGAGGAGGGGTCCAAGGACAGAACCCTGAGGCACACCAACTGTAAGCGGGTTAGAGGTTGAAGAGGAACCGCCAGAGTGAACACTGAAAGTGCGAAGTGAGAGGTACGAGGAGAACCAGGAGAAAACAGGTCCCTGGAATCCAATTGAGGAGAGCGTATCTAGGAGTATGGTGTGGTCACCAGTGTTGAAAGCAGCAGATAGGTCAAGAAGGATAAGGATAGAATAGAGACCTCTGGATTTAGCCAGTAGTAGGTCATTAGAGACTTTGGTAAGAGCAGTTTCAGTAGAGTGAAGAGGGCGGAAACCAGAGTGGAGTGGGTCAAGAATAGGTTGAGAAGAAAGAAAGTCAAGACAACGGCGGTGAACGACGCGTTCAAGTAATTTGGAGAGGAAAGGGAGATGGGGCAATAGTTGGAGGGACAGGTAGGGTCAAGTGAGGGTTTTTTAAGGAGTGGAGTGACAACAGCATGTTTGAAGGCCGTATGTATGCCAGTTTGGTAAAGCAGGACAGGCAGCACGGCTGCAAATATCACTGCAGGAAAGTTTCTGCTGGCGGAGCTAGGAGACCTCCACCAAACCTGGTATGTGGGGTTATGGTGGAGGTCGAGAGCGGCGGGGATGCTGGGCAAAATGTGCCCCCCCACACACACACTTTGTGCTCAGGCCCCCTCCCAAATTGAGGTCTGGCTAAGCCTTTGGTTTCACCTACTACCAAGCATGTGTAGGATTTGGTAAACAGTTGTTATTGTGTAGCACTCCACTGAAAGAATTGAGGGGGTGCCCCCTTAATCCCACAATAGTTTTTGTTCCCTGTCCCCCAAATACCAAACCAGGAAGGGAAACCATGACTGCGTCAGGATAACAACCAGTTATGTTTCTAAGGTCAGAAAGGTAACTGGTTATGTGTCGACACACACCATTATACTTCCATTGCACAACATAACAATTTATGTGCCAGTGCTTAACCGGTTATATGCTGGCTTTGTACCTGCTGATATTATGTACATTTTTTTTTAATTGATGTTATGTGCAGCATAAACATCCATTTCTCCTGTATTTTAGAACAGGTTCTATGTTTGAAAATTCTGTTTTAAAATACCGGTGAAACTTAAGATGCACTGGCCTGCATCTCAAGTCCTACTTCTATAAGCTGTCTAAATTGGGGCTGTTTGTTTTTAATTTCATGTCTCGGTTTTGAGAAATTTGGTGGATATTCTTTCTATGGAGTACTTTTGCTAAGGTGCGCTAACAGATTTAACATGCACTAACAAATTAAACTACATTAAGGGGCCCTTTTACTAAACCACGTAAGCATCTATGCGTGCCAAAATGGAGTTACCCCCCAACTACCGCGTGGCTCTCATGGTAATTTTATTTTTGGCGTGCGTCCGATACACACATCTGAAAAATATTTTTTATTTTTGGGTGGGGGTAACAGACACGCCAAGTGGCATTTGGAATGCATAGGTCATTACCGCCCGGATTCTTTACCACTAGGTCAATGGCTGGCAGTAAGGTCTCAAACCCAAATTGGATGCACAGCAATTTTGATTTTGCTGCACATCCATTTTCAGCCAAAAAAAAGGTATTTTTTGTAGGTGCGCTAAAAGTGTCATGCAGCCCCATGGGCTGTGCGGCATTTAGAGCGTGCTAAATCCATTAGTGAACCTTAGTAAAAGGACCCTTATGTGACTATTTTATATTTGGATGTAAATTTTGGGATTCATTTTTGTCTATAATAAGAGCAATCTGATTTACTTTCTTTAGGGTCCTTTTACTAAGGCGCACTAATAAATGTAGCATGCGCTAATGATTAGTGTGCACTAAATGTATGAGTGGGCTCTCATCACTTCCAGTCAATGGGTTCTGGAAGTATGCCCTGGAATTTGCCAAACCTGTTTCTAATGTCTTTATGGCATTCCCACGTGGTTCCACATTCAAAAGAGGGCATGAAGGGTATCCTGCAGCACTTAGAGGCTGTGGAGCTAGTTCCCTCCCAGGAGCAGGGTCCAGGTTGCTACTCTATTGACTTGTGGTCCCCAAGAAGGTTGGTTCCTTCTTTCACATGCTGGACTTGAAGGAGGTCAACATCTCCCTCTGAGTACCACAGTTTCATATGTGGACTCTTTGGTCAGTGATCGCCTTGGTCAGGCAGGCAAGATTCTCTCTTTCACGGATCTTTCAGAGGTATACCTCCATATAGTGATCAGGTCTTCTCACAGGCGCTTCTTGATGTTCTGCATCTTCAATACGCACTTTCAGTTCAGGGCATTGCCCTATTGCCTGGCTACTGCACCACACACCTTTTTCAAGGCATGAGTCATGCATTTTGTGTACAGCCTTTCTGTTTTACAACCAAAGTGTTTTGCATATTATAGTCAGGTACTTCTCTGTTCCTAGTGGGCTCTCTATCTAATTAGGTCATGGTGCTGCTAGTGGTAGCACATCCTTTACAAGCAAAGGATCTGGGTGCATCCCTGTTTGGATGAATGGTTAATTCGAACCAATTCAGCAGCAGAATACAGGGAAGCAGCAGTGACTGCCTTAGCTGGGTGGTAAATTACACCAAGAGTCAGCTTAACTCCCTGTCAAAACCTGGAGTATCTGTATGCTTTGATACCAAATAGAGGATCCATGTTCCTGCTGATGGAGTGAATGTGTATACTGCAGCTCCAGAAGAGGGCTCTCTACTCAGGTGGCCCCTTGGGCATGGGATTACCTCTAGCTTCTTGGGTCAATGGCGGTGATCTTTGAGGTGGTGTCATGGGCAGGAACCCACATGTGGCCTCTTCAGAGGGCATTGCTATCATGCTGAGCCCTTCATTCTCAAGAGTTCAGTGCTCACTTCCCCTCCCTTGAACTCTCTGCAGGACTCTGACTTGATAGTGACCACCAGTGTGACCCTGATGGGTTGGGGAGCTCATCACCTTGACTGGCTCACCCAGGAGCAGTGATCACGGTCAGAAGCATCAGGGTCCATCAACTTCCTGGAGAGAAGGGTAAGGGGGAAAGCAATCCAGGTGATATCCAATAATGTCACTGTGGTGGCTTACATCAACAGACAAGGAGGAACCAGAAGTGCAGTGATGGGTCGGGAAGCCGGCTGCTTGTGCAGCTGAGCATGGATTCACCTCTCTGTGATTTCGGCAGTATACATTGCACGGATGGAGACTGTGCAAGCATATTTCTCAGTAGACATGTCTTAGATCCAAGGGAATAGGAACTGAGTCCCCTTGTCTTCCAGCGCCTGGTGGACCAATGGAGCCCACTGTTTTGTGACTTGATGGTATCATGTTGAAATTGAAGTGCTCTCTATTCTTCAGTCGCAGAAGAGAGTTTGGCTTAGCCGGTCTCAATGCCCTAGTACAGCCCTGGCCGCCTATTTGTGTATTTCTACCCTGCAGGGTCCTCCAGAGAATGGCCAAGCATCCAGAGTAAAGCATATTTGGCCTCCTTTCAGGGCTGTTTTGCTACAATGGATCTCAGTCTGGTTCTCAATATCCTGATGGGGCCTCAAAGCCATTAAGGCAGTTTTTTCTAGTCTCCATTTGTTCAGCCAGGAGAGTCTCTATATTGCAAGCTCTGTCCTGTAGGGATCGTTACTTGTTCTTTGAGATAAGACTGTCTCACTTCATATGGTTTTGTCATGGCATTTCTTTCCTTAATGCTTTTTTTATTTTTAAAATGTGCATTGCTTTGATTCACCTGTTAAAAAAAGTGATTCAGCAAATTTTAATAAGCATAAACGTTCCTGCAGAAAGTGCTTTCTCCCTTTCATTTAAGTCAAGTAGTGTCGCTTCTATTCTTAATGGAATGGAGAGACTCAGATGCTATGCAGATGCTTCACAAATTGGATGTCTGCAGGATGCTGTTGCAGTACCTAGAAAAAAAAGTTTCTGGCAGTTTGGCAGACTCTTCTTTATGTTTCAGAATCTGTGTAAAGGGGAGGTAGCACCTAAATCCTCCATAGCTCAGTGGATCAAGGTTTCAAGTAATCTTACATCCTTTGTCAGAAAGCAGTGCCAGCTGGGTTGCATGCACATTCTATGCGAACCCAGGCAATCTCCTGAAGATGTTTGGAGGGGGGAAGTGACTTAGTGGTTGATAGGTTCCTATGTGCTGATCTGGCCAGAGGTGACACTGCCTTTGGCAGAGCAGTGCTTCATAGGGGCCTTGTCTTCCCCTCACCCAGTGGCCTATTGCTTTTGTGTATCCTTTTAGTTTGGACTAGTCTAACAGGATGAAAAGGAAGGTGAATTTTATTCAAATCTGTTTTAAAGTCCTTTCCTTGAATTCTGTTAGACCAAGGCCCAACCTGGAAGACTACTGCACTGGGGAACTTTCTCTGGGCTCTGCCTGCTCTCTTACTTGGTTGTAAATTGTTCTTAATTGCAGGGTTTATTTGTGCATTCTGCAGTAGTTCGTTTATTAATCTTGATATGCAGTATATCAATATATCTATACAGTTTACAGTAAACTAAAATAATTTTAAAATACAAAAAAAGATCATAGATCCAGATATGAAGGAGGAGTACAGAAAATTAAATCTACTATTATCTCAGTGCTCTGCAGCCCAGCGTACTGCTGTCTCTTACTTTAAGAAAGTTTTTTTTCAAAAATGTAAGTTTTCAAACCCGCTTTAAATTTTTGAAATGACTACTCAAATCCTAAATAGAGATAGAACCCATGACATTAAACTTAGATGAATTGATATCTGCAAACTGAATTTGTTAAAATGAAGGGATGACTAAGAGATTCTGATTAGTACAACATAATGTATGATTGTTTTTGAATGGGATAAGTAGGCAAAATATATTATGGGGAAACCTGTGTTATGAATATTTTGTACTAAAGTTAGTATTTTGCATGGGATTGTGAGGGAGTGGGAAGTACATGACTGGGTTTCCATAACAACACTCCCTCACCTCTTACGGCAGATGGCACTAACCTGCTGGGCCAGAGGGGCAGAGCTCAGGTATGGAGGGAGTTAAATGCCCTAAAGCAGAACACTTCAAGGAGGCCCCTAGTGAAGAGGTTTCCAGGAAGAGGCCCCGAGCCAAGAGTTCTCTAAAGGAGTAGCAACTGAGGCTACAATACCTAAGGAAGAGAAATAGCAAGAACTGTTTCCCTGGGGTGGGAAACTATAAACTGTCAAGTCATCCTCCAGGAGTGAATGATACGTGGACAGAAGACTGCCAAGATAGGAGAAAACCTTGCAGAGTATTTCTAAAGTGAATAAATTTGATGTGTGTCCAGAAGGGACCAGAGGTGGCATTAGTTGCCAGAGTGTTTGGGCCTGGCTAGGTGCCAGCCCTATAAAGAGTATTGACGGGGACTATCTTAAGAGAGTCTCTACTCAAAAGGGCTAAGCCTGTGATGTAACAGGGCTAACTACAACCCCTTTTGTGTGCATACATAAAGTACTCTTTACTTTTACCTGCAATCTGTGTGTGTTCCACATTTCTATGAGGTCCTGCAGCCAGCCACTCTGCCAGAGGGATCCTTGTTGAGATTGACAATCAGTGTTCTGATTTTAAAAGTGGTGTAACATGGTCCCATCGTTTCGCTCCCGAAATCATATTGACTGCAGTGTTCTGGACCAGTTGTAATCTTTTAATATCTACCAAGCAACGTAGGCCTTAAAATAATGAATTACAGTAGTCTCTATGTCCTAAAACTATTGAATGAATGAAGTAGAATATGAAGAGATTTCTTTTTGTCAAAGTAGGGTTTTACTGAACATATTTTTTTTTTAATTTGAAAAAAACATTTTTGAGCGATTGAAGGTATGGCATTTAAAGTTTAAGTGATCATCAATGATCACTCAAAGAAATTTAAAAGAATTAGAGTTCCATCTATTCATAAAGGATGGGGTAGTATGACATCACATTTCCTAGAGAAGATTAATGCTCATTTTTTATTTGGATTTAATTGCACTTTTTCAGAACATAACCATACAGCAACAGTATCTATTTTTTAATCGGTTCTTGAAATTGTGTAAGATGAGACAGTGTGCTGCTTTGGCATTTACCATATTGAAAGAATCCGGTCTGCCCCAGCTATTATACCAGTGATATCACTGGAACAGTTACGTTTCTGTACCTCCATCTGCTGGTAGAGAGATAAAACCAATTGGTTGGGACTGGTCTACCAGGATTCAAGGAAAGGAAATTAACAAATATGAGTAAATTTCACCATAAACACAATAGTTTATGTGAGATTGTTTTTCATATTTTATTTTATGTCAGAGATTTATGTATTCTAAATACATCTGTGAGGTTCCATATCAAATCTGTTTTGTAAATAAAACAAAGTAATACTATAGAATAAACTAAAAGATGTTCCAAAACATCTCCAAACCAATAATAATTGGTCTGACAGTTTGTTGTTAAAAAATGACAATGGATAACTGATGCTAGCTGCATACCTTTCATTGATAGCAGTTGTAGTGGAGTATTAGCCTCTTATTAGAGAAGCATACTGAGAACCAGGGAAGCCAAGGTTCAAATCTCACTTCTCCCACTGACTTTCCTTGTGACCTTGGGCAACTTCCATTACCTCAGGTACAACTTAAATTGTTAGCCCATTTTGGCAGGGGAAAATAACTCATCTGAATATAGGGGATCTTTTACTAAAGCTTAGCTTGAGTTATCTGCAGCAGGGCCCATAGGAATAAAATGGACCCTATTGCAGATAACTCGAGCTAAGCTTTAGTAAAAGACCCCCATAACTTGTCTTGAGCGTAAATTTGTAAAAGGCGAGTAATAAATGTAAACTCAAAATCTAGAAACTGCTAATAGAACACAGGTAAAGGCAACATGAAGGAAGGCAAATATATAATGATAAATTGGAAACACTGCTGTAGAAAGGAAACCAGAGAAATGAAAGAATATTTTCCTCCTCATTTTGGAGTTTGGTGAGCCTGGTTTAGCAATTCATGTGTCAAACATTTGTTTTATTTTAGTATGCCACCTAGTGTAAAAGTGTGCATTACATTTTTATTAATTAAGAAGGTCTTTTTCCATCATTTTCATACTTTGGCAGTTCCTGATTAATGTTTCCAGAATGAACACTTAGGGGTTTGGGAAGTATGTGTTTTTTGAGGGGTGGCATTGTTTTTCCCTCTTAGCACCATACTGTGTTTGCAGGATTTCTTAATATCAGTACCCCAACACTTTATGCATTACCTATTCAATTCTTTAAATCATTCTCATATGTAAATGCTTAGAATAATCACAGAAAAGATTAAGAACATTTTATAAACATATAAACAGCGGAGCTGTAAGTATTTAAAGGAAATAAAGCAAATCATACATATATTTTAAAAGTTACATTTAAAATGTACAGATGAATCTTAAGCTGAATGAGGTTGTATGCTTTTGTGTATCATTTGTTTGGAGTAGCTTAATGTTAGAGAAAAAAGGCAGTTATGAGTCTCCAAAATCAATGCATGTTAAAGGATCTTGTAAGTGTTTAATGATTTAGTAATTAACATATTGATGAACTTTTGTGACTTGCCTAGGGAAAAAGAGCACGATTTAGAAAGGCGGTACGAGCTGCTGAACCGGGAGTTGCGGGCAATGCTTGCAACTGAAGGTAAGAAATGCTCCCAGATATTTTTCAGAGCTAAAATGAATGCTGATTACAACTGGGGAAAAATGTATTAATATTTTTAAGTATGAAACCTAAGGATCCAAGTCCTTAGGAGTGGAGGAATAGCCTAGTGGTTAGTACAGTGGACTTTGATCCTGGGGAACTGAGTTTGATTCCTACTGCAGCTCCTTGTGACTCTGGGCAAGTCACTTAACCCTTCA
Source organism: Microcaecilia unicolor (assembly GCF_901765095.1). Taxonomy (NCBI): domain Eukaryota; kingdom Metazoa; phylum Chordata; class Amphibia; order Gymnophiona; family Siphonopidae; genus Microcaecilia; species Microcaecilia unicolor. Next base: position 88,784,657 of record NC_044033.1, on the reverse strand, counting down.
TTGCCCCTGGTACAAAATAAGTACTTGAATATATGTAAACCGCTTTGAATGTAGTTGCAAAAACCTCAGAAAGGCGGTATATCAAGTCCCATTTCCCTTTCCCTTGTTTACAAGGCTTTTCTTTTGAAACAGTACACAAGAATTGTTGATGGGGAGGAGATCAGATATGCATTCCATTATGATGGCAGAATTTTAGTGTAGGTACAGACATATTTAACTTCATGCAGAATGAAATATAAAAGGTTAGTGGTCTGCTTCCTAGAAAATTCTAAACAATGGGCTATTGTAATCAGCCACATTAAGTCAAACATGCATTTCATTAAACCTCACAGGAATCACAAACACAGCTCTCAGGTTTCTGCACCAACATTCAGAAAATTTTGTGGAAAACTTTCTGTAGTTCTGTAGTATTCCATATAGATAAAATATATATATTGTAAACACTTCCCACACCGCTTGGCTGTGCTTCGACTTTCCCAGACCTGGGCCTAACTCCACACCAGGTTTACTAGGTAACTCTGGATACTTGGCAGTTCAAACAATATCAAACCAGTCAGAAATTTCCTGTATTTATTTAGGAATAGTCTCTTCCCTGGGGCTACATGCCTCCCCGGGCTAGTACATAGCTCCAGCACTCTTATAGCTTCAACTCAGCAACAAAAAGGAAAACAAACAAAAAAACAAGCTCTTTTCCAACAGGTATTAACCCAGCCCTGAGTCCCATAGTCCAAATCCTTCCCTCCCTGAGTTCATCAAGTGCACTAATCTTTGGGCAAATGTTCCAGCACTTTCCCCAGCAAAAAGGTTCCCAAAGTCCATTCAGCAAAAAGCCCCAAAGTTCTTTCACCCAAAAGTTCCCCAAAGGTCATTCAGCAAAAAAGGTTCTGTTGCGCGCTTCACACTCACCCTAGCAAACCCTCACCTCAGAGCAGCCTGAGGAAAGGGGACCCCCTCCCATTCATACCAGCCATTAACTCCTGGTATCCTCCCCAAGGGTTTGCTTGAGCCCAGGGTCAGGTGGAAGCTACTTCCCCAGGGAACCCGCTCAGATACTTCTCTGGGCTTTTCTCTCAATGAATTGAATTAACCGATTCCTCAAGGTTGCTAACAGGTCCTGAGATTGCCCCTTTTCCACCCGGGCTAAGGCAGAAATATCCATGGGCTCTACCTGCATTCTTTCACCAACCTCTTTGGCCCCGGTAATCACCTCCTCAGGCATCCATTCCATAGGCTCTATCTGTCTCTCCCCTCTCCCCAGCTGCTCCCAATCTTTATCACGAGCCTGCTCAAAAGCCTCCTCCTCCTCCTCCCCTGGGAACCTGGGAGTTGTAGTCTGGTTCACCTTCTCTAAGGGAGTCTAGTGGCCTCCTCTGGGAGTCAGGGGCATTGCAGCGCTGGTTAGCCTTTCTAGAAGGTTCAGGTGATCCTTCCCAAGGATACTGGGATTGGTAATCCCTCCATTGTTCCCACCCACGCCAGCCTTTCCAGCTCCCCGGTCCGGAGTTCCGGCTCCTGGATCTACCTAACCCTTCATAAGTGTCACAATATGTGTATATGTGTGTGGAGATTTTATAGAGCGAAAGAGAGAGCGATTAGGGCTACATTTCCATTAAATTAATTTAAATTTGTAATTGTAGTTAATCACATGATTAAAGGACCAGTCACTCCCTCACTCCTGTTCTCCAAAATTTTTCTCTTCCTCCTCTCCACTCTGGGTCCAACATTCCTCCAGCCAGGCTCCAATATGTTTCCCTCTCTCTTCTTTCCATTGTCTTGCATCTCTCTCTCTCTCTCCCCTCCACCTCCGGGTCCAACATTTCCACCTCCATCCTTCATTCCCTCTTTCCCCCTCCCATTTTTTAGTTTCTCTCTCTCCTCCCCCTCCAGCTGTTAGGTCTATACCACGAATAGTGAGCCCTTGTGCCAAACAACGTCTGGCAGCCAGACAGTTCTGATCTTACCTGGAGAGTCAGGACAGAGGCCTCCAAAGAAGGACAGGATGGAGCAGACAGATGACCAAAGACAAGGTCCAGGTCCGACCAGCGGTTCGAGGCAGGCGGCACTCAAAAGCAAAGTCCAGGTCCAAACAATGGTTCAAAGGCAGGCGGCAGGCAACAGCAAAGTCCAGGTCCAAACAGTGGTTCAAAGGCAGGCGGCAGGCAAAAGCAAAGTCCAGGTCCAAACAATGGTTCAAAGGCAGGCGGCAGGCAAAAGCAAAGTCCAGGTCCAAACAGTGGTTCAAAGGCAGGCGGCAGGCAAAAGCAAAGTCCAGGTCCAAACAATGATTCAAAGGCAGGCGGCAGGCAACAGCAAAGTCCAGGTCCAAACAGTGGTTCAAAGGCAGGCGGCAGGCAACAGCAAAGTCCAGGTCCAAACAGTGGTTCAAAGGCAGGCAAAAGCAAAGTCCAGGTCCAAACAGTGGTTCAAAGGCAGGCAACAGCAAAGTCCAGGTCCAAACAGTGGTTCAAAGGTAAACGGAAGGCAATCCAGAACACAGAACTCAGGGATCCGCAAGCAGAAGCCGAAGCAAAGAACCCCGCCAGCGTCTGCACTTAAATAGCCCCCTCCATCAGGAGAAAACTCATCAGCTGTCCGAAAGGTGGAGCCAACAACCAGCCCCAGGGCTCTGGATAGGCTGGTCCCAGAGAGAAGGCGGAGTCCAGCCGCGACCAGCCAATCCGGGCCCGGAAGGGGCGTTCTCTCTGCTCCCAGGTCCCGCACCCGGAAGAGACCTTCTAGTTTGAGAGCGCCGGCCATTTTGGCAGCACCGGCGCTCTCCGGCCGCCACCGCGCTATAGCGGCGAACCGGCATTGTCCAGGAGGCGGGCACAACTCCACGCCGCCCATAGCCAGCGATACCCCGCTCTCTCCTGCTCGCGGAGCGAGGCATCCCAGCGGGCAAGGCGGCGCAGGTAAGGGACGTGACAGTACCCCCCCCCCCCCGTAAGCCCCCCCTCTCCGTCTTGGTCCAGGTTTAGTAGGGTAGCGAGAGTGGAACTCGTGCAACAAATCAGGAGCCAAGGATATTAGCAACTGGCTCCCAGGAATTATCCTCAGGACCAAAGTTTTTCCACGAGATCAAGTAAAACAATCGACCTCGCTGGAGTTTAGAGTCAAGAATCTCTTTTACCTCGAACTCCGGATCAGGGTCAGAGTCTGGGACCAGAATCTTCTTGGGAGCAGGATGCCAGTGGGAAGTCCTAAAAGGTTTAAGCAGAGACACATGAAAAGCATTGTGAATGCGAAGATTACCAGGTAGGTGAAGGCGATAGACCACCGTCCCCACTCTAGATCTCACAGAAAATGGCCCGATGAAGCGAGGGGCAAACTTAAGGGAGGGAAGACGCAGTTTGAGGTACTTGGTGCTGAGCCATACTCTCTGTCCCGGCTGGAATACGGGAGCGGCACAGCGACGCCGATCAGCAAATTGCTTGTACCGAGCAGCCGCCCTCCCCAACTGCTGACGGACTGTCCTCCAAGTTGCATGAATGGTGGTGAGAGTAGACTGGATCAGTGGAGGAGCCGCAGTCAAAGGAATCGGAGGCGGAAGACGAGGATGACGTCCAAAAACAGTGAAGAAGGGAGATGTCCGTGAAGCAGAATGGAAACTATTGTTGTAGGCAAATTCCGCCCAGGCCAGAAGATCAGTCCAATCATCTTGACGAGCATTAGTGAAGGCCCGAAGGAAAGCTTTAAGGGTCTGGTTAGTACGCTCTGCCATGCCGTTGGTCTGAGGATGGTAAGCTGAAGAGAAATGCGTGGTAACCCCAAAGGCTGAGCATAATGATCTCCAAAATTTAGAGGTGAATTGCGACCCTCTATCACTGATGATACGATGCGGCAGTCCATGCAACCGAAAAATGTGCTGGATAAAATGGGACGCAAGAGCCTTCGCAGATGGCAGGGACCGCATGGGTACGAAGTGGGCCATGCGAGAAAAACGATCCACCACCACCCAGATGATCGTGTTGCCCTTGGAACAAGGAAGATCAGTTATAAAGTCCATCGAGACCTCCTGCCACGGTAGGTGGGGTACCGGCAATGGTTGAAGAAGCCCCCACGGCTTGCCTGGCACGGACTTGGTACGGGCACAGGTAGGACAGGTAGAGACAAACTGCCGAATCTCCTGGGCCATGTGGGGCCACCAAAAATAACGGGAAATAAGATGATAGGTCTTACGGAACCCAAAATGTCCCGAAAACGCAGCAGAATGACCCCACTGAAGGACCTTGCGACGAGATCGAGCAGGAACAGGAGTCTTGAGACAGGCGGATGCCCCCACCGTAGGGGAAAGGCAAGCAGGATTGAGCATAGGATAGAGCTCCTCAGGCTCCTCAGGTACATCAAAAGCTCGGGAGAGGGCATCTGCCTGTATATTCTTCTCTGCGGGACGAAACACCAAGTGAAAGGTAAAACGCGCAAAAAATAGTGACCAACGGGCCTGCCGGGGATTCAAGCGTTTGGCATCTTGCAAATAAAGCAGGTTTTTGTGATCAGTAATGACTGTAATAGGGTGGGCAGCACCCTCCAGTAGGTATCGCCACTCCTGAAAGGCGAGCTTCAGAGCCAGCAGCTCTCTGTCCCCGATGGTATAATTGCGTTCAGCTGGCGAAAACTTCTTAGAAAAAAAAAAAACAAGGATGTTTCTTACCAGAAGAAGTTGTCTGGGACAGCACCGCCCCCACCCCTAAAGCAGAGGCATCGACCTCCACGATGAAAGGCTTCGTGACATCAGGACTACGGAGCACAGATGCAGACAGGAAAGCCGTCTTCAAGGCAGAAAAAGCCTCCAGGGCAGCAGGAGACCAATGCCGAACATCCGCCCCCTTCCGAGTAAGGGCTGTCAAAGGAGCCGTGAGGAGCGAATAATGGGGAATGAATTGTCTGTAGTAGTTAGCAAAGCCAAGGAAACGCTGTAAGGCCCGGAGACCTTGGGGAAGAGGCCAGTCCCGGATAGCCTGCAGTTTAGCAGGATCCATTTGTAATCCAACAGCAGAGATAATATGTCCCAAAAAAGGAATAGTGGATTGATGAAACGCACATTTTTCCAACTTGGCAAACAGTCGATGATCCCGGAGTCGTTGAAGCACTGTGCGGACATGCCCGGGATGATCCAGGGGAGAAGCAGAGAAGATCAGAATATCGTCCAAGTAAACAATGACTGAAGAATAAAGAAGATCCCGGAAGATGAAGTTGATGAAATCTTGAAACACAGCCGGAGCATTACAAAGTCCAAAAGGCATGACCCGATACTCAAAATGTCCTTCATGAGTATTAAACGCAGTTTTCCACTCGTCCCCCTGACGGATACGAATCAAGTTGTAGGCCCCTCGCAGATCCAACTTAGTAAAAATAACTGCCCCCTGGAGTCGATCAAAAAGCTCCGGGATAAGCGGAAGGGGATAACGGTTCTTGACTGTGATGTTGTTAAGCCCTCGATAGTCAATGCAGGGCCGCAAGGACCCATCCTTTTTGGAGACAAAAAAAAACCCCGCCCCGGCAGGAGAAGAAGATGGTCGAATGAATCCTTTACGAAGATTGTCCTGAATGTAGTCCCGCATGGCAGCAGATTCATCCCGGGACAAGGCATATAATCTTCCTCGAGGAGGCATCGTGCCGGGTAACAAATCAATGGGACAATCGAACGGGCGATGGGGTGGGAGGGAATCTGCCTCCCGGGCATCAAAGACATCAGAAAACTCATCGTATTCCTTCGGAAGATAAGCTTCACAGGGGTGGAGGACTCCAGGTAGCGCTGGCACATTAATAGGAGGAGGGTGCACTGGTGTCAGACAAGTTTCAAAACAACGACCACTCCATTGGCTGATCTCTCCCGAAGGCCAGTCTATGCAAGGCGCGTGCAGCCGCAACCAGGGTATACCTAGAATTACAGGATGGATGGCTTGAGGTAAAATAAGAAATTGTATCTCCTCATGATGAAGAAGGCCCACCTGCATCCGAAGTGGAAGAGTGAAATGAGTAATAGGCTGTGGCAGAGTAGAGCCATGAATGGACGTTACTTGAAGAGCTGGTTTACAGGGAATAACCGGCCTTCCTAGGCCCTGAAGTAACCTAGCATCAATAAAGTTGCCTCCTGCTCCTGAATCCAGCAAGGCTAGGGTGTTTATCCTGTATTCTTGCCACAGTAAGATAATAGGTACTGTCATTAAGTTATCCGGAAGGGTTCCTGAACGACCCACAACCACCCCCTTCACAAGGCTAGGGTCTAAGCATTTCCCGGCTTGTTGGGACACCCTTTCACAAAATGACCAGGTTTCCCACAGTACATACATAGTTTATTCTCCCTCCGGTGGGTCCGTTCAACAGCTGTCAGTCGGTGCCTGCCAATCACCATAGGCACTTCCGATCCCTCCGCAGTCGGAGCCGCAGCCTTCTGAGGAGAGACAGTTCGTGGTCTTTGAGGGGAAAACCTGCGAGACGGACGAGAGGCAACTTGTTCTCGTGCCCGTTCCTGGAAGCGGACATCAATCCGAGTACTTAGGGAGATTAGAGCGTCCAGGGTACTAGGGATTTCACGGCCGGCTAACTCGTCCTTGATGCGTCCGCTCAAACCTTGCCAGAAAATGGCCGTAAGAGCCTCTTGATTCCATTTAAGTTCCACCGCCAGGGTACGGAATCGAAGAGCATAGGCTCCAACCGTACTGCTTCCTTGCTGAATCCGTAGTAGCTCTCCTGCAGCAGAGGAGGGGCGCCCTGGAACATCGAAGACCATACGGAACCGACGCAGGAATTCTCCTAGTTCCGAAAGGAGAGGATCCTGTTGCTCCCAGAGAGGTGAAGCCCATGCCAGAGCCGAACCGGAGAGTAATGAAATAATGTAGGTAATCTTTTGTTTGTCCGTAGGAAAAGAAGCAGGTTGCATGTCAAAGAGCATCTGACATTGGTTCAAGAATCCGCGGCATGCGGAAGGTGTGCCGTCAAACCGGGGAGGTTCAGGCAAACGAAAGGCAGGCAGGGGTGGAGATGTCCTACTTGCTCCGGGAGCCGGTGCTCGCTGCACTGACATCTGGGAACACACATCCTGCAGTACTCCAGACAATCTGTTGAGCTAGGCCTGTTGCTGTTGAAGAGCTTGAGCCAAGTCGGTCAGATCAGGCTTATCTGGCGAGCTCATGGCTTCGGCTTTCTGTTAGGTCTATACCACGAATAGTGAGCCCTTGTGCCAAACAACGTCTGGCAGCCAGACAGTTCTGATCTTACCTGGAGAGTCAGGACAGAGGCCTCCAAAGAAGGACAGGATGGAGCAGGCAGATGACCAAAGACAAGGTCCAGGTCCGACCAGCGGTTCGAGGCAGGCGGCACTCAAAAGCAAAGTCCAGGTCCAAACAATGGTTCAAAGGCAGGCGGCAGGCAACAGCAAAGTCCAGGTCCAAACAGTGGTTCAAAGGCAGGCGGCAGGCAAAAGCAAAGTCCAGGTCCAAACAATGGTTCAAAGGCAGGCGGCAGGCAAAAGCAAAGTCCAGGTCCAAACAGTGGTTCAAAGGCAGGCGGCAGGCAAAAGCAAAGTCCAGGTCCAAACAATGGTTCAAAGGCAGGCGGCAGGCAACAGCAAAGTCCAGGTCCAAACAGTGGTTCAAAGGCAGGCGGCAGGCAACAGCAAAGTCCAGGTCCAAACAGTGGTTCAAAGGCAGGCGGCAGGCAAAAGCAAAGTCCAGGTCCAAACAATGGTTCAAAGGCAGGCGGCAGGCAACAGCAAAGTCCAGGTCCAAACAGTGGTTCAAAGGCAGGCGGCAGGCAAAAGCAAAGTCCAGGTCCAAACAATGGTTCAAAGGCAGGCGGCAGGCAAAAGCAAAGTCCAGGTCCAAACAGTGGTTCAAAGGCAGGCGGCAGGCAAAAGCAAAGTCCAGGTCCAAACAATGGTTCAAAGGCAGGCGGCAGGCAACAGCAAAGTCCAGGTCCAAACAGTGGTTCAAAGGCAGGCGGCAGGCAACAGCAAAGTCCAGGTCCAAACAGTGGTTCAAAGGTAAACGGAAGGCAATCCAGAACACAGAACTCAGGGATCCGCAAGCAGAAGCCGAAGCAAAGAACCCCGCCAGCGTCTGCACTTAAATAGCCCCCTCCATCAGGAGAAAACTCATCAGCTGTCCGAAAGGTGGAGCCAACAACCAGCCCCAGGGCTCTGGATAGGCTGGTCCCAGAGTGAAGGCGGAGTCCAGCCGCGACCAGCCAATCCGGGCCCGGAAGGGGCGTTCTCTCTGCTCCCAGGTCCCGCACCCGGAAGAGACCTTCTAGTTTGAGAGCGCCGGCCATTTTGGCAGCGCCGGCGCTCTCCGGCCGCCACCGCGCTATAGCGGCGAACCGGCATTGTCCAGGAGGCGGGCACAACTCCACGCCGCCCATAGCCAGCGATACCCCGCTCTCTCCTGCTCGCGGAGCGAGGCATCCCAGCGGGCAAGGCGGCGCAGGTAAGGGACGTGACACCAGCAAATGAAAGGTCTGGTATCTCTTTCTCCTTTTCCCCCGCCAGTGGTTCATCTCATCCTCTCTTTCAATCCCACCTCACTCTCTATTGGACATACCTGAAAACAGGTCTTTTAGAGAGCAGCGGCAAAGCAGAAAAACACACACGCTGCCTATGACTTGCTCAGAGCTTCCCTTCGGACTCTTTCTGCCCTTTCAGAAACAGAAAGTTTGAGTCAGAGGGGGTGGGACAGGTCAGAAGAATAAGTCCAAAGCAAGTCACAGGCAGTGTGCGTGTTTCACTGCTCTGCCTCTGTTCTCTAAAAGGCCTGTTTTAAGGTACATCTCGAGAGAGAAGAGAGGACAAGATGCCAAAACACGGGCAGGTGGGAAGGGAGGAAAACATACTGGATAGCAACACCAACTGGGGGGACAAGAGGTGGTTGTGATTAATTTTATTAACTGTGATTAATACATTATTTATTCATGATTATTAAAAGAATTATCACAATGTTAACCTAGATTAATGTGCAGCCTTATATATATATATATATATGAGTGTGTGTGTGTTTATATTTGTATATCCATACATAACTATATATGGGTGTACATATCAGTGTATAGATACATAGATATAGAAAGAGAGAGATAAAAATGTGACTGTGTGTATGCATATATATTATATACATGGTGTCCGGAAAAAATGGGACCCCCCCCCCCCCCCACACACACACATTTTTCCAAATAACTCAAAAACAAATGTTTTATTATTAAAAAATCATTACTATTGACAGATGTTACTGCAAGATGCTGTAAAAACTGGATGATCCTATTTTTCAAAAATGATGTCATTCAAGAAGTGACCATTAAAATCTGTTTTAACAAAATGGCATTTAGTGAAGAAGATTAAGTTGCAATTAAATTTTTGCAACAAAATAAGGAGTACAGCACAAAATGTTTGCTAAGGGAGTTTCCTAATAAAAGGTTGGACTCACATTTTTTCATAGATCGTAGTCAGGAGCTCTTTTACTAAAGATCCCACGCAGCCGGCAGCAGCGGTTCCACCTTGAGTGCGCGCCATTTCTGGCTCTATGGAAAATAATTCCATGATTTCTAGCACAGTGCTAACCCAGCGATAATCGCTGCCCAGTGAGGTGGCGGTAAGTGCTCCCCCCACCCCCCCACCCCACGTGGTAAGAACAATCTTACTGCATGGCCATTTCTTCTTTTAGGCGCTTTTTACTGCAGCTTGCTAAAAGGACCCCCTCAATGTTTAAACGGTTGCAAAGTCTTTTGAAACTATGTAAGAGGTTCCATTTTTCCGCACACTGTGTATATATTTATTTATGCATTTATTTATTTATGCATTCTTGTATCCCATTATTATCCAAAAATAAATTTCGGTTCAAAGTGGCTTACAATTTACATTTTGGTGGAGTTACAATAGTATTGTGAAATGTGGAGAGGGCATCTATAGTTCGTGTGGTTATTCATAGAGGGGTCCTTTTACTAAGGTGCACTGAAAAGTGGCTTGCGCTGGTGTATACACGTGTATTGGACGCACGCAGGTTCATTTCTCAGCGCACCTGCAAAAAAGGCCCTTTTTTTTGTCCGAAAATGGATGTGCAGCAAAATGAAAATTGATGCGTGTCCATTTTGGGCCTGAGACCTTACCGCCACCCACTGACTTATGTAAGATCTCATGCGTTAACCAGACAGTAATCATCAGCATGCGTAGAATGCCAATTACTACCCAGTTAGTGCCGCGCGCCAGCCTACTGGACCCACATACAAAATGAAATTACCACCTGAGCCATGCGGTAGCCAGGCGGCTTAGTAAAAGGGCCCCAAAGTTTTTAAAGAGATAGATCTGAAGATGAGAAGGTAGTGGTAGCTTTTGTGTTCAGTAGTAGAGTTTTGGTGATGTTTATTCATATATTTTTGAAGGGTAGATTTGAAAGGAAGGCGACAATATCTTTGTGATTAGCTGTAGAATTTTTTGAAGAGGTAGGTTTTCATTTCTTTTCTGAATTGGAGATTTGTGATGCTTCTTATGGAATTTTGTATCGAGTTCCACCATTTGGAACCCTGATAGCTAATTCCTACTGTGTAGATAGTTTTGTAGATGGTGTTTTTGCAGTTGGGCAGATGTAGGAGTAGGTAGTTTCTGCTTACTGGGCTGTCATTTCTTGAGGATAAGTCAAACATGTTAAGCATGTATTCGGGTGCCATTCCAAATATCTTCTTAAAGATTAGGGTGCTCATTTTGAAAAATATTCTTGCCTTGACTTGTAGCCAATGTAGTGTTTCAGACAGTGGGATTGCCCTTTCGTATTTCGATTTCTTGAAAATCAGTCTTTTTGCCGTGTTTTGGACTGTTTGCAACGATTTTAGTGTGTTTTCCTTGCACCCTACATACGCTGCATTGCATTCTCACAACTGGATGATCACAAGCACCAAACACAGGGAGGAGATGGAGTCATCTTGTAGAACCAAACAGTCTTTATTCCAACTAGCATGGACAGCAAAAAAATGATTACCCAACACAGCCGTGTTTCAGCAGAAAGAATGGCCTGCTTCAGGGGTCTACAAATACATAAATATGAATAAATACATACATATGTGCTACGGGATCGGGTGATGGCTTCGTACCTCGGTGCCCTGAGAGGCCAGGCTGTGCAGACAGAAGACCAAGGCAGGCAAGGACTCATGTCTGCCAAGAAGAGTATCGAGTCTGAGTCTGAGGAAGACCCAGACTACTACTCAGAGAGGTCTTATGGTGTCCCTTCAGACCCCTCCCCTCCATAGGAGAGAAGCAAGTCACCACCTGAGACTCTCTTTCACTGGCTTTGTCAGGAAGATAGTGGCCACCATTCCTTTTAAGTTGAAGACAAAGGACGAACCTAGGGCAGAGTTACTAACCATCTTGGACTATGACTCTCACCCTAGGGAGGCAGTCACTTTACCCCCTCCACACCGTCCTCAGAGATGCACAGATGAATTTGGGGGATCCCGCTTTCTGTGCAGGTGGTACCAAAGAAGGTAGACTCTATATATAGGATCCAGAAGGCTCCCAGATTCAAAAAGGTATGGCTGCCCCAACACTCAGTGGTAGCGAATCTGCTCTCAGAAGGACCAGGAGCTCCAGGACTCATGCCTCAACTTCCCCAGGCAGGGAGGCCAGGACACTGGATTCCTTTGGGAGAAAAGTGTTTCAGGTCTCAATGCTCATTTCCTGCATCCAGACCAAGTATATGCTTATATATATGGTGAGGAGTGTTCTAGACTTTGTAGACACTCTCCCACTGGAGCAAGCCGCAGAGCTATGTCAGCTGGCTACAAAGCAGAAGATATGCAGGATATATCTGGCCAGAAGCACTTTTGACACCTTTAATGTTGCATACAGGCTTTCCACTTTGGTTTGGGGATGCATAGAGGGGCATAATCGAACGAAAACGCCTATCTCAATGGACATTTATCTCCGATAACGGGTACGTGAAGGGGCGGGACAAACCATATTTTTGAAAAAAAAATGGACGTTCATATTTTTTCCCGAAAATACGGGTTGTGCGGGGCAAATGCCTTGGATGTGTTCATTTTTGAGCTGGGCGCTTTTGTTTTTCAGCGATAATGGAAACCGAAAGCGCCCAGCTCAAAAACGAATACATCCAAGGCATTTGTTCGTGGGAGGGGCCAGGAGTCGTAGTGCACTGGTCCCCCTCACATCCCAGGACACCAACCGGGCACCTTAGGGGGCACTTTTACAAATCAAAGAAAAACCGTAAACGAGCTCCCAAGGGCATAGCAGCTTTCCCTTGTGTACTGAGCCCCCCAAATCTCCCCCAAAACCCACTGCCCACAAGTCTACACCATTACCATAGCCCTATGGGGGGAAGGGGGGCTCCTACATGTGGGTACAGTGGGTTTTGGGGAGGTTTGGAGGGCTCAGTATTATGCACCACAAGTGTAACAGGTAGGGGGGGATGGGCCTGGGTCCACCTGCCTGAAGTCCACTGCACCCACTAACAAGTGCTCCAGTGACCGGCATACTGCTGTGATGGAGCTGGGTATCACATTTGAGGCTCGCATACAGGCTGGAAAAAAAAGTTTTTAAACTTCTTTTTTT